>NC_057805.1:323522908-323822908 GCF_018294505.1 Triticum aestivum
GGAGGGGGCTCACAAAGCCCTGTAGTTGAGCGAGGCGGGCGCGGGGAGGAGTCGGGGTCGGGCGACGGGTCGGCGTCGCAGATCCGGCGAGGAGGAGGTCGAGGACGGAGGAGCTCGACGTCGGGGCGGCGCCCGAGGACGGCGCTCGGGGAGTGGACGAGGAGGCGAGGCAGCGACGGTGGGGAGGGGGATGATGACGGGCGGCGGTGAGGTGGCCTCGGCCGGCGATGCCGGTGAAGCCACCGGGCGGCGACCGGCGATGGTGCTCGGGGCGAGGGGAGCCCAGATCGGGGAGAGGGGAAGGGGAGGAACGAGTGGAAAGAGTGGGGTGGGGATCGTGGGGGTCGTGGCTAGGGTTCGGGCACGGCAGGCCATATAGGCCAGGGGCGCGGGTGGGCCGGGGGGCCAGCCAGCTGGGCCGCGGCCTAGTTGGCCCGGGGGTTTTCTTCTTCTATTTTTTTTGTTTATTTTCTTTTAAAACTTTCTTTTCTATTCATTTACTTTCCCTATAGTTTTCAATTTATTTTAGTTTCAAAAATACAAAACAACTCCTAAATCAGTATAGCTAAATATACCATTTCCCCATTTAATTATGGCACCCAAGTAAAATAGTTTAACATTTTATTAATTATAAAAGGCATTATTTAATTGATTAAGCCACTGTTTTATTTATTTTAGTGCCCTTAATTATTTATAAAAACTGTGGGTTCTCCACCATTATTACTTAGGATTTATTTGTCACATTTAGCACATTTTAGTTTTTATGTTTGAAAAATTTATCGTTTAACTTTATTTTAAATTTGAATTCCAACGGGACTTGGTTTACCGTGAGATTAACAACAGTAATCGTGGTGACGTGGTGTCATTAGCGGAGGTTACTGTACCTTAATTATCCGGGCGTCACAACAATAACGGTAAGTATTTCCCTCAGTTATGAAACCGAGGTTATCAATCCAGTAGGGGAACCAAGCAACACTATGTAAACGACACCTACACACAAACAGCAAATACTTGCAATCCAACGCGTACGAGGGGTTGTCAATCCCTCCTCAGTATTGAGATATATTAAATTGTATAAGATTTGATAAATAGATCTAACTAAAACACAAAATAAAATAAATAAATAAAGTGCAGCAAGGTATTTTTGGTTTTAATATGATAGGAAATAGACCCGGGGGCCGTAGATTTCATTACAGGCTTCTCTCAAGAAAATAACATACGGTGGGTAAACAAATTACTGTTGGGCAATTGACAAAAAAGCAAATAATCATGACGATATCCAAGGCAACGATCATGTATATAGGCATCACATCCAAGATTAGTAGACCGGAACGATTCTGCATCTACTACTATTACTCCACACATCGATCGTTATCCAGCATGCATCTAGTGTATTAAGTTCATGGAGAAACGGAGTAATGCAATAAGAACGATGACATGAGCACCGGCGAGCGTGGCTACATGCAGGCTGGCGAGGCCGGGTGAGCACGAAGCGACGGTGGAGCTCGGTTACAACGGGCGCGGCGACAGCTAGAGGACGAGGTCGACGCCGCAAACAGAGAGGAAACCAAAGGAAGCTCACATCAGAGCTCGTGGAGGACTCGGTGAAGCCGGTGGGGCTCGGGGTGGAGCAGATCGATGACAATGGTGGACGACATCCGAGGTAGAGGAGCGAGTCAATGGCGGCAACTCGGCGTAGTCCTGCTTGATCCGGTGGGCGTGGTGGATAAAGAAGAGCGCGGGAAGCTGCTGGACATCCGTGCGCACCTCGAGGACGACTCTGGCCACGGGGACGGTGGCGGCGCGACAACGGTTGCATTTGGGCGCGGACGAAATCGAGGGGAAGAGAGGTGAGCGAGGGGAATGGGGGATTAGGGTTGTCCCGAGGGTTGTCGGCGCGGCTATATAGGGCAGGGGGAGTCGGGGATGCTCGACGTGTGGCGCCGACCATGGAGATGGCGCCACGGCTGCCCTGCCCTCTCCTGTAGCTGGAGATGGAAGGAGAGGAGCGGCTAGGCTGTGCCGGATGCACTGTGGCCACTTATGGCCCAATAGCATAGTAAGTCTTTTAGAATTTTTCTTTTCCATTTTCTGTTTTGTACTTCTTTCGTTGTGTTGCATTTTTATCATTAGCAAATGATTTGTGTTGAACTTAAAATCTAGTACATAAATACTAGGCAGTGATTGGAGCTAGCACAACAAGTGTCAATTTATTCTGAATTGTTCAAATATTTATTTAAATTGAAATGACACAATTTAATGTTATTGGCACTATTTTAAATGGGTTAAGGGCATTTAAATATTTCAAATGATGTTGGCATCATCATGACAAATGATCAGGGGAATTTATGGAATAATGCGAACATTTTAGTTTTACTGTTTGAATAAATATTAATTTTGACTTCAAATTAAATTTGAATTTTTTTCGAAAAGGAAATTAAATTTGGCTTTGAATTTTCATCAAGTGGCAACTTGGCTTAGAAAAAGGCGATGACACAACATCATTAACATGAGATTATTGTAGCATGATTATTGGGGCAGTACATTGAGCGGCGTCGATGACAGCACAGAGGCGAGAGAGTTGGAGATGGGCACGAGCTTGAGTGAGTGAGCAAACTGGTAGAGAGAGTGAGTTGAGTGAGCTGGCGGCTAGCCCTATTTCCTTGTAGGGAAGCATGATCCGACCGCGCTGGTCAGACGGCCGTTAGGCGCCGCGCTGGCGCATGCGTGGTTTGGCACGTCAAATTCTGTTCAAAAAACGGTTCAGTGTTTTTTGCCACATCCATTTTTTCGGCACGGTGCATGTGCAATGTTTCATTAAGTGGTATTTTTCTGCTAATCACGTCGCTATTGTGGGATACTGTGTATTTTACTTTTCTTTTTTGGGGGATTGTTTGTGTATATCATTATGAATCAAACATGGAAATAAATATATCCCATATAGGAAATTACCAATCCACACTTGGCCAAATTCCGAGCGGACCGTAGGATCAACTATATACTACCCATTATTTTGTGTAGTACGATGTACCCAAAAAAAATCTCTTTACTGAAAGCTCGGCAGATGGAGTGGATGAAACCAGGTGACAAACAAACCACCATCGCCGTCGTGCATGGTGAAGTCGACGGAGGCAAATTAAAGCCTCCCGGCTGGTCCGTGAATAGCGATGCATGCCGTCTGCCCGGCGTCGAGGCGCCCGCTGTGACGACAAGCCAGGAGACGGCGAAGTCTGGCGGTCCGCATCGCGCTCACGCACTCACGCATCGACGTCTAGTCACGCTCGAGTGTCGCTGCTTTGTTTAAGGTGTATAAGCACTTCGCGATCAGCAACTCAGCATCGGTTGCGTCGGCGTCCGTATCAGCCGTATCAGATGGCAGCGACCACCAGGCGTTAATTTGTTCGTTTGTGTGCAACGAACCACGGCAACGTCTCCACTTTTTTTTCTTCTTCATGATTTGAGAATGCAGTGGTGTTTGCGAATCTGAACAAAGAGGAGTGTCAGTATTTTTTTTTTATCAAACGGAGTGTCAGTTGATCTGCTATTGGACGATGGCAAAATTTGACCGAGCCTTCAAAAGATCCAAGTACTAATAACTACTGGAGAATGATGCACTAGCGAAGGCGATTAAGAAATGATAGCTCACTGGCTTTCTGTAGATATTTGCGAGATCTGCTAGATACACATCTCAGTTATATTCCAGGCGCAACAACACAACTTCACAAACTTGACTTATTTATTCAAATATTGTAGTATAGAGCAACACATCACACTCTTGTGTACTACACGTACAAGTTCACAAGAAACTCACGTAGTGCCAAAACAAAAGTAGGGCAAGTCAACAGTCGCAGCAACGCCATAGCTCACATCATCACACTACTAGCACCACACGAACACGCATCACACACAATATGATAATACGCTCCCGAGTCAGAGCCACGGGAGACTCCCTGCATCGTCCATGATATCATCGAGCTGCTCCGGCTGGAACATCATCTGAATCTCCGGCGGGAAGGATAGGGGCGGCGCCGGTGGCGTCTGCAGGCCGCCGTACAGCTGTGTGAGGTGGACGGGGATTTCCTGCACGTCCATCGGAACGCCGGTGATCTGCCCGAGCAAGCGGAGTTGGGAGTTTTGCTGCTGGAGAAGGCTGTAGAGGCAACGAGCGTCTGCGAAGAGCACACGGTTCTGCTGCTCGACCAGGCTGCATTGCTGCTGCACGAGGCCGGTGGTGACACGCATGGCCTCGTTGTCGATCGAGAGCTGGGCCACGCGCGCGGCCAGATTGTCCTCGCGCTGCTGCCTCTTAACGCGAGATCTCTGCGCCGAGAGGCGGTTGGAGGTCTTCCGTTTGCGCTGCCGCTCCTCCTCGGTGACCGCGCCGCCACGGCGTGGTGGCGCCGCCGCCGCCGCAGCCGGCGGAATCATCTCCATTTGTTGTAGAGTATCACGCAGAAACACACCAGAGCACGCAATTCCCGCTCCTAGAAGTACCAGTGTACCAGGAGCGGTGGAGAACGTAGCACTTACTTGCAAGCCGGAGGAAGAAGAAGGTACGGAAACAAGAACGTAGAAGGAAAGGAAACACACTACTACCACTACTATACTTTGGATGAGGAGAGGGGGGCGGATCAGGAGATCACGTAGAGGAAGTGGAGGAGGACGATGGAGAGTGAGTGCAGGCAGCAGATGTGGAGGAGGCTAGGAGGCAGCGGCGGCGGCGTCGACATGGACGGCGCGGGCAGCACTTCCGCCGGAGCTCGAGGGGTGCGGATGGCTTGCTTGATGTTTCTTCTGGGAACGATGGTGTATATATGGAGGCGAGGGAGCCCCTTTGCCGGTGTGCATACGTACGCCGCCGGCCAAATTCGCTAGTGCTGTGTGCGTACCAACCAACTCGTAAAAATGTATGGAGACGTCGCTTTTGTTGTTGCGACGTTGGACTTGCCTCATTGGCGAAGCTGTCAGTGCTGCAGCATGCATGCATTGAATTTTCCAATGGTGCCAACGAAGTACGTATGAAACTTCCATGACCGGACAAATATGAAGGTTCTGTTTACAGTATTCCCCCCTGTGATTTTTTTCTAAACGATCTTCGTTAAAATACTTAGTTCATTCGAGGTGTCCTTTGTCTGACCAAAAGGGCACCTGTGTATTTTACTTCTTTTATTACTGATGAAACAATGGTGCATCAGGGAGTAGTACAGCATGTCGACACGGCGCACAATTTCAGTTTTTTTTTTCTTTTTGCACCGAGATGTCTCCATCGGCGACGTGGCCAATGGAGGTATGGTGTGCTAACGAAAATTCACACGAGCATCTGGGAAGCAGCGCAAAGCCAATATCAAACTAAAGCCGTTGCAGACAGTTTATACTTGAATTCATCGGTTACCACAACACTCTTCTCAAGAAATAAACGATTCGTCAGATCAACCAATGCGTCTACAGCACATAGGTAGGGAGGAGAGGAGGTCTGAATATTTGACGACAAAGATGCAAAGATACACAGCCAGCTCTCCTACGTGTTCCCGGCCGGGGGAAAACTACATTCCATGGCCATATTCAGACGTCCTGGTCGCTGGCGTCACGAGATAGCATTAACAACAATGCCCCCAGCTGTAGTTTTTTACCCCAGCCAAGGGCGATCGATCGATGCAAGCAATAGTACATGTCGTTTTCGTTGGTAGCTAGGATGGTACTTATTTGGGTTTGCTTCTCTGCGAAGAGAAGGTGAACCCAAGGAATAAACTATAGTGCAGCTAGAGAACATACATGCATCTGCAGTCCAAGATCCTGCTGGGCTTTGTCGCTTTTGTTGTACTACTTGACTAAACGATCAGTTAGGAGGCGCCAGGTGCTTTTGCTTATGTATGTACACATGTCGATGCCGCGTCGTGCCCTTTGGCGCCTGGTAGCCTTTCTGCTGGTGTGCTAGTGCCAGGGAGAGCTAGCTAAACTAAGTGAACCTTTTGATGCTCAGTACGTATGAACATGCTATTATTATTATTATTATTATTATTATTATTATTATTATTATTATTATTATTATTATTTTGAAAAGGGGAATATATTAATATCAAATAGATATCAATTACACCTAGCCTCTGCACCTACAAGATGTCTAAAAACATCCAGGATGCGAACAACAAAAAGGAAATGGAAACGGGAAAACAAGGAAAAAACTGCCACGGTGATCGATCATCCGCAATAGCAACACTCTAACCACCACCAAACACAACACCCGGACTAGAAAAAAGGTTCTCCAAAAGCAACGCCTCCAAGAAGGAAACAATGCACAAGTGTTGTCGTTGCCCGATCAAAGATCGTATGTATTCACCCTCGAGAAAGACCGCGATTCCAAAACAATGCCTTCAACAAGGTCGCTGCCAGGCACAACCAATAAAGGCCAGACCTTGGGTTTTCACCCTGAAAACCACGACTCGGTACCCAAAGGAGCACCACCAACAAAGAAGTCCTCCAATGCTGTCGCCCCCAGTTGCGGAGTCCACTACTAGAAGTCTCGTACCACCAGGCTCACAGGAACTCATGTCTGGTTTGGACGGGAACATATCCCGCAGCCAAGTCTGGACAACTGCATGTGAAGCAAAGTCTTCATCGCATTCAAGACCCTGCCTTCGTCACTTGCAGTTCCTCTAATCACGCCATGGCATTCTCCGCATGTGTTGATCCTTGGAAATCTTGGTGCAGACATGTCCCGAGGTGTCAACAAAAAACGGAGCTTCGTAATACCCCGGTGAAGCTAGTTATGCTGATGTTGCGGGTGTACTCAACCGTCCCAATCCAATCAAGGTGTCCAAAGGGCATCATATACGCCAGTCCTTCTTTTACTTCGAAGGAGAAGTCCCGAGCTCGCCGATGGCGAAATCAAAGAGGACCGATCGCAAGTAGAACGGTGACTTTGCGCGAAGATCACTAGGGCCATGAGGGATGCATCCTCCCCGCTGCTCCAACCTGCTGCCGCGCCCGAGGGCCCACTGTCGGTGTCAAAACCGGCCGATCTCGGTTAGGGGTCCCGAACTGTGCGTCTGAGGATTGATGGTAACAAGGGACAAGTGGGACACGATGTGTACCCACGTTCGGGCCCTCTTAATGGAGGTAAAACCCTACGTCCTGCTTGATTGTATTTGATGAGTATATGGGTTACAAGAGTTGATCCACCTCGAGATCGTAATGGCTAAACCCTAGCTGTCTAGCCTATAAGAATTATGATAGCCTCTACAGACTAAACCCTCCGGTTTATATACACACCGGAGGGGCCTAGGGTTGTACAGAGTCGGTTTGTGGGGGAAGGAAATAACATATCCGGACACTAATCTTGCCATCCACGCATAGGGGAGTCCCATCCAGACACGGGGGAAAGTCTTTTGCTTGTATCTCCACGGCCCATCAGTCCGGCCCATATCGAATAACCAGGACACCCGAGGACCCCTTAATCCAGGACTCCCTCAGTAGCCCCTGAACCAGTCTTCGATGACGATGCGTTCGGCACGCGGATTGTCTTCAGCATTGCAAGGCGGGTTCCTCCTCCCGAATACTTTAAAACAGTTCCCTGAACAAATGAACTGTATCCGACTCTGTACAATTGTTACAGCCCTTAGCCACGAAGGCAAGATATCCAAACAAAACAGTGTCTCTTTACTGACAACTTTTTGGCGAAACGTCATATCTGGCTCATTAACTTCGAACCGTTTTCACGCCCCCCGCTTCGGGTTTCGAGGCATAGCCTCCATCGGCACGTCTTGTCAAAATAGAGACCGTGCCCGCCCATTACAGGATCCTCATCAATATAGTTTTTGGGTAATCCAACCATGCCATTCGCACGATCTCGTCGGGAACTGGCGAGTTTTAAGGCTTGAGGGGGGGGGGGCGTTTGGTATTTCACCGCCTATATAAGAGGATAAAGATCCCTTCTTTTTCTCCCATGCCTTTCTCCTAGCTCTTGCCTTCCCTTCCTCTGTGCTCCAACGCCCAGAATCTTTCCCACCGCCACCAACCTCCCTAGTCATGTCCGGATCTGGGTCTAAGGGCAAGTGGAAGGCCTCCTCCGTCACTGAGAAGGACGTCGAGGAGCTCCGGGGCGTGGGGTACCTGTCTGCGAACATTGCGCACAAGCTCCCCAACAAGGGTCGGGTCACGCCTACCCCGGAGCCCGGCGAGAGAGTAGTGTTCATACCCCACTTCCTCTGCGGGCTAGGGTTCCCTCTTCACCCCTTCGTCCGCGGCCTCATGTTTTATTATGGGCTGGATTTCCATGATCTAGCCCCAAACTCTTTCCTCCACATATCGGCGTTTATCGTCGTGTGCGAGGCTCTCCTCCGCATCCCACCACACTTCGGCTTGTGGCTCAAGGTTTTTAATGTAAAGCCGAAGGTGATCGATGGGCAGCACGCGAACTGTGGCGGAGTCATGGTGAGCAAACTCCCCAACATCGTATGGCCCAAAGGGGCATTCGTGGAGACGGTCAAGGTGTAGCAGCAGGAGTGGTTCTACATCACCGAACCCCGCAATGCCAACTAGGCAGCCACACACGTTCTCATATCCAGGCCCCCACCAGTCTCACTTCCTGAACTTCTAAGGGCCTCGACTGGGGGACCACGGTGGATGTGCAGATGCTGCAAAAGCGCATCACCAACATGATAGGCAAAAACATCAGTCTCACAAACGTGATCCAGGTGACGCTATTCCGCTGGACCCTCCCTTGCCAGCTCCGGGCCTCTCATATATGGGAGTTTAATCCGGAGGAGCCACGGACCTTGAAGCACTTCTTCGGCACGACGCATGAAGACATTTGGAAGTTGCTCTTCAAGGCCCAAAAAATGTGGCCAAAGAAGACCGAAGACATTGGTCCCGACATCGAGAATCCGGCCTCGCCGGTAAGCAAGATTTTCCCGAGTTCCTATTCGACAAATATGTTCAGATATAATGTATTGCCTGTTCTTCGTACAGGGCTGGACGACAAAGGTGGAGCTGATCAAGTGTCCGGCTCCGCTGCCCAAAGACCCAGCCACACCCCAGCTGACAGAGATGCTGGTCCCGGTGCCCTATCAGGCGTCGGAGAAGAAGGCCAAGAAGAAGAAGAAGCGCAAGGAAACCAAGAGCGGCCCCCGCCACAAAGTCCTGCGGACGCTGTGTTCGAAGAGACCGAAGCCCCCTCCTCCCATGAGGTAGACGAGGAAGAGGAAGAGGAGGAGGAGGTAGAAAGCGACTCCCCCCGCAAGGGGAGGAAGAAGAAGAGGGCGGCCACCGAAGACCCACAGGGGAAGGCAACCAAGAGGGGGAAGATGACCCTCCAGGACAGTTCGGACTGCAGTGCCAAACTGGTCCCCAAAAAACCTCCTAGGGCGAAGCCCCTGGCCGAATCGTAATTGTTTTAGATACTTACTATTTATCATTCAGTCTTCCTATTTTCAGCACATTAGTTATCATGTTATGCATCTTTCAGCCCTCCCCGCGATCTCCCGAACACTTCGCTGTCGGAGGGGAGTTCTCTGCCACCTGATATGGCAGAGAGCGAGACACCGCCATGAGCCCCCTCGCCAACCATCATGGATGATACCGAGGTGTTATCCCGAAGGACCTCTCCAGGCCGCGGAGGGGCGGGTGAGGCTTTCGAGAAGGCGCCCAAGGGTAATACCTCGGCCGCTGAAGACATAAAGGAGGCTACCCTTATGGCAACCGATGGTGGGGACCGTCAACAATCTGGACCCCAGCCGGACACTCTCCCGGAGACCAATGTGACTCCGGGATCGGGCGAGCAGCCCCCTTCGAAGGAGGGGGAGCGCCAGCTCCATCGGCGACCTCCACTGATCTGGAGGCGCCGAACACTCTAGTGGAAGCACTGCAACGTGCTTCCATCGTGGAGGAGCACCGCACCCTGATGGGTGCGGTGGTAGAGAAGGTTCAGTCCGCCAAGAGCGGACTGAATGAAGCTTTTACCAGCCTACTAACAGGCTTCGAGGTATGCGACGTAATGCTCTAGACGCTTTTTTCCTATAAAGGAATATACCTGTGCATAGATAGTAGCCCCTGAGAGTCTGACTGGTTCTAAGAAAAAGCCAGACAGAGGATCCACATAGTATTAGGAGGAGCTAACATACTTGTCTATTTTGTAACAGGCCTCCCTGTTGGCGGCAACCGCCCAGGCCGCCGAAGTTTTTGAACTCAATCGGAAACTGAAGTTGGCCGATGACAAAATCAACCGCGTTAACAAGCGGTTCGATGAGACGCAAGGTATGCGTATTTAAAAGTTTGGTTGTATATCATAAATGATAGGTATATTCAGAGATAAACTCACAAAATGCTTTGTGTTTATGGGCACAGTTGGTGCAGCCGAGGTCGAGACCCTTAAAGGCGCCCTTGCCCAAGCCCAAAAAGAGGGGAATGCAAACAAGGCAGCCGCTGACAAAGCGGTTGCAGAGCTGAAGACCGAACAGGCCGCCCGCCGACAACACGAAGCTCGGGTGGCCGAGGTCGAATAGGAGCTAAAGGACGCCATCCTCAAGTGCGAGGGTTTGGAGGAGAAGGCTTCAGCCCAATCGTCCGAACTAGCCAAAGCTCTCCAAGATGCTAAGGCGGCAAGGGTCGAGTCCCGAAGTGCTCGCGAGGAGATCCACCAAGCGAAGCAAATAACTGCTGGTAAGGTCTTTTTGTTGCAGAGTATTTTTGGAGGTCAGCGGTATGCGTTACTCAGACGACTGTGGAGTTCTACAGACGCGTTTGCAGATCTTCCGAGGAGTGCCGCTGATGCCGCTGATACATCTCCGTCGTATCTATAATTTTTTATTGTTCCATGCCAATATTATACAACTTTCATATACTTTTGGCAACTTTTTATACTATTTTTGGGACTAACATATTGATCCAGTGCCCATAGCTAGTTCCTGTTTGTTGCATGTTTTTTGTTTCACAGAAAATCCATATCCAACGGAGTCCAAACAGGATAAAAACTGAAGGAGATTTTTTTGGAATATATGTGAATTTTGGGAAGTGGAATCAACGCGAGACGATGACCGAGGGGCCCACGAGGGTGAGGGGCGCGCCCCAGGGGGTCAGGCGCGCCCTGGGCCCTCGTGGCCACCCCGTAAGGCGCTTGGTGCCCTTCTTTCGCTGCAAGAAAGCCAATATCTGGATAAAAATCGTGTCCAAATTTCAGCCCAATCGGAGTTACGGATCTCCGGGAATATAAGAAATGATGAAAGGGCAGAATCGGGAAACACAGAAACAGAGAGAGACAGATCCAATCTCGGAGGGGCTCTCGCCCCTCCCATGCCATGGAAGCCAAGGACCAGAGGGTAAACCCTTCTCCCATCTAGGGAGAAGGTCAAGGAACAAGAAGAAGAAGGGGGGCTCTCCCCCTCTCTCCCGGTGGCGCCGGAACGCCACCGGGGCCATCATCATCACCGCAATCTACACCAACACCTCTGTCATCTTCACCAACATCTTCATCACCTTCCCCCATCTATCTACAGTGGTCCACTCTCCCGCAACCCGCTGTACCCTCTACTTGAACATGGTGCTTTATGCTTCATATTATTATCCAATGATGTGTTGCCATCCTATGATGTCCGAGTAGATTTTCGTTGTCCTACCGGTAATTGGTGAATTGCTATGATTGGTTTAATTTGCTTGTGGTTATGTTGCTGTACTTTGGTGCCCATCATATGAGCGCGCGCGTGGATCACACCATAGGGTTAGTTGTATGTTGATAGGACTATGTATTGGAGGGCAAGAGTGACAGAAGCTTCAACCTAGCATAGAAATTGATGCATACGGGATTGAAGGGGGGCCAATATATCTTAATGCTATGGTTGGGTTTTACCTTAATGAACGTTAGTAGTTGCGGATGCTTGCTAATAGTTCCAATCATAAGTTCATAGAATTCCAAGTCAGGGATGACATGCTAGCAGTGGCCTCTCCCACATAAAACTTGCTATCGGTCTAGTAAAGTAATCAATTGCTTAGGGACAATTTCGCAACTCCTACCACCACTTTTCCACACTCGCTATACTAACTTTATTGCTTATTTACCTAAACAGCCCCTAGTTTTATTTACGTGCTCTTTATATTCTTGCAAACCTATCCAACAACACCTACAAAGTACTTCTAGTTTCATACTTGTTTTAGGTAAAGCGAACGTTAAGCATGCGTAGAGTTGTATCGGTGGTCGATAGAACTTGAGGGAATATTTGTTCTACCTTTAGCTCCTCGTTGGGTTCGACACTCTTACTTATCGAAAGTGGCTACAATTGATCCCCTATACTTGTGGGTTATCAAGACCTTTTTCTGGCGCCGTTGCCGGGGAGTTATAGCATGGGGTGAATATTCTCGTGTGTGCTTGTTTGCTTTATCACTAAGTAGTTTTTATTTTGTGCTCTTGTTTTCTATCTTCAGTTATGGGTAGGAAATGCAAAATACCAAAAAAATAGTTGTACCTACTACACCAATGGTTGAAGAACCACTCAAAATCTATCACACTCCTGAAGCTTTTTACTTGGACCATCTTCGATCCCTATGTGCTCGTGCTGAAACCCCAACTAGCTTAGTTGAGGGCAAATCTTTAGATGAGCATGCTTGTTATGTGCCACCGCTTATCTCAAAAAGGGAAACTTTTATTGGATCAAATTCATCGTTTGCAATGCTATGCTTGGAATTTATGTGAAATATATGATTTTACTTGTTGTTCTGAAAACCCTAAGAAACACCTTCCCTACTGTAAGGGCATATTTGTCCCTAAGATGTTTTGGTGATTGATGACAATACTTTTGCGGACTAATCATGTGCATTGAGTGTTTTCAGAGATTCATCCTTTTGGCACGAGACGATTCCCTCCCCTCGGAAGCTTGAAGCGAAGACGGTGTAGTCCTTTCGAATTAGTTTGGTGGACTAGTTTCATAGGGATCACCGTACTATCAAGAGGGGGTCCGCTTTGGAAAGGCTAGGGTGGAATCATCATGTACACTTCCTTTTCCCCCCTCCGAGCCTTTCCGCTTCTATGATGGGCTTGTTCCCCTTCTGAGTGTGCCTTCTCTGGTCCCAGCGGTAGTACCGCGGGCCAGAGCGGTAGTACCGCTTATGGCTACAAGCGGTAGTACCGCTCTAGGAGCGGTAGTACCGCTGGTAGCCCCCAGCCGTAGTACCACTACGGTCTCGTGCTAGTACCGCCTCGATTCGAGGGGTCTTTTTTCGTGTCGGGTTTTACGGAACTAGTCGCGGCAGTGGGGGGCCGTAGTACCGCTCATATGCGGTAGTACCGCCCTGACCACCGCGGTAGTACAGCCCGGGGGAGCGATAATACTGTTGTGATCAGCGGTAGTACCGCTGCCTCCTGCGGTAGTACCGCTCTCTGTGGGGCTGGTGTGGGGGGTAACGGTTGGTTTGTTCCCCCCACTATATAAGGAGGTCTTCTTCCGCAAAGTTGACTCACCTCTTCCCCCAAAAGCTCCATTGTTGCTCCTAGCTCCATTTTCGCCCGATCTCTCTCCCTAGCCAATCAAACTTGTTGATTTGCTTGGGATTGGTTGAGAAGACCACGATCTACACTTTCACCAAGAGAAATTTGATTCCCCCCACTTATCCCTAGCGGATCTTGTTACTCTTGGGTGTTTGAGCACCCTAGACGGTTGAGGTCACCGCGGAGCCATAGTCCATTGTGGTGAAGCTTTGTGGTGTCGTTGGGAGCCTCCAATTAAGTTGTGGAGATTTCCCCAACCTTGTTTGTAAAGGTCCGGTCGCCGCCTTCAAGGGCACCAATAGTGGAATCACGGCATCTCGCATTGTGTGAGGGCGTGAGGAGAATACGGTGGCCCTAGTGGCTTCTTGGGGAGCATTGTGCCTCCACACCGCTACAATGGAGACGTACTTCCCCTCAAAAGGAAGGAACTTCGGTAACACATCCTCGTCTTCACCGGCTCCACTATTGGTTATCTCGTCCCTTTACTTTCACAAGTTTACTAGTGTTATATCTCTTATTTGCTTGCATGCTTGTTGTCATTGCATCATATAGGTTGCCCACTTAGTTGCATATCTAGATAACCTATTTTGATGCAAAAGTTTAATTTGGTAAAGAAAAGCTAAAAATTGTTAGTTGCCTATTCGCCCCACCTCTAGTCAACTATATCGATCCTTTCAATTGGTATCAGAGCCTCGTCTCTTTATTAAGGACTTTACCGTCCGAAGAGTATGGTTGACGTCGTAGACGGTGTGGAGGAGCACTCCGGTGTGAATCCGGTCTCGTCTACGGGAGATGGGGGAACCGCGGTCTCTCGTGAGGAATTCAATGTGGCGTTAGACACATTGAAAACCACCATGACGACCAAGGTCAAAAGCATGTTTAATAAATTCTTAGAAGGGCTTAAACTTTCCACCGCACCGTTGAAAGTGGGTGATCCCGCTAACAAGGTGGCGGATGCTACCTCCGACAAGGGGGAAGCTACTAGCGAGAAAGCTCCTTCTTCTAGTGGTAAAAATGGGACGGGCGACTTTGCCCATGTGGAACCTCCACCTGTCTATGGTGGACCGCTCCCTTCCACTCATTTGAATCATGCCGGTCCGGCCCCTAAGATTGAGAAGAATGTAGATTTTGATTCTTGGGTCTATCGTTTTAAGCGTCATTTAAATCATGTGAACACTAACCTTTGGAGAATCATTGAAGAAGGCTTCTATCCGCATGACTGAAGTAACTTCACTCCTAGAGAAGTTGTGGA
Organism: Triticum aestivum; assembly: GCF_018294505.1. Taxonomy (NCBI): domain Eukaryota; kingdom Viridiplantae; phylum Streptophyta; class Magnoliopsida; order Poales; family Poaceae; genus Triticum; species Triticum aestivum. The sequence goes on from NC_057805.1 coordinate 323,537,632, forward strand.
TCATCTATTCAATGAGAATGCTCTCTTCATCATCCAAGAAGCAATCCCACCCGAAGATCTTCCTCATCTCCGGCCTTACACCGTGGCCAAAGATGCTTGGCTCCAAGTTGTTTCCCTCTATCGGGGAAGCGCAAGCATTCAACGCTCCAACTATGAAGTGGTGCAAGATGAAGCCGACGAGTTTGCAATGAAAGAAGATGAAGAACCTCGTGAGCTTTTTCGGAGAGTAACCAAACTTGCGGTCTCTCTCCGAGATCATGGAAGTAAGGACACGGATGACAATTGGATCAAGCACAAATTCCTCAAGGCAATGATGCCCTACCACAAAGCCATGTCCTCCGTAATTCGTCAAAGGCCGGACTTCCACACCTTGTCATCAAGTGAAGTGTTGGATGAGTTTGTTGCTATGAGCATCTTGGACAAGACCGCCGACAATGCGGTTCTTCGCTCTCAAAGAGTAAAGAAGCCCAACCTTGCTCTAAGGGCCAAGGCTAGTATGGAGGAAGAGGATGAAGAGGAAGAAGAGGAGGGCAACCTCGAAGATATGAAGTATGCCTATCATGAACACATGGCTCTTGCTTCAAGGCAATTTTGGAGCAAGAAGAACACAAGGCCAAACTTCAACAAGAGCAATTCAAGTGGCGCAAAGGGCAAGCAACGAGTGAGGACTTGCTTCAATTGTGGTAATGTGAGCCACTTTGTTGCGGAGTGCCCTTACGAGAAGAGGGAAGACAATGGTGGCAAGCACATTAGAAAGGACAAGGCCAAGTCGTTCCCCAACAAGAGCAACTTCACCAAGAAGACTCCTCCCAAGGCATTGGTGGTACAAGAAGAGTACAATGAGGATGATGACGATGATGAAGATGGTGAGTCGGTTGCCATGGCCTCCGTTGCCATTGCGAAGACTCCACGGGTGTCTCTCTTCGACTCACCCAATGAGAACATCACCGCCAAGTGCCTCATGGCGAAAGCCACCAATAAGGTAACCTCCAACATCAAAACTACCATCATTAATCATCCTTTTTCGACGGATAGCATTGATGAACATGAGGGGACAAATGTGGAGGAAAATGAGTTTGAGATCTTTATGGGTAAACTCAAGGGTAAATCCAAGAAGCACTTCGTTGCTCTCTTGGAACAACTTGGTGAAGCCAATGACATGATCGAGGCTCACGAAGATACCATCTCTAAGATGGAGGGGCATAGTCGTGACTATGCCGATGAGATTTCAGATCTTTCCAATGCTCTTGACGAAGAGCGTGGTCTTCGTTTGGCTCTTGAGGAGTCATACAACGATGATCATGCTAAGTTAAAGAAAGATCTTGATCATGCTCTTGTTGTGTCTCGTGTGCTAAACTCCGAGAAGGCAAAACTTGGGGTTGATCTTGCTAGACTTAAAGAGGAGTTTGACATTCTCGACAAGGCTCACAAAGTCTTGAAGGGCGTTCATGCTAGCCTCAAGGAGTCTCATGATCAACTCCAAGTAAAGCTAACTAAGGAGAAAGCCACCTTTCCTCATATGGTGCTAATTGATAATGCAAATGCTACTAACCCTTGTTGTGAGCATGTGCATCTTGTTGAGGAGAATGCTAAGTTGAAGGAGCAACTTGAGAAAGGCCTTATATCATGCATACAAGGTGAGAAGAACCTCAACGACCTTTTGAGAAACCAAAAGGAAGTTGTGGCCAAGGAGGGGATTGGGTTCGCACCCAAGCCCAAGAACAAGAAGAAGAATGACAAGACAAAACGACCTCCTCCTCTCAAGCAAACTTTTGTGAATTAGGGAGAGGGTGCTTCCAAGGAGAAGAAGAACAATGCGAAGGGTGATGGTGTCAAGAAGGGAAATACCACCCCATCCAACAAAGCCGGCGACTTTAATCCTTCTTATGTGTTATACCGTGCAAGTGATGGGCATGTTTATGCCAAATTTGTTGGTTCTCCTCATGAGTATATTGAGTGGTCCATTTGGGTTCCTAAGACCCTTGTTACTAACATCAAAGGACCCATTACAAAATGGGTACCTAAAACCAAGCATTGATCTCTTGTAGGTGTTTGCTTCCGGTGGGGGATCATGGTTGCTCGACAGTGGAGCTACAAATCATATGACCGGAAGCAAGGACTTGGTGGTGGACGTGCACAAGATTCCATCTATGCCCACCAATGTCGAGTGGGGTGATGCCTCGTCTTCTAAGGTATTGGGACTCGACAAAGTTGTCATTTCTCATGATCTCACGATCGAGAAGGTCATGCTAGTTGAGTCCCTTGCATACAATTTACTTTCCGTTCGTCAACTTGCTACCATGGGCTTTTCCACTTTCTTTGATATTGATACCGTGGCCCTCTTGTGGAGAAAGACTCTTAAAGTAGTCTTTGTTGGGCATGTCGAGAACGGTCTCTATGTGATTAACTTTTCGGAGCGACCCACTAAGACTGCGACATGCCTAATGGCTAAAGTTGACGTGGGATGGCTTTGGCATTGCCGTTTAGCCCATGTCAATATGAGATCTTTGCAAAGTCTTCTCAAGGGGGACCATGTCCGTGGACTAACGAATGTTAGTTTTGCTAAAGATCGTGCTTGCAGTGCTTGTATCGAAGGAAAGCTTCATGAGAAGGCTCACCCTCCCACGACTCGCATTTACTCGAAGAGGCCTTTGGAGCTCCTTCATTTGGATCTCTTTGGGCCTCCATCCTTTGATAGTCTTGGGGGTAGAAAGTATTGCTTGGTAATTGTGGATGACTATTCAAGATACACTTGGGTGTATTTCTTCAAGAGGAAGAGTGAGACCCAACAAACCGTCATTGACTTTGCAAATGAAGCCCAACGTCAACACAATGCAAAGATCTTGACAATAAGAAGTGACAACGGCACCGAGTTCAAAAACTACACCTTGGATGAGTTTCTTAGTGATGAGGGGATCAAGCATCAATATTCCGCACCTTACACCCCTCAACAAAATGGTGTTGCGGAGAGGAAGAACCGGACGTTGATGGATGTGGCAAGGACAATGATGGCGGAGTTCAAGTCTCCATACAACTTTTGGGCCGAAGCCATCGACACCGCGTGTCATGCTTCAAATCGGCTCTATCTCCGCAAAGGATTGAACAAGACTCCATATGAGATACTCACCGGTAACAAGCCCAATCTCAAGTACTTTCGGATGTTCGGGTGTAAGTGTTTCATTCTCAAGAAAGGTGTTCGTTTGTCTAAATTTGAGTCTAGAGCTCATGAGGGCATATTTGTTGGTTATGCTACAAACTCCCATGCTTACCGTGTTCTCAATAAGTCCACGGGACTTATTGAGGAGACGTGTAACGTGGAGTTTGATGAGAATAACGGCTCCCAAGTGGAGCAAAGTGGTACTTGTGATGTAGGTGATGAAATTCCTCCCCAAGCCATAAGAAGAATGGGTGTTGGTTATATCCTACCCATTGAGGAACCCCTTGTGGCCGAAGGAGAAGGACAATGCTCCACTCAAGTGGAGCCATCACCAACTCAAGACCCACACGCTTCCGAAGAACAAAGTGAAGGCTCTCAACCTCATGAACAAGATCAAGGGCAAGATCAACCTCGAGATGGTGGTGATCCACCAAATGATGCCCAAGGTCAAGTTCTCCCCCTCGAGCAAGTTCAAGATCAAGGACAAGCTCAAGACGACGCTCAAGATGATCAAGTAACCCCTCCTCGTTTCTCTTCCGAGGAGGAATTGGAGCGTTGTGCCGCTAAGATCGCTTCCAAGCTCACCACCAAAGGTCATCTCATGGATAATGTGGTTGGAAGCCTAAGAAAGGGGGTAAGCACTCATAGACAATTAACAAACTATTGTGAACATCATGCGTTTGTTTCTTGTGTCGAACCCCAAAAGGTTTATGAAGCGCTCGAGGACCCAGATTGGCTCAATGCCATGCACGAAGAACTCAACAACTTCGAACATAACCAAGTGTGGAAATTAGTGCCAAGGCCAACCGGGAACCATAATGTCATAGGAACCAAGTGGATATTCAAGAACAAGCAAGATGCTCATGGGATCATTGTTCGCAACAAGGCTCGTTTGGTGGCACAAGGCTACTCCCAAGTCGAGGGTATCGACTACGGTGAAACCTTTGCCCCCGTCGCTCGCCTTGAATCTATTCGTTTGTTGATTGCTTATGCTTCTCATAATAATTTCACGTTGCAACAAATGGATGTGAAGAGTGCTTTTCTTAATGGTCCCATAAATGAGTTGGTGTATGTCAAACAACCCCCCGGGTTCGAAGATCCCTATTTCCCCGATCATGTGTATCAACTCCACAAGGCGCTCTATGGCCTTAAACAAGCCCCACGTGCGTGGTATGAGCATCTTACGGAGTTGTTACAAGATCGTGGATTCGAAATCGGGAAAATCGACCCCACTCTTTTTACTAAGAAGGTCAAAGGGGAGTTGTTTGTGTGCCAACTATATGTTGATGATATTATTTTTGGTTCCCCTAACAAAGCCTTCAATGAAGAATTTGCCGCTCTCATGACCTCAAAGTTCAAGATGTCTATGATGGGAGAGTTGAAGTTCTTTCTCGGATTCGAAATCAAACAAAGAAGAGAAGGAACCTTCATCAACCAAGCCAAATACACTCAAGACATGCTAAAGAGATTCAAGCTAAGTGATGTCAAGCCGGCTTCCACTCCAATGCCCACCAAGTGCCAACTTGACATTGATCCCAATGGTAAAGCCGTGGATCAAAAGGTATATCGCTCCATGATTGGATCCTTGCTTTACCTTTGTGCATCTAGACTGGATATCATGTTGAGTGTGGGAATTTGTGCACGGTTTCAAGCCGCACCTAAGGAAAGCCACTTTGTGGCGGTCAAGCGAATCTTTCGATATTTGGCTCATACCCCAAACTTTGGCTTATGGTACCCAAGAGGAGCAAACTTCAAGCTTGTAGGTTATTCGGACTCCGATTGGGCGGGAGACAAAGTGGATAGGAAGTCCACTTCCGGAGGGTGCCAATTTCTTGGTTGCTCTTTGGTAAGTTGGTCTTCTAAAAAGCAAAGTTGTGTGTCTCTCTCGTCCACCGAGGCGGAGTATGTGGCGGCCGGGAGTTGTTGTGCACAACTCTTATGGATGAGGCAAACTTTAAAGGATTACGGTGTCATTTGTGACAAAGTGCCTCTTTGGTGTGACAATGAAAGTGCCATCAAGATTTCTCTCAACCCGGTGCAACACTTCAAGACGAAGCATATGGAGATTCGGTATCACTTCATCCGGGATCATATTAGGCGAGGGGAGATCGAGCTCAGCTATGTCAACACTCATGATAACCTTGCAGATATTTTCACGAAGCCATTGGATGAAGCAAGATTTCGCGAGTTAAGGCATGAGCTAAATATCATTGATTCGAGCAATGTGGTTTGAACCTTTGCACAACCCTCACATTCATCATGCATTCTTGTCTAGGTGTAGGCATGGACATAGGGGGAGTGTTGTTCTCTCAATGAACTCTTCCTCCCCCCATAATGCATAAACTAATCTCACTCTTTCACATTAGCCATTTTTGATGGTACTTGTGCTTCAAAGACGAGTTTTGGTCATGGGCCCAAGGATAATTCTTCGCGGTGCCATACCAATTGACTCAAACATAGGTGGCCTCGGCCACCACCCTCTCGTGTAGAGGTGTGTGGGTCTTGTTCTCGTGCTGGTGCTCTTGTTGCTTTGTGTTGGTTTTCTTCTCTTGCCATCGTTTCCCTTCTTTTCCTTTTGTGCCATAGGTGTTGAGTCTTGTTTTGAGTTGCGCTGGGCGGTACTGCCATTGTGAAGGCGCGGTACTACCACTGGAGCGGTACTACCGCCCATCACCACGGTACTACCGCTGAGCGGTACTACCGCCCATCACCACGGTACTACCGCTGAGGGGCGGGGCCAGGGGGTTAAGTCGTGGGCAGGGGTGGTTTCCTCCCCCATACCCATTTGCTTCGTCCCCTCGTTCCTCTTCCTCTCTCTCCAGCGCCATCTCGCCGCGGGAGGGCTCCAGCGGCCCTCCGTCTTCGGACCGTTCCTCTCCATTTCCTTCGGTGGAGTCGATCCCCACCTCGTCCTCTTGCCATGGATGCCGGTATTGCCCCCGTTCCTCTTCTCTTCTTGTCTAGCTTTCAGATCTCGCGTTTTAGGGGCAATAGTGGTTGCATCTCTAGATTTTTGGCCAAATCTAGGCTTGAGTAGGTTGGAGAAGGCAACTAGACTCTTTGGATTGATGTTTGGTAGGTTTATTTTTGAATTTGGCATCCCCGGTAGTGCCGGATCTGACCACGGCAGTAGGAATCCTCTGTGCCCCGTCTCGGGCGGTACTACCGCCCATCTGGCGCGGTACTACCGCTGGAGCGGTACTGCCGCTGTGGAGGCGCGGTACTACCACTGGTGCGGTACTGCCACTGTGCAGGCACGGTACTACCGCCGGATGCCCAGTTCCATCATTTCCTACCACATGTTGATCCATATTTGTTATGTTTATTTGGTTTTGATCGTTCCTTCTGGTTGTTTCGTGTGTCCGTATGTTTGGTTCCAGGTGATGAACATCCTGAGCAGCAAGTCCGCCGTGTCAACCCCGGGCGTTCAACGTCAAAGCGGTACCGCACATATGAGGCTGCAGGTGGTTCTTCCAGTGCTCCACCATCGCCAGTGGGTGCTTCCTCAAGTGCCAATCCTCCTCTCAAGAAGAAGACTGCCAACAGGCCGAAGCCAAGTGGCAAGAAGGTGACTGAAATGACTAGCAAGGAATTCTGGGACAGGCGTCGCCGCAACCCATATGAGGAAGACCAAGAACCCAACCTTGTCAATTGCCCGTTCTGGAACCGGTTTCAGTATGCCACCTACTTTGACGTGATCAAGGCTAAGAAGAACCTCTTTGTCAATGTTCATTCCATCAACACGGATGCTATGGAGAAGGACCCTGAGTACTTTGGTGATGCCCTTCGGATGTGCTCTCAGTTGAACATTCTCAGGATCATGCAGTTCAACAAGGACTTTGATGCAGATTTGCTGGCTCAGTTCTTTGCCACTGTTCACCTAGGAACTGATGAAGACAGGACTCTGACTTGGATGACTAATGGGAAGGTGCTAGCTGTCAAGTGGAAGGCCTTCATGGGATTGCTAGAGGTGGAAGATCAAGGGCTCGAGACTCCAGTCGGATTTCGTCCTCACCACAATGTTACCTCCACTCACAAGCAAGCTCTCTGGCCCTACTGTACTCGGAAGGTCAACCCTGTGACCAGGAAGGAAACCTATGAGTTGTCTACCTATCTGGACATCCTTCACCGTATCTTCCGCGAGACTCTCTTCCCTCGTATCGGGAATCTGGACATGGTACACTCTTATCTCGTGGACATGCTTCTCTTCTGCCAGCGTGAGAAGGACGCTAACACTGGCGAGTCCCTAGACATCTCTCATGTTATGTGGTCTGAACTTCTTGCTGCTATTTCTGAGCGCAAGTGCCGATTTATGGTCCGTTCATTATGTTGCTCATTGAGAAGGCTTGGAGATGCACCTATCCTGAGGAGCACCTGGAAACTGGAGAGTTGGTTTCTCATGAGATCAAGCGTCTGAGGAACAAGGATAATTGGGGCATTCCTAGATCTAGAGTTCCATCTTCTGCTGCTGCCATGGAGACCGAGGGCGAGACTGATGCCGATGAGGATTATGTGCCTTCTGGGACAGAGCCCTCTTGGGCAAAGAAGCTCAAACACAAGATGAAGAAGCTGTTCTGCATGGAGTCTCACAGTCAGTACATGACTCATGTGGCTGAGAAGAAGGCAAGGGGGCGTCACAAGGAGCTTATGCGTCAGTTGGGTGCGATAGTCACCAGCGGCTCTGAGGGTCAGATCACTGAGGAGGAGGAGTGGATCCAGCAGCACTGTCCGTGGACCGATTCAGATGCCGAGCAGTTTCCGGCCGAGGACGGCGGTGCAGATGATCATGCAGAGTCCTGATGTTCGAGATCCTCAGCATGCTCTCACCTGGAGCCGTAGGTTAGATCTTTGCCCCTTTTGGTGTCTCGATGCCAAAGGGGGAGAGAGTTTAGGGATTTGCGTCGTTGTGTTGCGAGTGTGTCTTTGTCTTTGTGCTTTCGTTGTGTTTGCTACCTTGTGCTTTGTTTGGTTTTTGTGTTTAGTAAGACCTTAGTTCCAGTCATATGGTGTGAGACATATGCTACCTTATATGCTACCTTATCCTTATCATATCTTTATCTATGTCTCTAGTCATTTGGTATCTCATGAGTTGCATGCTTATTATTTTATATATCCTGCTCTCTTGAATCTCGCTTAGGTTGTTGGTCTCTAAAATACAGGGGGAGTGTTGATCCTAGTATGTGTGTTGTGCAGTCAAAGCACTTATCTTGATGGCACACATCTAGGGGGAACCCGTCTATATTTTAGAGATTTGGGGTTTGCTTATGTCCTTTGTCTTTTCCCGTTTGTGCAAATCCCGTATTGTCATCAATCCACCAAAAAGGGGGAGATTGTAAGGGCATATTTGTCCCTAAGATGTTTTGGTGATTGATGACAATACTTTTGCGGACTAATCGTGTGCATTGAGTGTTTTCAGAGATTCATCCTTTTGGCACGAGACGATTCCCTCCCCTCGGAAGCTTGAAGCGAAGACGATGTAGTCCTTTCGAATTAGTTTGGTGGACTAGTTTCATAGGGATCACCGTACTATCAAGAGGGGGTCCGCTTTGGAAAGGCTAGGGTGGAATCATCACGTACACTTCCTTTGCCCCCCTCTGAGCCTTTCCGCTTCTATGATGGGCTTGTTCCCCTTCTGAGTGTGCCTTCTCTGGTCCCAGCGGTAGTACCGCGGGCCGGAGCGGTAGTACCGCTTATGGCTACAAGCGGTAGTACCGCTCTAGAGCCATAGTACCGCTGGTAGCCCCCAGCCGTAGTACCGCTGCGGTCTCGTGCTAGTACCGCCTCGATTCGAGGGGTCTTTTTTCGTGTCGGGTTTTACGGAACTAGTCGCGGCAGTGGGGGCCGTAGTACCGCTCATATGCGGTAGTACCGCCCTGACCACCGTGGTAGTACCGCTCTGGGCCCAGCGGTAGTACCACCCGGGGGAGCGGTAGTACCGCTGTGATCAGCGGTAGTACCGCTCTCTGCGGGGCTGGTGTGGGGGGTAACGGTTGGTTTGTTCCCCCCACTATATAAGGAGTTCTTCTTCCCCAAAGTTGAGTCACCTCTTCCCCCAAAAGCTCCATTGTTGCTCATAGCTCCATTTTCGCCCGATCTCTCTCCCTAGCCAATCAAACTTGTTGATTTGCTCGGGATTGGTTGAGAAGGCCACGATCTACACTTCCACCAAGAGAAATTTGATTCCCCCCACTTATCCCTAGCGGATCTTGTTACTCTTGGGTGTTTGAGCACCCTAGACGGTTGAGGTCACCGCGGAGCCATAGTCCATTGTGGTGAAGCTTTGTGGTGTCGTTGGGAGCCTCCAATTAAGTTGTGGAGATTGCCCCAACCTTGTTTGTAAAGGTCCGGTCGCCACCTTCAAGGGCACCAATAGTGGAATCACAGCATTTCGCATTGTGTGAGGGCGTGAGGAGAATACGGTGGTCCTAGTGGCTTCTTGGGGAGCATTGTGCCTCCACACCGCTCCAACGGAGACGTACTTCCCCTCAAAAGGAAGGAACTTCGGTAACACATCCTCGTCTTCACCGGCTCCACTATTGGTTATCTCGTCCCTTTACTTTCGCAAGTTTACTAGTGTTATATCTCTTATTTGCTTGCATGCTTGTTGTCATTGCATCATATAGGTTGCTCACTTAGTTGCATATCTAGACAACCTATTTTGATGCAAAAGTTTAATTTGGTAAAGAAAAGCTAAAAATTGTTAGTTGCCTATTCACCCCCCCTCTAGTCAACTATATCGATCCTTTCACCTACCAATGTGAGTTTAGTGATAATGGAATCGTATCTTCGTATGCTAAGGGTGTTTATAATTACTATGATGTTCAACAAATTGAAGAATTTGTTGCTTTTAAGGGTGCTTATGAAATTGCTTCTTTGATTGAAACGTATGATTCTACTCTTTACAAATCTGAAAATTTTGCCATACTTAAATATTGTTATGATAATTATGCTTCTAATGCCTATGTTAAACCATATATTGAGGACTCCTCCGCTGTCCAAGAAGAGACAAATATTTTGCAGGAGTCTATGGAAGAAGAAATTGATGAAACTGTGAGCTCATTGGATGAAAAAGATGATGAGGAGAGCAAAGAACAAAAGGAGGAAGATCGGATTAGCTACCCATGCCCACCTTCTAATGAGAGTAACTCTTCAACTCATACATTGTTTAATGTCCCTTTGTTCTTACCGAAGGATGATTGCTATGATGATTGTTATGATCCCGTTGATTCTTTTGAAATATCCCTTTTTGATGATGCTTGCTATGCTTGTGGCCAAGATGCCAATATGAATTATGCTTATGGAGATGAACTTGCTATTGTTCCTTATGTTAAACATGAAATTTTTGCTATTGCACCCACACAGGATAGTCCTATTATCTTTTTGAATTCTCCAAACTACACTATATCGGAGAAGTTTGCACTTATTAAGGATTATATTGATGGGTTGCCTTTTACCATTGCACATGATGATTTTGATGAATATAATGCATGTGCTAGCTGCTCCTACTTGCAATTATTATGAGAGAGGAACTACATCTCCGCCTCTCCATGTTTCCAATATGATAAAACTGCAAGAAACTGTTTATACTATGCATTGGCCTTTACTACGTGTGCATGAATTGTTCTTTTATGACATGCCGATGCATAGGAAGAGAGTTATACTTCATTGTTGCATGATATATGTTACTTTGTGCTCACTACTAAATCAAAAATCATTGTTAATTAAAATTGGCTTTGACATACCTTGGGATCCGGGTGGATCCATTACTTGAGCACTATATGCCTAGCTTAATGGCTTTAAAGAAAGCGCTGCCAGGGAGACAACCCGGAAGTTTTAGAGAGTCATTTATTTCTATTGTGTGCTTTTATAAATTACAAATCCATTGTATTATAAAAATAATGTGCCAAGATTTGCCTTTAGGATGTTTACATTGGTTGTTGGTTTGTGCGGTACAAAACAGAAACTTTGGCTGTAGTGCGCGATTTTATATTTTTTACTGGAACGTCAAACGGTTCTGAAACTTTTTGCACTATCTTTCTATACAATTTTTTATTTTTCCTAAATGTTTCAGAATTTTTGGAGTACCAGAGGTATGGTGAATGTTCAGATTACTACAGACTGTCCTGTTTAAGACAGATTCTGTTTTTGATGCGTAGTTCGCTTGTTTTGATGAAACTATCAATTTCTATCAGTGGATTAAGCCATGGAAAAGTTATATTACAGTAGCTACAATGCAAAAACAAAATATGAATTGCTTTGCAACAGTACTTAGAGTGGTGATTTGCTTTATTATACTAACGGATCTTACCGAGCTTTCTATTGAGTTTTGTGTGGATGAAGTGTTCGAAGATCGAGGATGTCTCGATATGAGGATAAGGAAGAGAGGCAAGAGCTCAAGCTTGGGGATGCCCAAGGCACCCCAAGTAAATATTCAAGGAGACTCAAGCGTCTAAGCTTGGGGATGCCCCAAAAGGCATCCCATCTTTCTTTAACAAGTATCAATATGTTTTCGGATTCGTTTCGTTCATGTGATATGTGCAAATCTTGGAGCGTCTTTTGCATTTAGTTTTCACTTTTCTTTGATGCACCATGCTAGTATGAGATAGTCCATGGTTGATTTATAGAATGCTCATTGCACATCACTTATATATTTTGAGTATGGCTTTATAGATTGCTTCATGTGCTTCAATTATATCATTTGAAGTTTGGATTGCCTGTTTCCCTACACATAGAAAACCGCCATTTGTAGAATACTCTTTTGCTTCACTTATATTTGTTAGAGTGTGGGCATATCTTTTGTAGAAAGAATCAAACTCTCTTGCTTCACTTATATCTATTTAGAGAGTTGATAGGAATTATTCATTCACATGGTTAGTCATAAAATCCTACATAAAACTTGTAGATCACTGAATATGATATGTTTGATTCCTTGCAATAGTTTGCGATATAAATATGGTGATATTAGAGTCATGCTAGTGGGAAGTTGTGGATTGTAGAAATACTTGTGTTGAAGTTTGTGATTCCCGTAGCATGCACGTATGGTGAACCGTTATGTCAGGAAGTTGGAGCATGAGGTATTTATTGATTGTCTTCCTTATGAGTGGCGGTCGGGGACGAGCGATGGTCTTTTCCTACCAATCTACCCCCCTAGGAGCATGCGCGTAGTACTTTGTTTCGATGACTAATAGATTTTTGCAATAAGTATGTGAGTTCTTTATGACTAATGTTGAGTCCATGGATTATATGCACTCTCACCCTTCCATCATTGCTAGCCTCTTCGGTACCGTGCATTGCCCTTTCTCACCTCGAGAGTTGGTGCAAACTTCGCCGGTGCATCCAAATCCCGTGATACGATACGCTCTATCACACATAAGCCTCCTTATATCTTCCTCAAAACAGCCACCATACCTACCTATCATGGCATTTCCATAGCCATTCCGAGATATATTGCCATGCAACTTCCATCATCATCATATACATGACTTGAGCATTTATTGTCATATTGCTTTGCATGATCGTAAGATAGCTAGCATGATATTTTCATGGCTTGTCCGTTTTTTGATATCTTTGCTATGCTAGATCATTGCACATCCTGGTACACTGCCAGAGGCATTCATATAGAGTCATACTTTGTTCTAGACATCGAGTTGTAATATTGAGTTGTAAGTAAATAAAAGTGTGATGATCATCATTATTAGCGCATTGTCCCAAAAAAAGGCCAAGAAAAGAAAAAAAGAAGGGACAATGCTACTATCCTTTTTCCACACTTGTGCTTCAAAGTAGCACCATGATCTTCATGATAGAGATTCTCTTATTTTGTCACTTTCATATACTAGTGGGAATTTTCATTATAGAACTTGGCTTGTATATTCCAACGATGGGCTTCCTCAAATTCCCTAGGTCTTCATGAGCAAGCAAGTTGGATGCACACCCACTTAGTTTCAGTTTGAGCTTTCATACACTTATAGCTCTAGTGCATCCGTTGCATGGCAATCCCTACTCCTCACATTGACATAAATTGATGGGCATCTCCATAGCCCGTTGATTAGCCTCATCGATGTGAGACTTTCTCCCCTTTTAGTCTTCTCCACACAACCTCCATCATCATATTCTATTCCACCTATAGTGCTATATCCATGGCTCACGCTCATGTATTGCGTGAAAGTTGAAAAGGTTTGAGAACGTCAAAAGTATGAAACAATTGCTTGGCTTGTCATCGGGGTTGTGCATGATTTGAATACTTTGTGTGATGAAGATGGAGCATAGCCAGACCATATGATTTTGTAGGGATAACTTTCTTTGGCCATGTTATTTTGAAAAGACATGATTGCTTTATTAGTATGCTTGAAGTATTGTTGTCTTAATGTCAAAAGATAGACTATTGCTTTGAATCACTCGTGTCTTAATATTCATGCCATGATTAGATTATGTGATCAAGATTATGCTAGGTAGCATTCCACATCAAAAATTATCTTTTTTATCATTTACCTACTCGAGGAAGAGCAAGAATTAAGCTTGGGGATGCTGATACATCTCTGTCGTATCTATAATTTTTGATGTTTCCATGCCAATATATACAACTTTCATATACTTTTGGCAACTTTTTATTCTATTTTTGGGACTAACATATTGATCCAGTGCCCAGTGTCAGTTCCTGTTTGTTGCATGTTTTTTGTTTCACAGAAAATCCATATCAAACGGAGTCCAAACGGGATAAAAACTGACCGAGATTTTTTTTGGAATATATGTGAATTTTGGGAAGTGGAATCAACGCGAGACGATGCCCGAGGGGCCCACGAGGGTGAGGGGCGCACCCCAGGGGGTCAGGCGCGCCCTGGGCCCTTGTGGCCACCCCGTAAGGCGGTTGGTGCCCTTTTTTCGCCGCAAGAAAGCCAATATCCGGATAAAAATCGTGTCCAAATTTCAGCCCAATCGGAGTTACAGATCTCCGGGAATATAAGAAACGATGAAAGGGCGGAATTGGGAAACGCAGAAACAGAGAGAGACAGAGAGACAGATCCAATCTCGGAGGGGCTCTCACCCCTCCCATGCCATGGAAGCCAAGGACCAGAGGGGAAACCCTTCTCCCATCTAGGGAGAAGGTCAAGGAAGAAGAAGAAGAAGCGGGCTCTCTCCCCCTCTCTCCCGGTGGCGCCGGAACGCTGCCGGGGCCATCATCATCACCGCAATCTACACCAACACCTCCGTCATCTTCACCAACATCTTCATCACCTTCCCCCATCTATCTATAGCGGTCCACTCTCCTGCAACCCACTGTACCCTCTACTTGAACATGGTGCTTTATGCTTCATATTATTATCCAATGATGTGTTGCCATCCTATCATGTCTGAGTAGATTTTCGTTGTCCTACCGGTAATTGGTGAATTGCTATGATTGGTTTAATTTGCTTGTGGTTATGTTGCTGTCCTTTGGTGCCCATCATATGAGCGCGCGCGTGGATCACACCATAGGGTTAGTTGTATGTTGATAGGACTATGTATTGGAGGGCAAGAGTGACAGAAGCTTCAACCTAGCATAGAAATTGATGCATACGGGATTGAAGGGGGACCAATATATCTTAATGCTATGGTTGGGTTTTAACTTAATAAACGTTAGTAGTTGCGGATGCTTTCTAATAGTTCCAATCATAAGTGCATAGAATTCGAAGTCAGGGATGACATGCTAGCAGTGGCCTCTCCCACATAAAACTTGCTATCGGTCTAGTAAAGTAATCAATTGCTTAGGGACAATTTCGCAGCTCCTACCACCACTTTTCCACACTCCCTATACTAACTTTATTGCTTCTTTACCTAAACAGCCCCTAGTTTTTATTTACGTGCTCTTTATATTCTTGCAAACCTATCCAACAACACCTACAAAGTACTTCTAGTTTCATACTTGTTTTAGGTAAAGCGAACGTTAAGCGTGCGTAGAGTTGTATCGGTGGTCGATAGAACTTGAGGGAATATTTGTTCTACCTTTAGCTCCTCGTTGGGTTCGACACTCTTACTTATCGAAAGAGGCTACAATTGATCCCCTATACTTGTGGGTTATCAGCCGCACAGTTCTTCCGAGCCCAGGAGGGGAACTCGACCGAGAAGCTGTTCTGGTCGCAGTTTCTTGCTCCGGAGCATCCGACGCCTCTGAACGACCAGATGAAGCAGCTGATGGAGCTGCATAGGATGGCCGGCCTGGCCATGAAGGATCTAATAGTCCAGCTGTGGCTAGCCGAACCAATTCCTAGCAGCTACTTCGGTTTGGTGAGGCGACCCGTAGATGCGCTGCCTCGAGTTGAAGCTGTGAAGTGTGCGGCGTGCATAGAGGTTGCTCGGATGGCCTTCGCCCATATTAAGATGCATTAGGCAAAGATGAAGGCCACCGATGTGGCGACCGCAGGCCCGCCCAAAGGCAAGGACCACTGCAAGCCAGAGAGGTACTTTGAAGACGTCCTGGTGGATGCATGAATAGTAGAGGGCCAATGCTCAAAGGACGTTATTTTTGAGTAGATGTATCCGGGTTGTAAAAACTGTGTTTGTGAACCCAGGCTTGTAGTATGATGCCTTTGATCTTAAGTTATTTTCCTCCTGTGCGGCCGTTTTAATTTTGATAGTTTTCCAGTTGTCGGCTTTAGCCCCCACATAGATACTACGGGGTGTTTGGCATAGCGCGTTACCACACTTTATCCAACGTCTTGGTCCGTGAAGGAGGTGTCCGCGAAGTGAACTAGGCAATCAGACTATGCGGCTTCATTACTTTCACTTAGCCATAGGAGTTTGACAGTGGGGCTAAGTATTAGCCCCTTGTGCGTGTGCGGCGATCCGTACTAAGGTGCCTTTTCCACGCGGCTCGGTGAAGACCATCCCCTCATATAACATGGAATAAATCAGTAATGATTTGTAGTATAAGACTAAGTCGCTGAAGCACTGACAGCTCTCGCCTTATCATGACAGTCAGTTTTCAGCTTTCTCTACTCAGGTATTTGACCGGACGAACCAGAAATACAATCGCAGTAGTTCTCCCTTTACGACCTTAGCCGAACGAGCGGAACGTAAGGTGGTAAGCACAGGAGCCGGGCAACCCAACTATAGACCAAAGACATGACTCGAAGCCGATGCATATAGTGCAATATTCGGGACGCCGAAGAGTACCCTATAGTTGTTCGGACTTGAGAACGTGCGGGGCCGAATACAGGCCCCAGTGTTTAGGACCGTATTAAAGCACGTGTGGCAATCTGAAGTGAGGAAGGGATACAGATGACAAAAGAAGCCAGTACCAAACAAAAGTGGTAATCAACTGTTTCCTTTAAATCCTATATAATATGTCGATGCGTGCTATTACAGATGATGCCCTGAGTATTAAGGCTATGTTACATGCCGAAATCTTGTACAAGGGAAAGTTTTACACAGGGCCGAAAGGGCAGTGGTCTTTGAAGATCCCAGTGGTGCCATGCCGCACGTCTGCGTCGCTTCTCCTTGGTGAGAAATCCTTTGAGAGGGAAAGTCGATGGTCATCTATAGGAAAGGGGAGCCTGGAAAAGAGCTCTTGCATGACCATGGGGTAGGTAGGTTTTTAATGAAACTATAGTAAAAAAGGAAAAAGGAGAAAGAAAGTTAACGTCCGAATAGGGTCAAGCTGTACTATAGACCTTTTCCGTAGTATGCCTCCGGCGCTGCCCAAGGTATTTTAAGTGCGTAATTATGCACACGCGGTACGTGTGTTGCAGCCTTATGGGGCGATCGGTGGAGGCCGAACTGCTATTCAAGCGCTGGTTCCGCTGAGGTGTCGTTCTGCAGCATAGACCGAACTCGTTTGGCAGTGTCAGGGGTCTTGATGACCGATGAGTTGTTCGGCTTGAAGAGGTCGTTATATACCTCGGCTGTGAGGGTCGCGGTGTGCTCCTCAGTACAGAGGGAGCGCTCCATGTTTCCATTGACTATGATGATGCCGCGCGGTCCGGGCATTTTGAGCTTTAAATAAGCATAATGTGGGACCACATTGAACCGGGCGAAAGCAGTTCGTCCGAGTAGCGCGTGATAACCACTGCGGAAAGGGACGATATCGAAGATCGAGTCTTCGATTCGGAAGTTGTCTGGAGAACCGAAGACTACTTCCAACGTTAAGGAGCCCGTACAACGGGCCTCCACACCAGGTATCACTCCTTTAAAGGTAGTGTTACTTGGTTTGATTCTTGACGGGTCAATACCCATCTTATGGACAGTGTCTTGATAAATCAGGTTGAGACTGCTGCCACCATCCATAAGGACTCTAGTGAGATGGTATCCATCGATGATGGGATCGAGTACCAGGGCCGCCGAACCTCCATGACGGATACTAGTTGGGTGGTCCTACGATCAAAGGTGATCGGACAAGCCGACCATGGGTTGAATTTTGGGGCGACAGGCTCTACGGCGTAGACGTCCCTTAGTGCGCGCTTGCGCTCCCTCTTTGGGATGTGTGTAACATATATCATGTTCACTGTTTTCACCTCAGGGGAAACTTCTTCTGTCCCCCTGTGTTCAGAGGGTGGGGCTCATCATCGTCCTCGCTTTGAGGCCCTTTCCCCTTGTGTTCGGTATTTAATTTACCGGCCTGTTTAAAAACCCAGCAGTTCTGTTGGAGTGGTTGGCAGGCTTGTCAGGGGTGCCATGAATCTGGCAAGGCCTATCTAGTATTTTGTCCAAGTTGGATGGACCGTCTCTATTTCCTTTGAATGGCTTCTTCCACTGACCGGGTTTGGAGCCACTGAATCCGGCATTTACCGTTGTATCCTCGGTTTCTTTGTTATTGTTCTGACGCTTGTTTTTGTTATGTCGTGGCCTTCCATTGCCATCCCTGGCTTCAGAGGTGCCGGGGTCCCTGGTGCTATTGCTTCTACGAGCCAACCAGCTATCTTCTCCCGCGCAAAAGCGGGTCATAAGTGCAGTAAGAGCTGCCATAGTTTTTGGCTTTTCCTGACCGAGGTGTCGGGCGAGCCATTCATCATGGACGCTATGCTTAAAGGCCGCTAAGGCTTCGGCGTCTGGATAATCAACAATTTGGTTCTTTTTTATTAAGAACCGAGTCGAGATTTTGCGGGCTAACTCTCTGGGTTGCTGGACTATGTGACTGAGGTCGTCAGCGTCCGGTGGCCGGACATATGTGCCTTGAAAGTTATCTCGAAAAGCATCCTCCAAGTCCTCCCAACTACCAATGGAGTTCTCTGGGAGGCTATTCAGCTAGTGTCGTGCTGGTCCTTTTAGTTTTAGGGGAAGGTATTTGATGGCATGGAGATCATCGCCACAAGCCATATGAATGTGGAGAAGAAAATCTTCAATCCATACGGCGGGATCTGTAGTTCCATCGTATGCCTCGATGTTGATGGGTTTAAACCCTTCTGGAAATTGGTGCTGCATTACCTCATCAGTAAAGCACATGGGTGTGCGGCGCCTCGATATTGGGACACGTCACGATGGAGTTCGGATGATGTCCGTATTCGGTTCTCGGCCGAACATGGTTATGATTGTCGCGCCAGGCTTGATGGTCGTTGTCTCGTGTCGGAGTACGCCCCCTTGATCCATAGATTGATCTGGTATGGCCGGCTCTATTGTCCAGGTCCTGACGTAAGTCATATGTGTAACCCAGAGCCGATTCCTCTTTGCCTCTACGGCGGGGTGGCGCAGGCTGGTAATCGACATAATTAGCCATTTTGTCCCGTCCACGTGGTGGTCGGTCTGGTTCATCAGCATGGTGGTATCTTGACGGGTTTGGCTCAAGGGCCTCATCATCGAATTGTGGTAGTAGCCTGTGTTTTGGGTAGCTCTTAGTTGGGCGCTCAAGGCCGTATTCTTCGGCGGCCAGGACCTTGGTCCATCTGTCGTTGAGCGTATCTAGTTCGGCTTGAAGCTGTTGTTGTTTCTTTTTCAGGCTCCTTGCAGTGGCGATAAGCTGTCACTTGAAGTGTTCTTGTTTGAGGGGTTCCTCTAGCACGATGAAATCTTCGTTACCGAGGCTAACGTCCTCCTCGGAGGCCGATAGATAATTTCTATCTTCCGAATCCTCATGATCAACAAGTTCGTCAGGGTTAACTTGTCCCTCCTCCCACTCATCCTGCTCGGACGCAGGCTCGACGGGGTGGTCGGGGTCTTCGGCATCATCCGGGGTGTTGTTATCTCCGGTGCTAGTATTGCTATCCCTTTCACGACGAGATCATGAGCGGCGCCGCTGACGTTGGCGTTTAGGTGGCGCCTTGACGGACTTGTCCTTAATCGGATCTTGAGTGCCATCGTCGTCCTTCTTTTCGGGTGTATCCACCATGTACACGTCGTAAGTAGAAGTGGCCGTCCAATGCCCAGTGATGGGCGGGTTTTGGCCTTGTTCGGCTCCGGCATCGTCGTCCATACCGTCGATGTCTTCGGAGGCGTAGTCTAGCATGTCGGTTAGATCCTCGACAGTGGCTATTAAGTGGGTGGTCGGTGGGACATAAAATTACCCGCTCTCAGCCCCCAGTTCAGGCTGGGCGTAGTTCGGAAGAGATGCCTCCTTAATGGCGAGATATCGCATTAGGTCCAGCGCCTCGTTTAGGAGCGAAAGCTAGACAGGCGACCGAGGATCTGCAGATCTGGGTCCGATAATCACCTCTTGGCCGAGCTCGGTAGACGCAGACCTCGAGGGTTTAGAGTTGACATCCGGAGATGAGTCCGGCTTCCCGATGACAAGGAGAGTCATGTTGGACTCCGGGCCCGCTGACAGCATGGTCACCTCTGGGTCTCCCGCAGGTGACTCCATAAGAGGGGAGAGTCCGACGGGGTTTATTCTCCCGTCTTTGGATAGGGTGGCCCGCTCTGGATTTAAGGCCAAGGCGGGTAGAGGGTCGATCCCTAAGTGGATTCTGATGGTGGATCCGACGGGCTTCCTTCATGTAGATGAGGAGTGGCGGCCGAGGCCGAGAATCCTTTGAAGATCAAGTCTCCTTGGATATCAGCAATGTAATTCAAGCTTCCGAACCTGATCTGATGCCCAGGGGCGTAGCTGTCAATCTGTGATGTCTACTATGCAACTTTATTCTTGTAGACACGTGTTGGGCCTCCAAGCGCAGAGTTTTGTAGGACAGTAGCAATTTTCCCTCAAGTGGATGACCTAAGGTTTATCAATCCGTGAAAGGTGTAGGATGAAGATAGTCTCTCTCAAACGACCCTGCAACCAAATACAAGAAATCTCTTGTGTTCCTAACACACCCAATACAATGGCAAATTGTATAGGTGCACTAATTCGGCGAAGAGATGGTGATAAAAGTGTAATATTGATAGTAGAAATATATTTTTATAATCTGAATAAATAAAAACAGCAAGGTAGCAAATAGTAAACGGGCACAAAACGGTATTGCAATGCTTGAAAATGAGGCCTAGGGTCTGTACTTTCGCTAGTGCAATCTCTCAACAGTGCTAATATAATTGGACCATATAACCGTCCCTCAACGTGCAACGAAGAATCACTCCAAAGTTCCTATCTAGCGGAGAACATAAGACGGAATTGTTTGTAGGGTACGAAACCACCTCAAAGCTATTCTTTCCGATCAATCTATCCTATAGTTCGTACTAAAATAACACAAATGTATTCTTTCCGATCGATCTAACCAAGAGTTCGTACTAAAATAACACCAAAGCAAATTCAGATTCATAATATTCAATCCAACACAAAGAACTTCAAAGAGTGCCCCAAGATTTCTACAGGAGAAGCAAAGACAAGAACGTGCATCAAACCCTATGCATAGATTACCCCAATGTCACCTCGGGAATCCGCGAGTTGAGTGCCAAAACATATATCAAGTGAATCAATACGATACCCCATTGTCACCACGAGTATTCAATTGCAAGACATATATCAAGTGTTCTCAAATCCATAAAAGTATTCAATCCGATAACAACGAAATCTCAAAGGGAAAAACTCAATTCATCACAACAAGATAGAGAAGGGAAAACACCATATGATCCGACTATATTAACAAAGCCCGCGATACATCAAGATAGTGACATCTCAAGAACACGAGAGAGAGAGAGAGATTAAACACATAGCTACTGGTACAAACCCTCGGCCCCGAGGGCGGACTACTCCCTCCTCATCGTGGCGGCCGCCGGGATGATGAAGATGGCCACCGGAGATGATTCCCCCCTCCGGCAGGGTGCCAGAACGGGTCTAGATTGGTTTTCGGTGGCTAAAGAGCCTTGCGGCGGTGGAACTTCTGATCTAGGCTAACCCCGAGGGTTTTTGGAATATTTGTGAATTTATAGGGTAAAGAGGGGGTGCGGGAGGCCACCAAGGTGGGCACAACCCACCTGGGCACGCCTGGGCCCCCAGGCGCGCCCTGGTGGGTTGCGCCCCCCCTCGGGGCACCCCCCTAGGTGCTGCTCTAGCCCATCCTGGGTGTTCTGGTCCATAAAAAATCTCCAAAAAGTTTCGCGGTGTTTGGACTCCATTTGATATTGATTTTCCGCGATGTAAAAAACAAGCAAAAAACAGCAACTGGCACTGGGCACTGGGTCAATAGGTTAGTCTCAAAAAATGATATAAAGTCGCTATAAAATGATTGTAAAACATCCAAGAATGATAATATATTAACATGAATACTTCATAAATTATAGATACGTTGGAGACATATCAGCATCCCCAAGCTTAATTCCTACTCGTCCTCGAGTAGGTAAATGATAAAAGAAATAATTTATGAAGTGTGAATGCTGGCAAAGTGCATAAGTTTGATCAATGATAATTTCAATCACTTTTCCTAGCATCATAACAACAATTCTTTCTTATGAAACTTCTCATGTTAAAGTAGCAAGCAATTCACATGTTAAGGTTCAAACAATGAACTCTCTTGAAAGTCAACAACCTATGTTCTTAGTTACCAAGCAATTGCAATTCAACTTATTCAACAGAGTTTAAGTAAGAGCTCCACATACTCAACCATCATATAGTCTTCTATGATTGCTAACACTCACCGCATACACATGAGCAAAACGTTTCAACCGGACACATAGAAAGATAGGGGCTTATTGTTTTGCCTCCCAACGTATTCACCTCAAGGGTGATGTCAAAAATAATAACTCATGCTCCTAGATCTTTCCTCACCACATGATGCTTGTCAAAAGAGAAAAATAAAAAGGAATAGAGAGAAGAACTTTGACTCTTTGAATAAAAGTAAATACATAAAAGTAAAAGATAGGCCCTTCGCAGAGTGAAGCAGAGGTTGCCATGCACTTATTTGTTTGTATGCTCAACCCCTTAGTGCAAAAGAACGTCATGTTGTATTTACCCTTGTGATAGCAACCTTTATTATGCAGTCCATCGCTTTTATTACTTTTCCATCACAAGTTCGTACAACGCTCAATTTTCTCTTACACTAAATGATCTAACACTTTTTAGAAGCAATTTTTATTGCCTTATTGCACCGATGACAACTTACTTGAAGGTACTTGCTTAATCCTTAGGTAGGTATGGTAGACTCTTGAATATAAGATTTGGGTTTAAGGGTTTTTGGATGCACAAGTAGTATCTCTACTTGGTGCATGATTTTTGGCTAGCAAAGATGGGGGGCAAGCACCACATGTTGAAGGATCTTTGGCAATATAACTTCTATGTGAATATGAACAAACATAAACCATTACGTTGTCTTCCTTGTCCAACGTCAACAATTTTGGCATATAATATTTAGACGGGGGCTCACAATCACAAAAGATTTCCATGATAGTGTATTTATATGTGAAAGTTCTCTTCCTTATACTAATTATTCGTGAATTGCTTGTATGACCAATATTGTGATTGTCAAGCCTCAAAAGATTTCACTTTCTAAACCCAATGTGAAGCTTCCACTAGGCATGATATAATTTCATCTTCATGATATTCAATTCATTCAACAATCTACTCATAGGATATAAGTGAAGCACAAGAGTAAATGACAAGCTACTCAAAAAAGATATAAGTGAAGATCATGAGCATAATATTTCTTTCTCTCAAATTAATTTAAGTGAAGCAAGAGAGAATTTCTTCAAAAATACTAAAGCACACCGTGCTCAAAAAGATATAAGTGAAGCACTAGAGCAATTCCATAGAAAATAGCTTCGTTGACGGGATATGAATGCCGCTTACTTAGCCTCCCTGGCAACTACTTGAGGACTCTATTTTATTTAAAAACTTTCAGATCTAAGAATTTTATTAAAACAACAAGCAAACTGAAAATAAAATGACATTCTAAGAATAGCACAACTCATGTGAAGAAGCAAAAACTTAGGCTCAACCGATACTAACCGATAATTGTCTAATAGGAAAGGTGGGATGCCACCGGGGCATCCCCAAGCTTAGATGCTTTAGACTTCTTGAAATATTATCTTGGGATGCCTTGGGCATCCCCAAGCTTGAGATTTTTTGTCTCCTTAATTCCTTTTATATCATGGTTTCCCTAAATCTTAAAAACTTCATCCACACAAAACTCAACAAGAACTCGTGAGATAAGTTAGTATAAACCAATGCAAAAACTTTATCATTCTCTACTGTAGCAAATCACTAAAATTATTATTCAACATTGCATACTAAATGCCTCAGCATATTTAATACTTTTATCCTCAAATAGAATCATTAAACAAGCAAACATATGCAAACAATGCAAACATAACAGCAATCTGCCAAAGCAGTACAGTCTGTAAAGAATGCAAGAGTATAAATACTTATTAAACTCCTAAGATTATGAAAATTTACCACACTATAGAAAATTTATCAGATCTTATTTTGCAAAAAGTTTCAACATTTTATCACATTCTGACATTTCTAGGGAATTTTTTGCAACATCGATAAACTCTCTGTTTTCAAACAGCAACATGTAGACTTGCAAAATAAGCATGGTAAAGGCTATCCTTGACACTTTTATTGAAATAAAAGATTCAAAACATTATTATAAATAACAGCAAGAAAATCCTAACAAAATAAAATGATGCTCCAAGTAAAACACATATCATGTGACGAATGAAAACATAGCTCCAAGTGAGGTTACCGATAATGTTGGAGACGAAAAACGGGATGTCTCCCGGGGCATCCCCAAGCTTAGTTCCTTGGATGTTCCTTAGATATTAACTTGGGGTGGCTTGGGCATCCCCAAGCTTAGGGTCTTGTCACTCCTTATTCTCCTCATATCGACATCTCACCCAAAACTTGAAAACTTCAATCACACAAAACTTAACGGAACTTCGTGAGATAGGTTAGTATGATAAAGAGCAAACCATTTCACTTTGGTATTGTCAAAGAAAAGATTCATAATTGTTCTCACACAATTCCTACTATAGCATATCATATCCATAATTTATATTGAACAATATAAGCCATGGAAACTAGAAAACAAGCAAAACTATGCATAGAAAACAGAATCTGTCAAAAACAGAACAGTCTGTAGTAATCTATACTCCAACCATACTTCTGCTACTCCAAAAATTCTGAAAAGTTAGGACAACCTGTGAAATTTGTCTATTAATCTTATGCAAAAAGAATCAGCATTTTATCACGCTCTGTTAAAAACGAGAATTGTTTTCCTGAGCGCAAAAGTTTCTGTTTTTCAGCCAGATCAAATCAACTATCACCGTAAGCCATCTCGAAGGTCTTACTTGGCACTTTATTGAAACAAAAGCAATAAAAGTTGATTAATACAGTAGCCTAATGATGTGAACACACAAAAACAGTAGGTAGAAGTGTTGGGTTGTCTCCCAACAAGAGCTTTTCTTTAATGCATTTTAGGCTAGGCATGATGATTTCAATGATGCTTGCATAAAAGATAAGAATTAAAACATGAAGAGAGCATCATGAAGCATATGACTAGCACATTTAAGCCTAACCCACTTCCTATACATACGGATTTTGTGAGCAAACAACTTATGGGAACAACAATCAACTAGCATAGGAAGGCAAAACAAGCAAAACTTCAATATTTTCAACACATAGAAAGGAAACTTGATATTATTGCAATTCCTACAAGCATAAGTTCCTCCCTCATAATAATTTTCAGTAGCATCATGAATGAATTCAACAATATAACCATCACATAAATCATTCTTTTCATGATGCACAAGCATAGAAATTTTGTTACTCTCCACATAAGCAAATTTCTTCTCATCAATAGTAGTGGGATCAAACTCAACAAAATAACTATCATGAGAGTGAAAATTAAAATCATGATGACAAGTTTCATGGTTATCATTATTCTTTATAGCATACATGTCATCACCATAATCATCATAAATAGAAACTTTGTTCTCATCTTAATCAATTGAAATCTCTTCCAAAATAGTGGATTCATCACTAAATAAAGTCATGACATCTCCAAATCCACTTTCACCAATATAATAATCATAAATAGGAGGCATGCAATCATCATAATAAATTTTCTCATCAAAACTTGGGGGACTAAAAATATCATATTCATCAAATATAGCATCCCCAAGCTTATGTCTTTGCATATCATTAGCATCATGGATATTCAAAGAATTAATACTAGCAATATTGCAATCATGCTCATCATTCAAATATTTTGTGCCAAACATTTTATTGACTTCTTCTTCTAACAATTGAGCACAATTTTCCGAACCATCATTTTCAAGAAAGATATTGTAAAGATGATCAATAATATGATGCAACCTCAATTCCATTTTTTATGTAGTTTTCTTTTATAAGGGAAACTAGTGATAAAACAAGAAACTAAAATATTCAATTGCAAGATCTAAAGATATACCTTCAAGCACTCACCTCCCCGGCAACGACGTCAGAAAAGAGCTTGATGTCTACTATGCAACTTTATTCTTGTAGACACGTGTTGGGCCTCCAAGCGCAGAGTTTTGTAGGATAGTAGCAATTTTCCCTCAAGTGGATGACATAAGGTTTATCAATCCGTGAGAGGTGTAGGATGAAGATTGTCTCTGTCAAACGACCCTGCAACAAAATACAAGAAATCTCTTGTGTCCCCAACACACCCAATACAATGGAAAATTGTATAGGTGCACTAGTTCGGTGAAGAGATGGTGATAAAAGTGTAATATTGATGGTAGAAATATATTTTTATATTCTGAATAAATAAAAACAGCAAGGTAGCAAATAGTAAACGGGCACAAAAACGGTATTGCAATGCTTGAAAATGAGGCCTAGGGTCCGTACTTTCGCTAGTGCAATCTCTCAACAGTGCTAATATAATTGGATCATATAACCGTCCCTTAACATGCAACGAAGAATCACCCCAAAGTTCCTATCTAGCGGAGAATGATATGTCTCCGTCGTATCTACTTTTCCAAACACTTTTGCCCTTGTTTTGGACTCTAACTTGCATGATTTGAATGGAACTAACCCGGACTGACGCTGTTTTCAGCAGAATTGCCATGGTGTTATCTTTGTGCAGAAACAAAAGTTCTCGGAATGACCTGGAACTTCACGGAGATTATGTTTGGAAATAATAAAAAATATTGGCGAAAGAATCAAGGCCAGGGGGCCCACACCCTTTCCACGAGGGTGGGGGCACGCCCCTGCCTCGTGGCCCCCTGGAGCTCCACCGACCTCAACTCCAACTCCATATATTCGTGTTCGTCGAGAAAAAAATCAGAGAGAAAGATTCATCGCGTTTTACGATACGGAGCCGCCGCCAAGCCCTAAACTCTCTCGGGAGGGCTGATCTAGAGTCCATTCGGGGCTCCGGAGAGGGGAATCCGTCGCCGTCGTCATCATTAACCATCCTCCATCACCAATTTCATGATGCTCACCGCCGTGCGTGAGTAATTCCATCGTAGGCTTGCTGGACGGTGATGGGTTGGATGAGATTTATCATGTAATCGAGCTAGTTTTGTTAGGGCTTGATCCCTAGTATCCACTATGTTCTGAGATTGATGTTGCTATGACTTTGCTATGCTTAATGCTTGTCACGAGGGCCCGAGTGCCATGATTTCAGATCTGAACCTATTATGTTTTCATGAATATATGTGAGTTCTTGATTCTATCTTGCAAGTCTATAGTCACCTACTATGTGTTATGATCCGGCAACCCCGAAGTGACAATAATCGGGATCACTCCCGGTGATGACCGTAGTTTGAGGAGTTCATGTATTCACTATGTGTTAATGCTTTGGTCCGGTACTCTATTAAAAGGAGGCCTTAATATCCCTTAGTTTCCCCGCTGCCACGGGAGGGTAGGACAAAAGATGTCATGCAAGTTCTTTTCCATAAGCACGTATGACTATATTCGGAATACATGCCTACATTACATTGATGAATTGGAGCTAGTTCTGTGTCACCCTATGTTATGACTGTTACATGATGAACCGCATCCGGCATAATTATCCATCACCGATCCAATGCCTACGAGCTTTTCACATATTGTTCTCCGCTTATTTACTTTTCCGCTGCTACTGTTACAATTACTACAAAACCCAAAAATATTACTTTTGCTACCGTTACCGTTACTTCCATACTACTTTGCTACTAAATACTTTGCTGCAGATATTAAGTTATCCAGGTGTGGTTAAATTGACAACTCAACTGCTAATACTTGAGAATATTATTTGGCTCCCCTTGTGTCGAATCAATAAATTTGGGTTGAATACTCTACCCTCGAAAACTGTTGCTATCCCCTATACTTGTGGGTTATCAAGACTATTTTCTGGCGCCGTTGCCGGGGAGCTTAGCTCTATTCTTTGAGTTACTTGGGATTTATATCGGCTAGTCACTATGAAGAACTTGAAAGATGCGAAAACAAAAATTTATCCCTCAACTACGAGGGGAGATAAGGAACTGCCATCTAGCTCTACACTTGATTCACCTTCTGTTTTGAGTAAGCTTGCGACACCTAAACCTGCTTCTGCTATTAATTCTGATATGTCGCATGTTATTGATGATGCCACTTCTACTATGCATGATACTTATGATGAAACTACTTCTATGCTTGATATTACTATGCCACTTGGTGAATTTCTTGATGAACAACTTGCTAGGGCTAGAGAGAATGAAATTATTGAACGTGCTAATATTGATGAAAGTGATGATGAAGATTCTCCCCCTAGATATGAATTGCCTGTTGTGCCTGATGGCTATGTTATGGATGAAGAAACTGCTAGAGACTTTCTTGCTTGCAATGATAGAAGTGATCTTAAGAAATTATTAGCTAAGCTGAAACAAAAAACTCTGAATGCTAGAATGAAATATGATCCTGCTTATGCTACTTCACCTATCTTTGTTACTGATAAGGATTATGAATTCTCTGTCGACCCTGATATAATTACTTTGGTTGAATCTGATCCTTTTTATGGCTATGAATCTGAAACTGTTGTGGCACATTTTACTAAATTAAATGATATAGCCACCTGTTCACTAATGATGAGAAAACTCGCTACTATTATATCCTTAAGATATTTCCGTTCTCATTAAAGGGTGATGCTAAGATATGGTTTAATTCTCTTGATCCTGATGGTGTGCGTAGTCCCCAGGATATGATTTATTACTTCTCTGCTAAATATTTCCCCGCTCACAAGAAACAAGCTGCCTTAAGGGAAATATATAATTTTTTGCAAATTGAAGGAGAGAGTCTCCCACAAGCTTGGGGGAGGATTCTCCAATTACTTAATGCTTTGCCTGATCATCCTCTTAAGAAAAATGAAATACTTGATATCTTTTATAATGGACTAACCGATGCTTCCAGAGACCACTTGGATAGTTGTGCTGGTTTTGTTTTCAGGGAAAGAACACCAGATGAAGCTGAAATTCTATTGAATAATATGTTGACCAATGAAAATAATTGGACACTTCCTGAACCAACTCCTAAGCCAACTCCGAAGAAAAGGGGTGTTCTATTTCTCAGTCCTGAAGATATGCAAGAGGCAAAGAAATCTATGAAAGAAAAAGGTATAAAAGCTGAAGATGTTAAGAATTTACCTCCTGTTGAAGAAATACATGGTCTTAATTTACCGCCTGTTGTAAAAATACATGATTTTAATCCATTACCTATTGAAGAAACACATGGTCCTGATAACCCGACACAGGTAGTAAAGGTAAATTCTCTCTATAGATATGATAAAGCTGAAATCCCTCCTACTAAGTTTGCTAGCCAATGTTTGGATGAGTTTAATAATTTTATTGTTAAGCAAGAAAACTTCAATGCTTATTTTGGTAGAGTATTAAAACGCAATGCTTATATGATTGAACACTTGGGTGATTATATGTCTAGAGTTAAAGGTGAACTTAAGCTCATTAGTAAACATGCTTCTATGGTTATCACTCAAGTAGAACAAGGACTTAAAGCTCATAATGATTTGCTCAATGAATTGAATAGTAAGAATAATGATTTTGCTGTTAGAGTGGCTACTAGAACTGGTAAAATGACTCAGGAACCTTTGTATCCTGAATGCCACCCTAAGAGAATGGAGCAGGATTCTCAGAGAAATAATGTCGATGCACCTAGTCCTTCTAAAAGGAAGAAAAAGAAAAATGATAGGTCTATGCATGCTTCTAGTGAACCTGTTGTTGACACACCTGAGAATCCCAACGATATTTCAATTTCTGATGTTGAAACACAACCTGGTGATGAACGTGAACCTAGTGATAATGTTAATGATGATGTTCATGTTGATGCTCAACCTAGCAATGACAATGATGTAGAAATTGAACCTGCTGTTGATCTTGATAACCCACAATCAAAGAATCAACGTTATGATAAGAGAGACTTTGTTGCTAGGAAGCACGGTAAGGAAAGAGAACCATGGGTTCAGAAACCCATGCCTTTTCCTCCTAAACCATCCAAGAAAAAGGATGATGAGGATTTTCAGCGCTTTGCTGAAATGATTAGACCTATCTTTTTGCGTATGCGTTTGACTGATATGCTCAAAATGAATCCTTATGCTAAGTATATGAAAGAAATTGTTACTAATAAAAGAAAGATACCGGAAGCTGAAATTTCCACTATGCTTGCTAATTACACTTTTAAGGGTGGAATACCTAAGAAGTTAGGAGATCCAGGAGTACCCACTATACCATGCTCCATTAAAAGAAATTATGTTAGAACTGCCTTATGTGATCTTGGGGCCGGTGTTAGTGTTATGCCTCTCTCTTTATATCGTAGACTTGATTTCAATAAGTTGACACCTACTGAAATATCCTTGCAAATGGCTGATAAATCAACTGCTATACCTGTCGGTATTTGTGAGGATGTGCCTGTTGTAGTTGCAAACGTTACTATTTTAACGGACTTTGTTATTCTTGATATTCCCGAGGACGATAGTATGTCTATTATTCTTGGAAGACCCTTTTTGAGTACTGCAGGGGCTGTTATTGATTGCAACAAAGGCAATGTCACTTTTCATGTCAATGGTAATGAGCATACGGTACACTTTCCGAGGAAACAACCTCAAGTTCATAGTATAAACTCTATTGGAAAATTCCATCGATTACTTTTGGAG
The DNA here is from genome assembly GCF_018294505.1 of Triticum aestivum. Lineage (NCBI taxonomy): Eukaryota > Viridiplantae > Streptophyta > Magnoliopsida > Poales > Poaceae > Triticum > Triticum aestivum. The sequence continues at coordinate 323,568,226 of NC_057805.1, forward strand.
GTTTTGAATTTCCTCTTCCTACTGTCAAAAAGAGATATGATATTCTTATTATTGGGGATGTGCATATCCCCGTTGAGGTAACATAGTGTTATTCGAAATTTCTCCGGTTCCATGTTACTCGGAATGAGTTTGTTAACAAGACTTGATCAACCTTGTTAGTGGATTCCTTTTGATGAGCATGAGATGGATGAAGTTAGAAAGCAGAACCTTCTGTACCCTCCTTTTACCTTCTGTTATTTAGTTGAAATAAAGTAAAAATAGTATTATCTGTCTGTTTTCTGAATTATCCGTGCAATAAAAAATACCCCAAAAATAAAAGTTCTCCAAATGCCCCGAAAATGAAATATGATTTTTTCTAGAATATTTGAGAATATTTGGCACTGAGAACACAACAGGGGGAGCAAGCACCTGGCCACGAGGGTCCAGGGCACGCCCACCCCCTGGGCGGGCCCCCTGCCTCGTGGGCCCATGGTGGCTCCCCTCCACTTATTCCTGCACCCACACACTTCTTCTTCCCAAAAAAATCACCAACCAGCTCAAGCACGAGTTCTAGCTCATTTTGCTGTGATTTTCGATCTCCTTGCTCAAAGCACCTCTCACAAAACTTATTTGGGGGATTGTTCCTTGGTATGTGACTCCTCCAATGGTCCAATTAGTTTTTGTTCTAGTGCTTTATTCGTTGCAAATTTGTGCTGCCTAGGTGACCATGTTCTTGAGCTTGCATGTAAAATTTATATGGTTCCAAGTAGTTCTAATGCATGATATAGTCTATAGGCACTGGTGGGAGTAGTTGCTATCAATTTTGTTGAGCTTGCTTCACTTTTATTTGAAGTTACTAAAATTTTCAGAAATTTTTCAGAGGAAGAAATATGTTTAGGAAAATGTACCAAGGTGGCCCTTCAGGGAAGCAAGGACCCAGGCTCGCAATGCACAATGCCGACGATGAACCACCAAGGGACGCTCAAGTGCGGGCTTGTGAATGGCCTTCAGAGGACTTCATGGATCGAGCAGGAATGAAGGAAGAATTTAACGCATATGTGCGTAACGCTGATCCTGTGAGCTTCGAGGCAGATAAGTGCCGTCAGTACCACTATCTCACTGATTCCTTTGTGAGGAGGTTTGAATTTTCATCGTCACGCAATTCTCAAACTGTCATGTTTGATCTTTATGAAAATTCTTATACTATGGACTTAGAGGATTTTAATACTGCGTGCAAAACTTCCACAATGGGGTAGTCCTAGTGAACCTCGCAAATCTGAATTTAGAGATTTTCTTGCTAGTATAACTGTGGGGGAATCTAGAGACATAGCACAAGCTACCATAGGGAGCATTCATTTTCCTGCTATACATTATTTTGCTCTCTTCATAGGTAGGTGCATAAATGGTAAGGATGAAGCATGTCACATGTGTGTCCCCGACCTCAGTGTTCTCAGGAGCGCTGTATTAGGAGATAAACATTATAATTTGGGAGCCATTGTTGCACGTACGTTGCATAATAATAGATTTAATGGAGATTTCTTTGGTGGAATTTATGCAACCCGTTTAGCTAATTTTCTTAATATACCCATATGTGAGTATGACATTGAGTTGCCTCCTGTTTATTTAGATTATGAGGCTATGGTTCGTCATCGTTTTGTTGAGAGGAATGATCAGTTCCTCCAGTACCGACTAATCTTTGACAGACGACGCACCTATCACGTCGCTCTCCCTGCTCCTACTTTCTTTGACTTTCAGGCGAAGGGGAGATATTAGCTGCAACCCATGACGCAATAACTGTTGCATCTCAGTATGACCCCAACTATAACTTTGGATATCCGCCAGGCCAGCCGTGGCAATAGACCAACTTAGGCCAAAAGCCTAAGCTTGGGGGAGTATGTATTTCTCACCGACATTACATTTATGTTTACACACTCATGCTAGTTGTCAGTGCTCATACTTCTTCATTGTAATATCCATGCTAGTTTATTTCCCTTTTTATGCTTTCTTCTTGTGTGTTTGAAAAACCTTAAGAAAACCAAAAAAATTAGTAGTAGTTTTTAGCTAGTTTGCTTTCTTGCTTGTAGTAGTGGTAATTAAAAAGAAAACCCAAAAATATTTCATGTTCTTCTTTTGCTTGTTGGGAGCTTTCCCGTGTAAATAGTTTTTATTTCTTTTCTTTCCTTTGGGGGTCGATAGGAGAAGACCATGATGAAATTGTTGAAGTCGCTCTTATATGCATTATTGTTGATTTAACCAAGAGCCCATATTGCCTTGTCTTCTCCTGTTTATTGAATGCTTGCAGATTCCAGCTTAGTCCAATGCACGTGCACTATTATTATACACATCATTCGGTCATGCAAGTGAAAGGCAATAATGACGATATATGATGGACTGATTGAGATGAGAGAAGCTGGTATGAACTCGACCTCTCTTGTTTTTGTAAATATGATTAGTTCATCATTCCTGATTCAGCTTATTATGAATGAACATGTTTGCAATGACAATTAGAGATTATAGTTGCTTATGCCATGCTTAATTAGCTAGGAGTTTATAATGGTTTACCTTGCGTGCCAACATGCTATTAAAATGGTTGTGATGTGGTATGATAGGGTGGTATCCTCCTTTGAATGATTTAAGTGACTTGACTTGGCACATGTTCACACATGTAGTTGAAACAAATCAACATAGCCTTCACGATATTTATGTTCATGGTGGATTATATCCTACTCATGCTTGCACTCAATGTTCATTAATTTTAATGCATGTTCATGACTGTTGTCGCTCTCTAGTTGGTCGCTTCCCAGTTTTTTTCTAGCCTTCACCTGTACTAAGCGGGAATACTGCTTGTGCATCCATCCCTTAAACCCCAAAGTTATGCCATATGAGTCCACTATACCTTCCTATATGCGGTATCTACCTGCCGTCCCAAGTAATTTGTATGTGCCAAACTCTAAACCTTCAAATGAAATTCTGTTTTGTATGCTCGAATAGCTCATGTATCAACTAAGGCTGTCCGTATCTTCCATGTTAGGCGGGTTATTCTCAAGAGGAGTGGACTCCGCTCCTCACTCACGAGAAAATGGCTGGTCACCGGGATGCCCAGTCCCATGCTTTATGCAAATCAAATCAAAATAATTGCAAACAAAACTCCCCCGGGACTGTTGTTAGTTGGAGGCACTCGTTGTTTCGAGCAAGCCATGGATTGATGCTTGTTGGTGGAGGGGGAGTATAAACTTTGCCATTTTTGTTTGGGAACCGCCTATAATGTGTGTAGCATGGAAGATATCGCCATCTCTTGGTTGTTATGTTGACAATGAAAGTATGTCGCCCAAAATATTATTTATCTGTATTTCAGATTCGAGCTCTGGCACCTCTACAAATCCCCGCTTCCCTCTGCGAAGGGCCTATCTATTTACTTTTATGTTGAGTCATCACCCTCTTATTAAAAAGCACCAGCTGGAGAGCACTGCTGTCATTTGCATCCATTACTATTAATTTATGTTGGGTATGACTATGACTGGATCTCTTTTACCATGAATTACAATGTCTAGTCAGTCCTTGATCTTTAAAAGTGCTCCGCATTTATGTTTTGCGGTCTCAGAAAGGGCTAGCGAGATACCATCTTGTTATTTCATATCATGATTGTTTTGAGAAAGTGTTGTCATCCGAGATTTATTATTATTGCTCGCTAGTTGATTATACCATTGATATGAGTAAACATGAGTCCTAAATGTTATTGTGAATGTGGTTAGTTCATGATCTTTGCTGAAAACTTGAATGCTGGCTTTACATATTTACAACAACAAGAGCAAACAGAGTTTGTAAAAGTTTTTCTTTATCACTTTCAGTTTGTCAACTGAATTGCTTGAGGACAAGCAAAGGTTTAAGCTTGAGGGAGTTGATACGTCTCCGTCGTATCTACTTTTCCAAACAATTTTGCCCTTGTTTTGGACTCTAACTTGCATGATTTGAATGGAACTAACCCGTACTGACACTGTTTTCAGCAGAATTGCCATGGTGTTATCTTTGTGCAGAAACAAAAGTTCTCGGAATGACCTGGAACTTCACGGAGATTATTTTTGGAAATAATAAAAAACACTGGCGAAAGAATCAAGGCCAGGGGGCCCACACCCTTTCCACGAGGGTGGGGGCGCGCCCCCTGCCTCGTGGGCCCCCTGGAGCTCCACCGACCTCAACTCCAACTCCATATATTCGTGTTCGTCGAGAAAAAAATCAGAGAGAAAGATTCATCGCGTTTTACGATACGGAGCCGCCGCCAAGCCCTAAACTCTCTCGGGAGGGCTGATTTGGAGTCCGTTCGGGGCTCCGGAGAGGGGAATCCGTCGCCGTCATCATCATCAACCATCCTCCATCACCAATTTCATGATGCTCACCGCCGTGCGTGAGTAATTCCATCGTAGGCTTGCTGGACGGTGATGGGTTGGATGAGATTTATCATGTAATCGAGTTAGTTTTGTTAGGGTTTGATCCCTAGTATCCACTATGTTCTGAGATTGGTGTTGCTATGACTTTGCTATGCTTAATGCTTGTCACTAGGGCCCGAGTACCATGATTTCAGATCTGAACCTATTATGTTTTCATGAATATATGTGAGTTCTTGATCCTATCTTGCAAGTCTATAGTCACCTACTATGTGTTATGATCCGGCAACCCCAAAGTGACAATAATCGGGACCACTCCCGGTGGTGATCGTAGTTTGAGGAGTTCATGTATTCACTATGTGTTAATGCTTTGGTCCGGTACTCTATTAAAAGGAGGCCTTAATATCCCTTAGTTTCCCCGCTGCCACGGGAGGGTAGGACAAAATATGTCATGCAAGTTCTTTTCCATAAGCATGTACGACTATATTCGGAATACATGCCTACATTACATTGATGAATTGGAGCTAGTTCTGTGTCACCCTATGTTATGACTGTTACATGATGAACCGCATCCGGCATAATTATCCATCACCGATCCAATGCGTACGAGCTTTTCACATATTGTTCTCCGCTTATTTACTTTTCCGCTGCTACTGTTACAATTACTACAAAACCCAAAAATATTACTTTTGCTACCGTTATTGTTACTTCCATAATACTTTGCTACTAAATACTTGCTGCAGATATTAAGTTATCCAGGTGTGGTTGAATTGACAACTCAACTGCTAATACTTGAGAATATTCTTTGGTTCCCTTTGTGTCGAATCAATAAATTTGGGTTGAATACTCTACCCTCGAAAACTGTTGCGATCCCCTATACGTGTGGGTTATCAGAGAACATAAGACGGAATTGTTTGTAGGGTACGAAACCACCTCAAAGCTATTCTTTCCGATCAATCTATCCTAGAGTTCGTACTAAAATAACACAAAGCTATTCTTTCCGATCGATCTAACCAAGAGTTCGCACTAAAATGACACCAAAGCAAATTCAGATTCGTAATATTCAATCCAACACAAAGAACTTCAAAGGGTGCCCCAAGATTTCTACCGGAGAAGCAAAGACAAGAATGTGCATCAACCCCTATGCATAGATTACCCCAATGTCACCTTGGGAATCCGCGAGTTGAGTGCCAAAACATATATCAAGTAAATCAATACAATACCCCATTGTCACCACGAGTATTCAATTGCAAGACATATATCAAGTGTTCTCAAATCCATAAAAGTATTCAATCCGATAACAACAAAATCTCAAAGGGAAAAACTCAATTCATCACAACAGGATAGAGAGGGGAAAACACCATATGATCCGACTATATTAACAAAGCCCGCAATACATCAAGATCGTGACATCTCAAGAACACGAGAGAGAGAGAGATTAAACACATAGCTACTGGTACAAACCCTCAGCCCCGAGGGTGGACTACTCCCTCCTCATCGTGGTGGCCGCCGGGATGATGAAGATGGCCACCGGAGATGATTCCCCCCTCAGGCAGGGTGCCGGAACGGGTCTAGATTGGTTTTCAGTGGCTACAGAGCCTTGCGGCGGCGGAACTTCTGATCTAGGTTAACCCCGAGGGTTTTTGGAATATTTGTGAATTTATAGGGTAAAGAGGGGGTGCGGGAGGCCATCGAGGTGGGCACAACCCACATGGGCGCTCCTGGGCCCCCAGGCGCGCCCTGGTGGGTTGTGCCCCCCTCGGGGCACCCCCAGGTGTTGCTCTAGCCCATCCTGGGTGTTCTGGTCCATAAAAATTCTCCAAAAAGTTTCGCGGTGTTTGGACTCCGTGTGATATTGATTTTCTGCGATGTAAAAAACAAGCAAAACAGCAACTAGCACTGGGCACTGGGTCAATAGGTTAGTCCCAAAAAATGATATAAAGTTGCTATAAAATGATTGTAAAACATCCAAGAATTATAATATATTAGCATGAATACTTCATAAATTATAGATACGTTGGAGACGTATCAATCTGCTCGAGGTGACCAGTTGAATTGGCACGCAGAGCGAAGCCGCCAAAAATGAAGAGATGACCAGGGAGAAAGGTTTCTCCGGAAACAACATGATCGCTAATGACAAGTCGAGCCATCGATCCTTCTGTTGATGACACAGTGGAACTCTCAATGAAAGCACCAATTTTGGTGTCAAAACCGACCGATCTCGGGTAGGGGGTCCCGAACTGTGCATCTGAGGATTGATGGTAACAAGGGACAAGTGGGACATGATGTTTACCCAGGTTCGGACCCTCTTAATGGAGGTAAAATCCTACGTCCTGCTTGATTGTATTTGATGAGTATAGGGGTTACAAGAGTTGATCTACCTCGAGATCGTAATGGCTAAACCGTAGCTGTCTAGCCTATAAGAATTATGATAGCCTCTACAGACTAAACCCTCCGGTTTATATACACACCGGAGGGGCCTAGGGTTGTACAGAGTCAGTTTGTGGGGGAAGGAAATAACATATCCGGACACCAATCTTGCCATCCACGCATAGGGGAGTCCCATGCGGACACGGGGGAAAGTCTTCTGCTTGTATCTCCATGGCCCATCAGTCCAGCCCATATCGAATAACCAGGACACCCGAGGACCCCTTAATCCAGGGCTCCCTCACCCACCCACGGCCAGAGATCCACTGCTACCGATGGCCACCACCGCCGGGAGGCAGAGCAGCAGCCACCGGCCCTTGCTACCGCAGCCCGCGTTGCCAATTGACCAGAGCTGGCCGTCGCACCAAGGCATGCTCCGCCGTCGTGCCACCCATCGCGCAGCAGTCCCCTGGGCCGCCGCCACCGCCGCAAGGCAGAGCCGTCAGACCCGAGCGCCGCCACGCGCAGCGCCCAACACCAAGGCCGTGCCCGACCATGGAGAGGCCTGCCCGTGTAGCCCCCACACGCATGAGGATGCCAAGGCCTCGTCGCCGCCTGCCCGGACGGGGTTTGCCCGGCTGAGGGAGTCCTGGACTAAGGGGTCCTCGGGCGTCCGGCCTGTTAGCCATGGGCCGGACTGATGGGCTGTGAAGATACGAAGATCGAAGACTGCACCCGTGTCCGGATGGGACTCTCCTTGGCGTGTAAGGCAAGCTTGGTGACCAAATATGTAGATTCCCTTCCTTGTAACCGACTCTGTGTAACCCTAGATCCTCCCGGTGCCTATATAAACCGGAGGACTTAGTCTGGAGATGGAGAGAATCATGATCATAGTCATACATGCTAGACTTTTAGGGTTTAGCCATTAAGATCTCGTGGTAGATCAACTCTTGTAATACTCATATTCATCAAGATCAATCAAGCAGGAAGTAGGGTATTACCTCCATAGAGAGGGCCCAAACCTGGGTAAACATTGTGTCCCCTGTCACCTGTTACCATCGACCTTAGACGCACAGTTCGGGACCCCCTACCCAAGATCCGCCAGTTTTGACACCGACATTGGTGCTTTCATTGAGAGTTCCACTGTGCCGTCCCCAAAAGGTTTGATGGCCCCTTCAATCGTCAACGACAATGCTGTCCAAGGAGAAACCTTCCTCCCCGGACAGATCTTCGTGTTCGGTGGCTTCACACTGTGGGCCAACTCGCTTAGCCATCTGGAGCAGATCGATAGCTACGCCCGTGGCCATCAGGTCAGATTCGGGAGCTTGAACTACGTTGCGGACATCCGTGGAGACTTGATCTTCGACGGATTCGAGACCGCGGCGACCGCCACTTGTCACCCCGATGAACATGACTTAAATCTGTCATCAGACCGCATCCACGAGATGGCTTCCATAACTGCTCTGGCTTTAGATCCAGAGCAGACCACACCCTCTAAGGACAGGAGGCTCAACCCCGCCACGGGGGTCACAAATTCTGCGATGTTGGAGCCGCACATAGTCTTAACATCACACGATATCTGTGTCATCAGAATTCCGGACTCGTCTCCGGCTATAAGTTCCAAACCATGTGAGTCCGCGGACGCCGAACTTGATCGATTACCGATCTTCGAATTCAGTACCGCTGACATCTTCCAGCATTCGCCCTTGGGCGATGCGCTAAATTCATTAAGAAATCTGTCCTTGACGGGGGACTCATAGCCGAATTATGTCCGGTTTGAACTGGAGGCTGATGATGGGGGAGAATTCTGCTTCCCACCCGCCACCCACTTCATAGCCACTGTCGAGAACTTAACCGACGTGCTTGATTACGGCTCCGAAGACATCAACGGTATGGACGACGATGCCGATGAGGAGCAGGGCCAAAACCCGCCGCTTACCGGATGCTGGACGGCCACTTCTTCGTACGACGTATACATGGTAGATACACCTAAAGAAACTAACAGCGATGACAAAGAGGATCCAGTTGAGGACAAACCGCCTGAGACACAGCCCAGACAACGGCGTCAGCGGCGCCGCTCTAAGTCATGTCATGCAAAAGACAATAACACCGGCACCGGAGAAAACAATACTCTGGACGATAACGAAGACAATGAAGACCCCGTTGGGGCAATCTCCGAACAGGACGGATGGAATGACGGGCACATTAGCCCTGATGAACAGGCCATACACGAAGACTCGGAGGACAGTAATTATCTTCCGCTCTTCGAGGAAGAGGAGAGCCTCGGCAACGAGAATTTCATCATGCTTGAGGAACCTCTCGAGCAGGAACGCTTTAAACGCCGGCTAATAGCCACCGAAGGAGCCTGAAAAAGAAGCAGCTGCAGCTTCAAGCTGACCAAGATCTGCTCAATGATAGATGGACCGAAATCCTGGCCACCGAGGAATATGGCCCTAGTGGCCAAGCCAAAAATTACCCGAAGTGCTACCTCAGTTCGATGACGAGGCGCTGGAGCCCGTACCATCGTCTCACAACGCGGCCGATCGACCGCCACGCGGTCGGGATAAAGCGGCAACTCAAGCCGAACACCAGACCGCCCCACCTCGCCGTAAGGGCAGGAATAAAATAGCTCGGGGTTATACAGATGACCTTCTTCAGGGCCTGGACAGTAGAGCAGGACATACAAGATTGATCTACGGATCGCGAGGACGTGCCTCGACATGCGACGACGGCTACCTATTTGGACGTGACAAACCTAGCCACGCCCGGGCCGAAAACCGCAAACGGACTCCATCGGAGGTACTTCGCAGTGTGGCCCAATATAGAGGCGCTGCACACCCTCTTTGCTTCACAAACGAAGTAATGGAGCACGAGTTCCCAGATGGGTTTAAGCCCATGAATATCGAATCATACGACGGAACAACTGATCCCGCGGTATGGATCGAGGACTTCCTCCTCCATATCCACATGGCCCACGGCGGCGACCTCCATGCCATCAAATACCCGCCATTAAAACTCAAAGGACCAGCTCGACACTGGTTAAACAGTCTGCCAGAAAACTCTATTGGCAGCTGGGAAGACTTGGAAGACGCCTTCCGCGACAACTTCCAAGGAACATATGTCCGGCCACCAGATGCCGATGATTTAAGTCACATTATCCAACAGCCCGGAGAGTCAGCCAGGAAGCTCTGGACTAGGTTCTTAGTTAAAAAGAACCAAATTGTCGACTGTCCGGACGCGGAAGCCCTAGCAGCCTTCAAACACAGCGTCCGGGACGAGTGGCTTGCCCGCCACCTCGGTCAAGAAAAACCGAAATCCATGTCAGCCCTTACCGCTCTGATGACCCGCACAACCGGCTCGCTCGTAGAAGCAACAACGCCAGCGATCCGGGCACTTCGGAAGTCCAAGACGGTAATGGCAAGCCATGACATAGCAAAAACAAACGTCGCAATGATAATGAGAGAACGCGCGACAGAGCGGTCAACGCCGGATTCAGCGGTCCCAAGCCCGGTCAACGGAAAAAGCCATTCAAGGCGAACAGAGACGGGCCATCCAACTTAGACAGGATATTGGATCTACCCTGCCAGATTCACGGCCACCCTGACAAACCAGCTAATCATACCAACAGAATCTGTTGGGTCTTCAAGCAGGCCGGCAAGCTCAACGCCGAACACAAGGGGAGGAGGCCGCCCGGTGATAGCTATGACGAAGAGACTCACCAACCAAATACCGGGGGTCAGAAGCAATTTCCCCCCAAAGTAAAAACAGTAAACATGGTATATGCGACACACAACTCTATAAGAGAGCAGGAGAAGCACTCCCTCCGGACTGAAGATTATACTGCGACAACTTCAGTACAAAACGGTCTTATTAAACCGCATACCTTGTTGGCCATTAAGCCACCGGTCTCCATTCAACAGGATCGACCAAATCCGGAGCGGACATAGCAGTTCGGCTTCCGCCGGCCACCTCATATACCTATGAAATTTGTACCGCGCATACATAACTACGCACTTAAAATACCATGGGCATCGGCGGAAGCACAATACGGACAAGCCTGCAAGCATTTCTGTAACATTTTTCCTCCAAATTACTCTTTCTTTCTTCATTATCTTTTAAAAATAGGTGACGCAAAGGACAAACATCTAATTGACTCTATCGGAGTTCGGATCCGTACAATCACCTAGGGGGCTGCTTCCGTCTAGGAATCCCCTCGCCGAGGACAAGCGGCTCAGACGTGCGACAGGAGGTCCAAACTAACTTTTTGTAGACCGCACTCTTTATTTTGAGCATGTAATACGCCTTTTTCCTCCACCTTCGACCCCGGGCATGTCAAATAGCCGGGGTTGTGGTCTTTTTACCTATAAAGTAACCATTGGCATATCACTCAGGTCCCAACAAACATAATCCGCATCCATCATTCGTTTCTTTTTCAAAAATGAATTTTGCCCCTATGGTTGTTTCACACACATACCTCGGCACAACCTGTCAGGGGCTCGGTATGGGAACAAACGAGTTGCCGACAAAGTCCGAATAGCTTTATGGCGCACTTCGGCGTCGCGAGTTTGGCCTTATATGCATCAGCTCCGAATCATGTCTTGGGTCAATGGTTGGGTTGCCCAGCTCCTCTGCTTGCTACCTTACATTCCGCTCTATCGGCTAGGGTAGTAAAGGGAGAACTACTACGATTGTGCTTCCGATTCATCTGGTCAAGAACCTCAGTAAAGAAAGCCGAAAACCAACTTTCATGATGCTGCGAGAGCTGGTCAACCACTCGATGACTTATCGGAATCTTTCGCGATTCCCTCCGTATTATACGAAGGAACTTTTTCTTCAGGTCATATATGTAATGCACCATATTGGAATAAGCCGTACACATACCAGGGGCTATATCGTAGTCCCCCCTATAAAACTCATATGGCTAAGTGAAAGTGTTAACGCCCTATAGTCTGATTGCCTCGTTCACCGCATTGACACCTCCTTCACGGACCAAGACATTGGGTCAAGAGTGCTCAGATGCTTTTCCGAACACCCCCGTATTTCCTACGAGGGGGCTGAAGCCGACGACTGGAAAACTTTCAGATCATATACAAACGGCCGCATAGGAGGAACAAAAGCCTTTTAGGCAAAACTAAAATATAGATTGATTATAAAAATTGTCTTTTACAATTCGGATACACTTCACTCGAATATTATGACTTTCGAACATTGACCCTCTATCAAGTGGGCAGCCTCTAAGATGTCCTCAAAATAATGCTCTGGTGCGTGATGGTCCTTGCCCTTGGGTGGACCCTTCACCGCAACATCGATGGCCTTCATCTTCCCCCAGTATGTCTTGACACGGGCAAAGGCCATCCATGCACCTTCAATGCATGCCGACCGCTTAACGGCGTCGATACGTGGCACCACATCAGCAAGCCGCTGCACCAAGCCGAAGTAGCTATTCAGAATAGGCTCAGTCGGCCATAGCTGGCTTATGACGCTCTTCATGGCAGCGCCGGATATCCTATGAAGCTCGGCCCATTGGGACATCTGTTCATTCAGCAACAGAGGGCGCTTTGATGCGCCAAATTGTGACCAGAAAAGCTTCTCTGTTGCATACCCCTCTCGCGCTTGGTAAAATTGTGCCTCATCGGAAGAACTCTTCGGCAAGTCTAAAAACTTGTCTGGAGAACTCCACACTTGGTTAAGCTGAGCATAGTTCGGATCGCCGAACTTAGTATGTGGCAAAAAGGGCTTACCGGCCGCAATCTCCCCAGCTTGCCGGATCTCCTCATGGGCTGCTCTGGATTTGGACCGCGCTTCTCTCTCCTCTCGCAAGGCCTTGTGAAGTTCAGTCGTTCTGGCTTCATTCTCCTTCTCAAGGAATTTACACCGGCTAGTAGAATTTTTTAGTTCGAGCGCCATCGTGGATATTTTCTCCTCGTCTTGGCGCCGAGCAGCTTGTTCGGCCTTTAACTCAGCCGATGCCTTTTCGACAACTGCATTACTAAACCGGGCCTACTCCTTGGCCCGGGCCAGCTCCGCACGAAGAATCTCAACGGCGGCGGCACCATCTGCAGCCATGCATATCCCAGTATGCAACTTTCAGCGTCACGCTTATATTACAAACACGTATGTGTAAGGACTGCTCCGAATACATACCTTGCGACTCGTCAAGACACATATTGATTAACGCAATGTCATCCCCTGCCACATCAAGCTTCCGCTGCAGCTCAACAATATCTGTAGTCCGGGTAGTAGTCAGGGGGAAAACAGCCTGTGTTCCAATTAACCAGATTAGTCCTCGAGTGTTTCTTCTTGATCCTCCGTTCGCCTCCCATGGGAAGCCAACCCGAGTCTCAGGGGCTACTATCTATACACAGGTGCATTTTGCAAATTTAATATAGTTGAAAATATTACATCACAAACCTCGAAGCCTCTTATCAGGCTCATGAAGGCTTCATTCAATCCGCTCTTCGCGGACAGAATCTTCTCAACCACCGTACCCATCAAGGTACACTGTTCCTCCAAGACAGATGCTTTTCGCAGGATATCCGTCAACATGTCTGACGCCGCTGCGTCTCCGGAAGCCGCTGTAGGAGCACGACCATCCTGTGAAGGAACCTGTTCACCCGTCTCCAGAATCATTGTTGGCTGAAAACCGGATAGTCCAGGGCCTTCATTGTTGGCCCCCCGAATCCCGGACGATCGGAGGTTCACCTTCGGGTACTGCCTCCTTCATCCCCCGCGCCGCTTGTTGATCAAGAAAAACTCTCCGAGATGACACTTCGGAGTCGTCCGCCTTATTGGGCGAGGAGGTCGGGGGAGGCGTCTTGCTTTCCATCATCTCTGGAAGAAGATCTCCCGAAGAAGAGGATTGCCCAGGAAAACTCTGTGCCGAACTGTAAAAATACACATGTACGTTACATGTCTCTTCGGTAACAGGAAAGGAATGGGATGTGATCAAAGCACCCCGGATTCACTTACGATTTGGTCGAAGGCTTGTCCTCACAACGGAGCTGTTTAACAGCGTCGCCTTCCAATCCCGAGCCACCCGACGATGGCATCTTGCCCATCTTGGGAGACCGCCCCTCCCAACCTTCGGAGGCGGCCCTTTTCTTCCTGAATGGAGAAGGGATGCTTGCTTCTCCTTCGCCTTTGTCTTCGGGCGAAGAAATGTTGATTTCTCTGGACGCGGTATCTAATTTACCTCTGGAACGAAGGTCATCCCGGTTCTTCCCACTCTCCACCTTGCCCTCCTCTATCGGCGCCTAGTACGGTGCCGGTGCCAGCATCCTTGTTAACACGGGGTCCGCTGAGTCTTCGGGAAGAGGGGCCGGACACCTAATCCGTTCCGCTTTCTTTATCCAGCCCTGGGAAAAGATGGTTTGCTTAGTGTCTTACCATAGGATACCTGATTAGGAGGTGTTCGGCGGACGGATACTTACCGTGGTGTCCGGATGGTTACAGTCAAGGCCAATGTCTTCGGTAGTATCCGGCCACTGTTTTCGTTTCCTGAAAAATAATTTCCACATCCCTTTGTGGGTTGTGCCGAAGAAGTGTTGAAGTGTCCGCGGCCCTTCGGGACTAAACTCCCATAGGCGAAGAGGCCGCCTTTGGCACGACAAGGTCCGATGAACCAGCATTAGTTGAATAACGTTGATAAGATCAATGTCCCTCTTGAGGAGGCTCCGGATGCGGCTCTGCAGAGTCTGTACCTCATCAATTGACCCCCAGTCCAACCCCTTATTAATCCATGATGCAAGCTGAATCGGAAGGCTGGATCAAAACACAAGCGCAGCCGCCCACTTGGAGCCGCGAGGATCGGTGATATAGAACCATTCCCGCTGCCATAGGTCAGAGGACTCGGTAAAAGATCCTTCTAGCCAAAGAGCGCTTTTAAGCTTGGTCACGGTGGCGCCACCACACTCCTCCTGCCTCCCCCTATCATCTGCGGCTTCACATTGAAGGTCTTGAGCCACAAGCCGAAGTGTGGAGGGATTCGAAGGAAGGCCTTGCATGTGATGATAAACACCGAGATAAGAAGAACAGAGTTCGGGGCCAGATCGTGAAAATCCAGCCCGTAGTAGAACATGAGCCCTCGAACAAAGGGATTAAGGGCAAAGCCTAAACCTCAGAGGAAGTGGGAGATGAACACGACCCTCTCACCTGATCTGGGGGTAGGGATAACCTGCCCTTCGGCAGGGAGCCGATGGAGGATTTCTGCCGTGAGATATCTCGCCGCCCTAAGCTTCGCAATATCCTCCTCTGTAACAGAAGAGGCCACCCACCGACCGGGAAGGCTGGATCCGGACATGACTAAGGTTTGAGGTGGTCGAAACTTGGGTTTTAGAACTCAAGATAGCAAAGGCTGAGGAAGAAGCAAACGTGGAAGAGGAAGAGGCAGGTCTGTACCCCTTTATAAAGGCCATGAGTATCTAAACGTCAACTCCCGGGCCTTGTAACTTGCCTGTTTCCAAGGAGTTATATCAGAGAGACGGTTGGGTTACCCACGTCTGTGTTAATAAGAATCCCTTAATAAAGGGGACACGATCTCGGCTTGGATAGGACGTGTCAATAAAGCCGTGCCTCAAAACCCGGGGCTGCAGGCCAACAACGGATTTAAAGTAATGTCCCAACGGTGACGTGGCATCATGCTATAAACAATTGTCGGTGGATTAGATTTATAAATTATTGTGCCCTCTATGGAAGTATACAAAACTTATGTTACAGGTGCGGACACGTTCAATATGTCCGAAGGCTATCTTGGAGTTCGGAAGGAAGAACCCGCCTTGCAATGCCGAAGCCTGACCTACGTGCCGGATACCTTGTCATTGAAGCCAGGTTTAGGGGCTACTGAGGGAGTCCTGGACTAAGGGGTCCTCGGGCGTCCGG
Organism: Triticum aestivum; assembly: GCF_018294505.1. Lineage (NCBI taxonomy): Eukaryota > Viridiplantae > Streptophyta > Magnoliopsida > Poales > Poaceae > Triticum > Triticum aestivum. The sequence continues at coordinate 323,583,831 of NC_057805.1, forward strand.
CCTGTTAGCCATGGGTCGGACTGATGGGCTGTGAAGATACGAAGACCGAAGACTGCACCTGTGTCCGTATGGGACTCTCCTTGGTGTGGAAGGCAAGCTTGGCGACCAAATATGTAGATTCCCTTCCTTGTAACCGACTATGTGTAGCCCTAGATCCTCCCGGTGCCTATATAAACCGAAGGACTTAGTCCGGAGATGGAGAGAATCATGATCAGTCATACAGGCTAGACTTTTAGGGTTTAGCCATTACGATCTCGTGGTAGATCAACTCTTGTAAGACTCAAATTCATCAAGATCAATCAAGTAGGAAGTAGGGTATTACCTCCATAGAGAGGGCCCGAACCTGGGTAAACATTGTGTCCCTTGTCTCCTGTTACCATCGACCTTAGACGCACAGTTCGGGACCCCCTACCCGAGATCTACCGGTTTTGACACCGACACCGGCCGCACCCCGTGGCGGCGGTGAGGAAGGAGAAGGGAGGAGGAGAGACCAGTGGTGGGATTTGAGATCGCCCTCCACGCCGCCTTGCAGGCGCGACGGGGGAGGGATCTAAAAATTTCGGATCGGGAGGATTCCGAACATGCTATTATTGTTTTTGGTTCTTCTTTCAAGAGAAAGCATAGTGGATTTTTCTCATGACCCACCAAACTCCCTCTCTAGCTGCGAGTAGTATGAAAGTTGTTTTTCAAGCTCATATTTTCCAGTTTCTGTCCACTTTAGTTGGTTGCGTGAAAGGAGAGTTGATTTCGATGCACTCACCTTGGTGCCAAATCATTGGTCAACCATCTTACCATCTGGCATCTTTTTTCTTTTTTCTTTCTCGAATACGCACTAGTGTGCGTATCATTTAGTAAAGAAGAAGAGGGAAGACCCCCCAAGTTCATATGTACAAAGTTTAATTACATGCGGGAATTTTTTGACACTACCGCCAAACTTGTGAACCAACTACATCTCGACGTCCCACAATCCTACCTCCACCTCTAATCCTACTGTATTCCTCTTCAACAGCCCGACCTTTGCCCATAGCCTTCCTCCGTCCTTTATCCACTGCATTAAGTGGGAGCGTGACGCTATCGCGCCATTGAACACGATGCCATTCTGATGCTTCCAAAGGAGCCACATAGTCAGGAGGCATTTCACCCTTGTTGACTTCCGATCCGTAGCGGTCGAATCCTGCCTGATGCACCACACACTCAACTCCTCATCATTGAGCGTCTCGAATGCCGGCCTACCAGTGATCCTCCCGAACCAATGCCATATGTGCCTCGTGAATATGCAGTCGAGTAGCAGGTGCTGGATGGTCTTCTCCTATTGATTGCACAGTGGGTATGTATCCTGATGGGGCAGTCCCCGACGAGCCAAACATTCCGAGGTCCAGCACCGATTCTTGAAAACAAGCCAGGCAAAGAAGCAACACTGAAGGGGTGCCCGCGAGTTCCACATGAATCCCTCCGTCGGAGACACCTCGAGGCCCATGAATCTAGTCGCATATGTCAAACGAGCCAAGAACCGGCCATTCTTCTCCCAGCTCCACTTGACCACATCTTCCATGTTCTCCGTGACCTGCATCGCCATGATCTGCGGCCAAAGCAAAAGGAATTGAAGCAACGCCTCGGCTGTGAGGTCGGGACCAATATCGCATGCCCAACTGTTGTTGTCAAGTGCCTCTGAGACAAGCTTCGATATCCTGATCCTAGGCGGGATCCTTTCATACACCATCGGAGCTAGTCACATATCTGAGAGCCGTTTAACCACCTGTCATCCCAAAACAACGTGGACTTGCCATTGCCCACTGTCGAGCTTGCAGCCGCCTGAACCAAGGCAAGAACCTCCGCCGGTACCACGATCTGGAACTTCGCCCATGGCCTGCCTTTGTCATATCTCTGTAACCATGGCCATCGGGCTTGCAACGCTTTGTTAAGCCACTGCATGTTGGGGATCCCAAGCCCCCTGGCCCACTTTGGTCTACACACCACCTCCTAGGCTACAGAACAATTTCCTCCCCTCGCCTCCTTTTTCCCACAGTAAAGAAATCCATGGCAAATCTTGGCCAATGCCGAGAGAGTCTTTGCTGGCAAATCCATAGCCAGCATGGAGTGCACTGGGATTGCACATAATACCGATTGAATGAGAAGTAACCGACCACTCTTCAGAAGCACTGCTGCCTTCCAAAGTGGTAAAGCGTCACTCACCCGGTCCACCAAACTTTGTAGTTGTGTTGCCGTTTTCTTCCTGAGTGTCAATGGTAACCCGACATATTTTCACGGAAACAGGGCTATGGGGCACCACAAAGTAGTTGTGACCATTAACATCTCGTCCTGTGAGCAACGGATTGGCAACGCCACACTCTTGTTCATGTTTACCACCAAACCTGACGCCTGACCGAAGAGCTACAAGATTGCATCACAAGTGCGTGCCTCCAGGTCGTTTGGTTTGAAGAATACCACCACATCATCAGCAAACATAGAGATCCATTGTCGTAGCCACTATCTAGGAAGCGATGCTAGTAGTCCTTTCTCTATAATGTACTGGAAGAGGGCTCAGAGGGGTTCCATGCATAGGATGAAGAGCATTGGGGATAGTGGGTCCCCTTGCCTGAACCCCTGGCACGCCAAAATTGGTCTTCATGGCGGACCTTTTACCATGATTCTCGTAGAGGAGGTGGCCAATAATCCACATATCCAAGCAATCCACTTGGATCTGAAACCCAATCTCCGCAACACCTTGATGACCCACAAGTATAGGGGATCTATCGTAGTCCTTTCGATAAGTAAGAGTGTCGAACCCAACGAGGAGCAGAAGGAAATGATAAGCGGTTTTCAGCAAGGTATTCTCTACAAGCACTGAAATTATAGGTAACAGATAGTTTTGTGACAAGATAATTTGTAACGGGTAACAAGTAACAAAAGTAAATAAAGTGCAGCAAGGTGGCCCAATCCTTTTTATAGCAAAGGACAAGCCTGGACAATTTCTTATATGAAGGAAAACGCTCCCGAGGACACATGGGAATTATCGTCAAGCTAGTTTTCATCACGTTCATATGATTCGCGTTCGGTACTTTGATAATTTGATATGTGGGTGGACCGGTGCTTGGGTGCTGTCCTTACTTGGACAAGCATCCCACTTATGATTAACTCCTAATGCAAGCATCCACAACTACAAAAGAAGTATTAAAGTAAACCTAACCATAGCATGAAACATATGGATCCAAATCAGCCCCTTACGAAGCAACACATAAAGTAGGGTTTAAGCTTCTGTCACTCTAGCAACCCATCATCTACTTATTACTTCCCAATGCCTTCCTCTAGGCCCAAACAATGGTGAAGTGTCATGTAGTCGACGTTCACATAACACCACTAGAGGAGAGACAACATACATCTCATCAAAATATCGAACGAATACCAAATTCACATGACTACTAATAGCAAGACTTCTCCCATGTCCTCAGGAACAAACGTAACTACTCACAAAGCATATGCATGTTCATAATCAGAGGGGTATTAATATGCATAATTGATCTGAACATATGATCTTCCACCAAATAAACCAACTAGCATCAACTACAAGGAGTAATCAACACTACTAGCAACCTACAAGTACCAATCTCAGACTTAGAGACAAGAATTGGATACAAGAGATGAACTAAGGTTTTAGAGGAGATGGTGCTGGTGAAGATGTTGATGGAGATTGGCCCCCTCCCGATGAGAGGAGCGTTGGTGATGAGGATGGCGATGATTTCCCCCTCTCGGAGGGAAGTGTCCTCGATAGAACAGCTCCGCCAGAGCCGTAGATTGGTTCCGCCTCGTGGCGGCGGAGTCTCGTCCCGAAAGCTTGCTTATGATTTTTCTCGGACAAAAGACTTCATATAGCAGAAGATGGGCACCGGAGGGCCACCAGGGGGGCCACAAGGCAGGGGGGAGCACCCAGGGGGTAGGGCGCGCCCCCCACCCTCGTGGCCAGGGTGTGGGCCCCCTCTGGTATTTTCTTTGCTCAGTATTTTTTATTATTTCCAAAAATAACTTCCGTGGAGTTTCAGGACTTTTGGAGTTGCGCAGAATAGGTCTATAATATTTGCTCCTTTTCCAGTCCAGAATTCCAGCTACCGGCATTCCCCCTCTTTATGTAAACCTTGTAAAATAAGAGAGAATAGGCATAAGTATTGTGACATAATGTGTAATAACAGCCCATAATGCAATAAATATCAATATAAAAGCATGATGCAAAATGGACGTATCAACTCCCCCAAGCTTAGACCTCGCTTGTCCTCAAGCGAAAGCTGATAACGATAAATGTGTCCACATGTTTAGAGATAGAGGTGTCGATAAAATAAAATACGGACATGAGGCCATCATGATCATTCTTATAACAGCAACATATATGGATATTGTCATATGATTTCTTATGCTCAAGTAATAATCTATTCACAATTCAAAGTATGAATCAGAAACTTCGTGGGGAACTAACAAACTATAATCTCAGTCATTGAAGCAATTGCAATTTATCATAACATCAGAAAGAGTCAATATAAGAGCTTTTCAGCAAGTCCACATACTCAACTATCATTTAGTCTTTCACGATTGCTAACACTCACGCAATACTTGTGGTTACGGAGTTTTAATCGGACACAGAGAAAGATAGGGGCTTATAGTTTCGCCTCCCAACCTTTTACCTCAAGGGTAATGTCAACAATAATAGTTCATGCTAACTTACATACAATTGGGTATATATATCAGGATCTTTCCAACACAAGGTGCTTGCCAAAGGATAAAATGTAAAAAGAAAAGGTGAAGATCACCATGACTCTTGCATAAGGTAGAAGATAAAAGTAAAAGATAGGCCCTTCGCAGAGGGAAGCAGAGGTTGTCATGCGCTTTCAGGGTTGGATGCACAAAATCTTAATGCGAAAGAACGTCACTTTATATTGCCACTTGTGATATGGACCTTTATTATGCAGTCCGTCGCTTTTATTTCTTCCACATCACAAGATCGTATAAAGCTTATTTCCTCCACACTAATCAATCATACATATTTAGAGAGCAATTTTTATTGCTTGCACCGATGACAACTTACTTGAAGGATCTTACTTAATCCATAGGTAGATATGGTGGACTCTCATGGAAAAACTGGGTTTAAGGGTATTTGGAAGCACAAGTAGTATCTCTACTTGGTGCAAAGAATTTGGCTAGCATGAGGGAGAAAGGCAAGCTCAACATGTTGGATGATCCATGACAATATACTTTATTTTAGATATAAGAAAACATAACCCATTACGTTGTCTTCCTTGTCCAACATCAACTCTTTAGCATGTCATATTTTAATGAGTGCTCACAATCATAAAAGATGTCCAAGATAGTATATTTATATGTGAAACCTCTCTTTCTTTATTACTTCCTATTAATTGCAACAATGACAAAAACTATGTTTGTCAACTCTCAACAACTTTTAATCATCATACTCTTTATATGTGAAGTCATCACTCTCCATAAGATCAATATGATCTCTTTGTTACTTTTTATTCTTTTCTCTTTTCTTTTATTTCCTCAAGATCATGGAAAAATAATCAAGCCCTTGACTCAACACTAATCTTTATTATATATAGCTCACGGACTCGATTACATAGAGGGATCATAAAGCAAAACTCAAAACTAGATCATACCAAAAACTTTATTCTACTAGATCAAGATATTACTAAAAGGATCGAACTAAGAAAAACGGTAAAGATAGGAGTGTGATGGTGATACGATACCGGGGCACCTCCCCCAAGCTTGGCAGTTGCCAAGGGGAGTGCCCATACCCATGTGATTATATTTCCTTCTTCGGAGGTGGTGGTGTGATATTCTTGGCGATGATACTCCTCAGGATACGATTCCCTTCCTCCAGCTTATTGAGTTGCTGCTTGAGATCCGTTATCTCCTTACGGAGCTTACCCGTGACGGTTAAAGCTCCTTGCACCCATGGGTGTTGCATAGCTGTGGGGGAACAAGTAACACTCTTTTTCGTATTCTCGTAAGAAAGAAATCTAACATTGGAAGGGGTAACCGAGTTTGGAATAGCCGAGCTCTGTAGTTCCCCCATCATGAATCCAGCTCGGAAGCGAGAAGTGACTTCTCGATCCTCCTCCATGGCATCTATCCTCTTCAAATCAGCCTCCATCTCTTCCTCCGTTGCTGGCCCAAAGTGGTCAGCATCGCCCCGGCTCTCCTCGACTGACTCTTGAGAAGACATCTTGCTCTAATCTACAGCAGCAACAGCTCGAAACAAAAACAGAGGATATTTGCGTGATACGAGAGTCAAAACCTTCAGGAGATTATATAATGAATTTTTACCGACCAAAATACGTATCGTGCAAGAAAACGGAGTCCGGAGAGCGCACGAGGTGCCCACGAGGCAGCGGGCACGCCCAAGGGGGTAGGGCGCGCCCTCCACCCTTGTGGAGGCCTCGTGTCCTTCCCGGACTGCTTCTTATTTTTCTATTTTTTCTAAATATTCCAAAACGGAGAAAAATTGCCATTAGAACTGTTTCGGAGTCGGTTTACTTACCGTACCACATACCTATTCCTTTTCGGAGTCTGAAGCGTTCTGGAAAGTGTCTCTTATGTATTCCTCCGGGGTTACGGTTTCAATAATATTAGTTTCAACATTTATAGGGTTACCTGAGATATAGTGTTTGATTCTTTGACCGTTTACCACCTTCGGATTTGTGCCTTCAAAGTTGTTGATTTTTATGGCACCGGAACGATAGACCTCCTCGATAACGTAAGGACCTTCCCATTTAGAGAGAAGTTTTCCTGCAAAAAATCTTAAATGAGAGTTGTATAGCAATACATAATCACCTACATTTGTCGGCGTTCTAGGAACGGGGCTCCCCAGACTTGCCTGCCTGCGGCCCACAGCGTGGCCAAGCTAGCAGGCCGTACGGCCCATCTTCATCAACAAGGCATCCAAGACCCTCGCGAGGGTCCAAGCCTCGCGAGGCGGGCGACGGAAGACCTCCTCTGGAATGGCCTAGCCAGGCAGGCTCACGCGGAGCGGAGATATCAAGGCGGGGCAAACCTCACGAGGCTCTCGTGACGTGAGCCATGACGAATGGCACCAGGCGGGCGCCAGCGCGCGCATTGTCCTTGTTTCCTCTTTGGTGCTAAGGAGGCCAGCGCAGGCGAAGAGTACCGAGGCATCAGGCAAAGGTTGCTATATTGGTGCAACAAGACCAAGACCAGGAGGACGGCAAGGCGGAGGTCATCATGGAGCCCAAGGCGGCGTCACCCCAGAGCTTTTCGCAGGCGAAGACCGCTTTTGTCAGGATAGCTTGTACTAGCTGTCCCCCTTCAAACTTGCCCGCCGTTGTTGGCTCCCTTCCCGCTCATTATTTGGGAAGAGGACCAGGGCCTATATAAGTAGAGCTAGCCACCATAGTAGAGGCATCTCATCTTAGCTTGATCCAACCCGATCGAGAGACTAGCCACAAGAACACCTCAACCTCAGGAGGCTGTTCTTCCCTTGTACTATTCATCATCAGCCCAAGAGGCAATCCACCACCACCACACTGGAGTAGGGTATTATACCACAACGGTGGCCTGAACCAGTATAAACCTCGTGTCTTTCTGTGTTGCGAGTTCGTCGAGTTCGTCCGCGAGATCTTAGCGAGCTAGAGCGTAGATCGGTAGGAGGGAAAGACTTCACGTGCACCCAAGTGTTCGAACCTTAAGGGTTTGCCGGAACCCCACATCCGACATTTGGCGCGCCAGGTAGGGGTGCGCCGGAGCTCCTCTCCACCAACCTGCGCCCCGTGCCGCCGCGCTTCGCTCCCATGGCAGGTGCCCCGCCACCCACCTCTGCGGCCGACACCATCTGCGGGGAGTCTGGGTACCGAGCCCTGGCCCCCGCCCTGCGGCGAGTGCAGTGGCCAACCAAGTTCAAGCCGGAGATGTCGCCACGTTACGACGGCGCAGCAGACCCGGCGCCGTTCCTGCAGGCGTACGAGGAAACCGTCCTCGAGGCCGGAGGCGACGACAAGATCATGGCCAACTGGTTCCCCATGGCCCTCGCCGGCGAGCCGCGCGCCTGGCTGCTCAACCTCCCGGGGTCCACGGTGGCGTCCTAGGGGGAACTCCGCAACCTCTTCACCACGCGCTACGCGGTGCCGGTGCACCACGCAGTCGTGGCACTACTGGGTGGCTCTCAAGCACCGCCTTTAGATCGCCACGTCAAACCTTTCTTCCGTCAGATTGGGGCAGCCTCCAAGCGCCCGGGGGCTCCGTCGGGTTGGGCTGCGCCGAAGGCCAACCTCACCTTCGGCTCGGAAGACCACCCCGACTTCACCGCCGGCTCCAGCATGCTCCCAATGCTCTGCACGCCCACCATCTGCAACGTGGCCGTCACCAAGACCCTCATTGACGGCGGTTCCGGCCTCAACTTGCTCTCCGTAGAAGCCTTCAACCTTCTTCACGTGCCGCCCGAGCGGCTCAACCTCAACAAGCCTTTTTCGGGAGTAGGTGGTGGAGCTGCCCACTCTCTGGGGTAGATCCGCCTCCCTGTCACCTTCGGCACACGCGACAACTACCGCACTAAGCTGGTGGACTTCGACATCGCCCGCATCGGTCTCCCATACAACGCCATCCTCGGGTACCCAGCTCTCGCTCAGTTCATGGTGGCGACCCATCTGGCCTACAACCTCATGAAGATGCCAGGAAGCAAGGGTGTCCTCACCATCAAGGGGGACACTAAGGAGGCCATGACGGCGCTTAGGCTCGCCTTCAAGACCGCGGCGGCGGCACAGCCGGCCGGCGCCGGTACCCACGAGGCCAAGGAGGCCGCGCCTACCAAGAAGAAGTCGTTGTTCACCCAAGACAAGGCGGAAACCAAGCAGGTGCCGGTCAACGAGGACGGGTCTTCGGGAGCCACCTTCACCATAGGGGCCGGCCTTGACCCGGGACAAGAAGAAGCCTTGGTGAGGTTCTTGCGCGCGAACAAGGAGATATTCGCATGGGAGCCCAATCAGCTGGTAGGGGTCCCGAGAGAGGTGATCCAGCATCATCTAAGGGTATGCCCCAACATACACCCCGTGAAGCAGCTAGCCAGACAGCAGTCCACTGAGAAGCAGGCCTTCATCGTCCAAGAGACATGCAAGCTGGAGGCGGCAGGCGCCATTCGGGAAGTTCGATATCCTGAATGGCTGGCAAACCCTGTCGTAGTGCCAAAGAAAGGCGGGAAGGAGCGGATGTGCGTCGATTTCACCAACCTCAACAAAGCCTGCCCCCAAGATCCGTTCCCGCTCCCGCGCATTGACCAAATCGTCGACTCCACCGCCGAGTGCGACTTGCTGTGCTTCCTGGACGCGTTCTCGGGGTATCATCAGATCAAGATGGCGGTGGAACATGTGGAGAAGACCGCTTTCTTAACACCATGTGGGGTGTACTGCTACACCTGTATGCCCTTCGGGTTGCGCAACGCAGGCGCCACCTTCCAGCGGTTGATGCACATCGCCCTGGGGCGGCAGCTCGAGAGGAACACAGAGGCTTACGTCGACGACATAGTGGTCAAATCTCACGAGGCGAGGACATTGATTCAAGACTTGGAGGAGACCTTCGAGAGCTTGCGCCAAGTGAAATTGAGGCTTAACCCAGAGAAGTGCGTGTTTGGCGTCCCTTCCGGCAAGCTACTAGGGTTCCTCGTATCCCACAGAGGGATCGAGGCGAACCCGGAGAAGATCAAGGCCGTCGAAGACATGAGCCCGCCGCAGACCCTCAAGGAGATGCAAAAGCTAGCAGGGCGGGTGACCGCGTTAGGGCAATTCATCTCCAAGCTAGGCGAGCGCGCCTTACCCTTCTTTAATCTCATGAAGAAGAAGGGCCCGTTCGAGTGGACCCCGGAGGCCGACCGGGCCTTCCAAGACCTCAAGAAATACCTCACCAGCCCCCCGGTGATGGTGGCACCGCGGCCTCTCGAGCCTCTAGTACTCTACCTTGCCGCCACCCCGTACTCCGCCAGCGCGGCGCTGGTGGCGGTTCGGGAGGAGAGCCAAGACAAGGGTGTGTCGCGCCAAGCCAGAGCTGATGCAGCGCAGGGTCAGGAAGGTGCAGCAAGGCCTTCAGCGGCGGAAGACCAAGCTCAGCAGAGCAACATCGCAGAAGCTCCTGAGGACGGTCAGGTTTCAGGAAACCCACCACCTCAGCATATGCCACAATCTCCGCAGGACCCGAGCCTCGACAGTGTGCCAGCCCTCGTCGAGCACCCGGTGTACTTCGTCAGCACCGTACTGCGGGACGCGAGGGCGCGCTACCCCATGCCGCAAAAGCTCCTGCTCGCACTCTTGGTGGCCTCGCGCAAGCTGCGGCACTACTTCCAGGGCCACCCCATCAAGGTCGTCTCAGCTTACCCATTGGAGAGGGTACTCAGGAGCCCTAACTCAGTCGGAAGGGTCGCTGAATGGAACATCGAGCTGCAAGTATTCCAGTTGGAGTTCAGCATTACCAGGGTCATCAAGGGAGCCACGCTCGCCAATTTTGTGGCAGAATGGACAGATGCCCCGGCACTTGAGGAAGGAGAAGACCGGTCCACCTCCCCAGGAAGCGAGGCACCAGACGGCTGGGTCATGTATTTCGATGGCGCCTTCGAGCACCAGGGCGCGGGGGCCGGAGCAGTGCTCATCTCGCCCACTTAGGACAAGCTTTACTATGCCGTGCAACTCTGCTTCCAGCACGGCGAGAAGGTCTCCAACAATATCCCAGAATACGAAGGCCTCATAGCTGGCCTGAAGGCTGCACCGGCTCTAGGGGTGAAGCGCCTCACCGTCAAAGGCGACTCGCAGCTCCTCGTCAACTTCTCCAACAAGGTGTACGAGCCGAAGGACGAGCACATGGAAGCCTACCTTGCGGAGGTGCGCAAGATGGAAAGGCAGTTCTTGGGCCTGGAGCTGCAGCACGTGCCCCAGGGCACCAACAAGGAAGCCGACGACATCGCCAGGAGAGCATCCAAGCGGCAACCACAAGAGCCCGGCGTCTTCGAAGAGCGGCTCTTCAAGCCATCAGCTACGCCACCTCTTTCAAGCATGACTCAGCCTCGGGAGGAGCTCCCACAGCCCCCGGCCACGGGAGCCCCAGCCTGTGGCCCGACCTCAGGAGCTCGGCTACTCTTGGCACTCGAGCCCCAGGAGGAGTGCTGGACCAAGGAATTCAAAGAGTACCTGATGCACGGGACGCTGCCGGAGAAGGAAGAGGACGCGGAGCGCGTGGCCCGGCAAGCCACGGCATACTGCATTCAAGACGGCGAGTTGTACAGGAAACGGCCGAACGACGTCACGCTGCGCTGCATCTCCAGCGATCAAGGAAGGGAGCTGCTGATTGACATACACGGCGGGGACTGTGGGCATCACTCGTCGTCACGGACCCTCGTCGGCAAGGTGTTCCGCAGTGGATTCTATTGGCCTACAGCGCTCAACGACGCAGCCGAGCTGGTGAAGTCCTGCGAAGCTTGCCAATTCCATGCCAAGCAAATCCATCAGCCTGCCCAGGGCCTCCAAACCATCCCTCTCACATGGCCGTTCGCAGTCTGGGGGCTGGACATCTTAGGCCCGTTCCCACGGGCGCCAGGGGGCTACCGCTATCTCTACGTCGCCATCGACAAGTTCACCAAGTGGGCGGAAGTGGAAGCCGTCCGTACCATTCCAGCCGGCTCTGCCGTCAAGTTCATCAAGGGCCTCGTGAGCCGCTTCGGGGTCCCCAACCGCATCATCACAGATAACGGCTCGCAGTTTACTAGTAACCTCTTCAAAACCTACTGTGCTAACCTTGGAACGCAGATCTGCTACGCTTCGGTGGCCCACCCCAGGAGCAATGGTCAGGCTGAGCGCGCCAACGCAGAGGTCCTGAGGGGCCTCAAGACCAGGACCTTCAAGAAGAAGCTGGAGGCCTGCGGCAGGGGCTGGCACGACGAGCTCCAATCCGTGTTGTGGTCCATCCGTACCACCGCTACCAAGCCAACGGGCGAGACTCCGTTCTTCCTCGTCTACGGAGCCGAAGCAGTCCTCCCTCACGAGGTCAAGCATCGCTCCGCGCGGGTCCTGGCGTTCGACGAAACGCAGCAGGACGCCATGCGGGGGATGGATCTCGTGCTGGGGGAGGAACGCCGACGCGAAGCCGCATTGAGGGCGGCAAGGTACCAACAAGCGCTGCGGCGGTACCACTGCCGCAACATCCGCTCCAGGACGCTCGAGGTGGGCGACCTCATCCTGAGGCGGGTCCTCTCCAGAGAAGGGCTGCACAAGCTTTCGCCCATGTGGGAGGGCCCGTTCAGGGTCGTCCATGTCTCCAGGCCGGGTGCAGCGCGCCTGGAGACGCAGGACGGGATACCCATCCAGAACGCCTGGAACATCCAGCACCTCCGGAAGTTCTATCCATGAAGCAAGGCCCAAAGCCTGAGAAGCAAGGCCCAGAGCCTGAAAAGCAAGGCCCAGAGCCTGAGAAGAAAGGCCCAGAGCCTGTGAAGAAGGCCCGATGCCTGTGAAGAATCGCCGCCCGTGACACTCTCACGTAATAATGAGTGGGGCTGTACACGCCCCGGAGTCTCAGGAGCGCCAGCCTCAGGCCCTGGGGCTCCCTCCCACGCCTAGTGGACAGCACTTAGCTCCGCGCTGGTGAGAAGACTTGAAGACTAGATTAGGTGCCGGACGCGGCTTTTCATTTGCTTTCCGTAGTTGGCTCGCTTTTCCTTAATCGGAGTTGCTCTTGGTGTTCGTTGCTGATTTGGTTCCCTAGCCTTTTACCGCATTTTTCGGCTCTGGTTTGCTCATGTTCTCTCTCTCTCGCATACCTCGCGAGGGGGCTAGGCAGGTGCCCTCGCGAGCATTTTTCTTCTGTCTGCCTTCTCGCGAGCCACCCTCGTTCGAGCCTGGAAGCTGGCACATCTCTCCTAATCCGTGCCCCTCGGGTACCGCGATACAAGGCGCCAAGTCAAGGCTTGGGTGGACGGCAAATCCTCTAGCGCACCCCCTAACGAATTTTTTACAGTTTCTGAGCAAACGCAGACACCTCGTGAGGGAAAGGGCATCCCAAATGCGCCAGGTTAAGTTATCTTTGCGCAAAATAACAACACGGCATGGGAATAACACGCACATTGCATTAACCAAAGAACCACAGTTCGATACACGCCCCTCTGGGCCCATACTGGTTTCGTTTTCTGATGCAGGAAAAAAGGAAAAGGCTAAACAAAGCAGCGTTGCAGCAATCCGCGGAGGCAGGCCCTTCGCAACGCCCCGAGCCTAGCCAGTCCCCTCCTCGTGCTTCATGGAGGTGCGGCGACGAGATGACCCGCTGCCTCCTTCGAAGCGGGCGCGGTGGCGCGGCGGCTTGTCGTAGCCACCACTGTTGGAGCTGTCACCAGAGGAATAGCCACCGTAGCTGGAAGAGATGCGGTCGCCGCCGAGGGCAGGCTCGCCCTCATCCTCGTCGCGACCGCCACCAAGGCCGAGCACCTTCTCACCGTTGTTCGCCTTGGGGCAGCACCCGACTTGGCGACCATCTTCCCCAAACACCCTCACATAGAGGGTCGATCCACCATCGTACCTGAAGTGGAGGGTGCACCACCTGCCCAGGCCGCGCGCGCGGGCGAATGTCTGCCAGCCGCGGGCTAGGGCTATGTTGCCCGCGGCGGAAGTCTCGACCGCAACCCAAGAGGCCTTGCTACAGCAGTCATCCGCCTGCAGCCAGAGTCCGCCCGGACCAGAGGCCGGCAGTTCGCCGACGAAGAAGCGCGGAAGTTGGAGCCAGTTGCCGGCCGGGTTCTCCGACCAGACGATGAACTCCGGCGACACCTCCGCCGAATGGAAGCGCGGGCGGGGAGGCCGCGCCACCATCGCGCACCTCCCCTCATTAGCTGGACCACCATGGATGGGATGATCCCCTCCGCGTGCCGCGGCGCCACCTCGACGGTGGGCCACGGCGGGGGTCGCGGCGTGCTTGCGCGGACGGCCGCGGCCGCGCTTGGGCGCCGGGGAACCAGGGCCCTCGCGAGGGGCCTTTGCCTTCTCGGCGGCAGAGAACTTCCTTCGTGGCGCCATCGGTGGCACTTCAAGCAATGGAGCAAAGAAGCAAGCAAGCGAGGAAGAGATGGGCGACGGGGGCTCCGCCCCCTCCCCATTTTATAGCAAGAGAAGGCCAACCGGCGTCTCCCACGATCGCAGGTAATGATGGTTTTCCTTGCATGTCGCAGGGACTTGTCAAGTCATGCAGAGGCCGAGGCAGCGGGAAGCGGAGACGCCCACGTTCAATCAACCGCCACGCGTCAACCGAGGCCGCAGGCTTTGGGGGCCCGCGGTGCTCCGAACTTGACCCTTGGCTTCGCCGCGAAGCCAATCCCGAGCGCACCTTGGGCCCGGGGGCTACTGTCGGTGTTCTGGGAACGGGGGTCCCCAGACTTGCCTGCCTGCGTCCCACAGCGTGGCCAAGCTAGCAGGCCGTACGGCCCATCTTCATCAACAAGGCATCCAAGACCCTTGCGAGGGTCCAAGCCTCGCGAGGCGGGCGACGCAAGACCTCCTCTGGAATGGCCTAGCCAGGCAGGCTCACGAGGAGCGGAGATATCAAGGCGGGGCAAACCTCATGAGGCTCTCGTGACGCGAGCCATGACGAATGGCACCAGGCGGGCGTCAGGCGGGCGCCAGCGCGCAGTGTCCTTGTTTCCTCTTTGGTGCTAAGGAGGCCAGCGCAGGCGAAGAGTACCGAGGCATCAGGCAAAGGTTGCTATATTGGTGCAACGAGACCAAGACCAGGAGGACGGCAAGGCGGAGGTCATCGTGGAGCCCAAGGCGGCGTCACCCCAGAGATTTTCGCAGGCGAAGACTGCTTTTGTCAGGATAGCTTGTACTAGCTGTCCCCCTTCAAACATGCCCGCCGTTGTTGGCTCCCTTCCCGCTCATTACTTGGGACGAGGACCAGGGCCTATATAAGTAGAGCTAGCCACCATAGTAGAGGCATCTCATCTTAGCTTGATCCAACCCGATCGAGAGCCTAGCCACAAGAACACCTCAACCTCAGGAGGCTGTTCTTCCCTTGTACTATTCATCATCAGCCCAAGAGGCAATCCACCACCACCACACTGGAGTAGGGTATTACACCAGAACGGTGACCTGAACCAGTATAAACCTCGTGTCTTTCTATGTTGCGAGTTCGTCGAGTTCGTCCGCGAGATCTTAGCGAGCTAGAGCGTAGATCGGTAGGAGGGAAAGACTTCGCGCGCACCCCAGTGTTCGAACCTTAAGGGTTTGCCGGAACCCCACATCCGACAACATTGAACTCACGCTTTTGTATCCTTTTGTCATGCCATCTTTTAACTTTTTCTTTAAACAACTTGGCATTCTCATAGGCTTGGGTTCTCCATTCATCAAGTGAGCTAATGTCAAATAACCTCTTCTCACCGGCATGTTTGAAATCATAATTGAGTTCTTTAATAGCCCAATATGCATTATGTTCTAGTTCGAGAGGTAAATGGCATGCTTTTCCATAAACCATTTTATACGGAGACATACCCATAGGATTTTTATACGCAGTTCTATAGGCCCATAATGCATCATCAAGTTTCTTGGACCAATTCTTTCTAGATCTATTAATAGTCTTTTGCAAAATTAATTTGAGCTCTCTATTACTCAATTCTACTTGACCGCTAGACTGTGGGTGATAAGGAGATGCGATTCTATGATTAACATCATACTTAGCAAGCATTTTACGAAAAGCACCATGAATAAAATGTGAACCACCATCAGTCATTAAATATCTAGGGACACCAAACCTCGGAAAAATAACTTCTTTAAGCATCTTAATAGAAGGGTTATGATCAGCACTACTAGTTGGAATAGCTTCTACCCACTTAGTAACGTAATCAACAACAACTAAAATATGTGTGTATCCATTAGAGGCAGGAAACGGTCCCATATAATCAAAGCCCCAAACATCAAATGTTTCAATAACAAGTGAATAATTCATAGGCATTTCTTGACGTCTACTAATATTACCAATTCTTTGACATTCATCACAAGATAAGACAAACTTACGGGCATCCTTGAAGAGAGTAGGCCAATAAAAACCGGATTGCAATACCTTGTGTGCAGTTCTATCTCCAGCGTGGTGCCCTCCGTAAGCCTCGGAGTGACACTTGCGTAGGATCTGTTCCTGTTCATGCTCAGGTACACAACGTCTAATAACACCATCTACTCCTTCTTTATAAAGATGTGGGTATGTGAAACTAGGTGGTATAAATTTAGCAACAATGTAATTAGCATAATCAACATACCATGGAGTAGTACGAGAAGCATTTATGACATTCAGTTGTTCATCAGGAAAGCTATCATCAATAGGTAGTGGGTCATCAAGAACATTTTCTAACCTAGACAAGTTGTCTGCAACGGGGTTCTCAGCTCCCTTTCTATCAATAATATGTAAATCAAATTCTTGTAGCAAGAGAACCCATCTAATAAGTCTAGGTTTAGCATCTTTCTTTTCCATAAGATATTTAATAGCAGCATGATCAGTGTGAATACTTACTTTAGAATCAACAATATAAGGTCTAAACTTATCACAAGCAAATACAACTGCTAAAAATTCCTTTTCAGTAGTGGCATAATTTCTCTGGGCATTGTCTAGAGTTTTACTAGCATATTGAATAACATTTAATTTCTTATCAACTCTTTGCCCTAGAATAGCACCTACAGCATAATCGCTAGCATCACACATAATTTCAAAAGGTAAATTCCAATCAGGTGGCTGAACGATAGGTGCAGAGATTAATGCTTTCTTAAGTATTTCAAATGCTTCTACACAATCATCATAAAAACGAAAGGTATATCTTTTTGCAAGAGATTAGTCAGAGGCCGAGAGATTTTTGAGAAGTCCCTAATGAACCTCCTATAAAAACCGGATGACCAAGGAAACTTCTGATACCTTTGATGTCCTTGGGACACGGCATCTTTTAAATAGCATCAACTTTAGCTTTATCAACTTCAATACCTCTTTCAGAAATTTTATGCCCCAAAACAATGCCTTCATTAACCATAAAGTGGCACTTCTCCCAATTCAAGACAAGGTTAGTTTCTTCACATCTCTGCAAAACTCAATCAAGATTGCTCAAGCAATCATCAAAAGAGGATCCATAAACGGAGAAATCGTCCATGAAAACCTCACAAATCTTTTCACAAAAATCAGAGAATATAGCCATCATGCATCTTTGAAAGGTAGCAGGTGCATTACATAAACCAAAAGGCATACGTCTATAAGCAAAAGTACCAATAGGGCAAGTAAAAGTGGTCTTTGCTTGATCATCAGCTGACACAGGTATTTGAGAGAAACCAGAGTAGCCATCCAGAAAGCAAAAATGTGTATGTTTGGATAATCTTTCTAGCATGTGATCAATAAAAGGTAAGGGATAATGATCTTTTTTAGTAGCCTTATTTAATTTGCGGAAATCAATTACCATCCTATAACCTGTAATAATTCTTTGTGGAATCAATTCATCTTTATCATTAGGAACGACAGTAATACCTCCTTTCTTAGGGACACAATGTACAGGACTTACCCACTGACTATCAGCAACGGGATAAATTATACCTGCCTCAAGGAGCTTTAGTATTTCCTTTCTTACCACTTCTTTCATCTTAGGATTCAGCCGTCGTTGATGATCAATAACTGGTTTGGCGTCTTTCTCCAAATTTATTTTGTGTTGACATAGAGTGGGACTAATGCCCTTAAGATCATCAAGAGTATATCCAATAGCAGCACGGTGCTTCTTCGGAGTTTT
This sequence comes from Triticum aestivum, assembly GCF_018294505.1. NCBI lineage: Eukaryota > Viridiplantae > Streptophyta > Magnoliopsida > Poales > Poaceae > Triticum > Triticum aestivum. The sequence continues at coordinate 323,601,613 of NC_057805.1, forward strand.
CAATAATTTTTCTTCCTCCTGCTCTGAAAGGTTAGCACTAATAATAACAGGATATATCTTCTTTTCATCAAGATAAGCATATTTAAGAGTATCAGGTAATGGTTTAAGCTCAAACACGGGATCACCCTTGGGTGGAGGAGGATCCCCTAGGATTTCAATAGGCAAATTGTGTTTCAGAATAGGTCCCTGTTTAAATAATACTTCATCTATCTCCCTTCTTTCATTCATAAACATATCATTTTCATGATCTAACAAATATTGTCCTAAAGGATCACTAGGAGGCACTGCAATAGAAGCAAGACCAATAATTTCATCCTTACTAGGCAATTCCTCTTCACGGTGTTGTCTACGAAATTTAGAGAAATTAAACTCATGAGACATATCATCCAAGCCAATAGTAACAACATCCTTCTTGCAATCTATCTTAGCATTAACAGTATTCAAGAAGGGTCTACCAAATATAATGGGACAAAAGCTATCTTGTGGGGAACCAAGAACAAGAAAATCAGCAGGATATTTAGCTTTCCCACACAAGACTTCAGCATCTCTAACAATCCCAATTGGTGAAATAGTATCTCTATTGGCAAGTTTAATGGCAACATCAATATCTTCTAACTCAGCGGGTGCAATATCATGCATAATTTCTTTGTATAAGGAAATAGGTATTGAACTAGCACTAGCACCCATATCACATAAGACATGATAACAATGATCTCCTATTTTAACAGAAATAACAGGCATGCCTATAACAGGTCTAGGTTTATCTTTAGCACCAGGTTTAGCAATCCTAGCAGTTTCATCACAGAAGTAAATAACATGCCCATCGATATTATCAGCCAAGAGATCTTTAACCATAGCAATATTAGGTTCAACTTTAACTTGCTCAGGAGGTTTGTGTGCCCTAATATTACTTTTGTTTACCACAGTTGAAGCTTTAGTATGATTCTTTAATCTAACAGGGAAAGGTGGTTTCTCAACATAAGCAGTAGGAACAATAGGATCATTATAAGTGATAGCCTTTTCTTCAACTTTAATAGGTGCAACTACTTTTAGTTCAATGGGAGGATTATATTTAAACCACTTCTCCTTAGGGAGATCAACATGAGTAGCAAATGATTCACAGAAAGAAGCTACTATCTCAGAGTCAAGTCCATATTTAGTGCTAAATTTACGGAAAACATCAGTAACCATAAAAGATTTAACTCAATTAAACTTAGGTGTTATACCTGACCCTTTACCTTCGTCGAGGTCCCAATCTTCAGAGTTGCATTTAATTCTTTCCAATAAATCCCATTTGAATTCAATAGTCTTCATCATAAAAGAACCAGTACAAGAAGTATCGAGCATGGTGCGATTGTTGTCAGAAAGCCGAGCATAAAAATTTCGAATAATCATTTCTCTCGAGAGCTCATGATTGGGGCATGAATATAACATTGACTTAAGCCTCCCCCAAGCTTGAGCGATGCTTTCTCCTTCGCGAGGCCATATATAATTACAATCACAATGAACAAGATGCATAGGATAAAACTTCTGATGGAATTCCAATTTCAACCATTTGTAGTCCCATGATCCCATATCATCACATAGCCTATACCATGTCAATGCATCTCCCTTCAAAGCTAAAGGGAATATGATCTTCTTGATAACATCATCAGGCATACCTGCAAGCTTAAATAATCCACAAACTTCATCCACATAGATTAGGTGCTCATCAAGATGTAATGTTCCGTCTCCTGCAAAAGGATTAGCTAGCAGTTTTTCTATCATACCCGAAGGAATTTCAAAGTATACATTTTCAGTAGGTTCAGTAGGTTGTGGTGCAACTCTTTGCTCTACTGGTCGAGGTGAAGATACCCCGAACAAGCCCCTTAAAGGATTACTTGCCATAGTAACAAGTGATAGTAAATTTCAGCACACTATATAAATTTTTTCCTTACCAAATTCCACCTACCAAAGGCGCTTCCCTCCCCGGCAACGGCGCCAGAAAAGAGTCTTGATGACCCACAAGTATAGGGGATCTATCGTAGTCCTTTTGATAAGTAAGAGTGTCAAACCCAACGAGGAGCAGAAGGAAATGATAAGCGGTTTTCAGCAAGGTATTCTCTGCAAGCACTGAAATTATAGGTGACGGATAGTTTTGTGACAAGATAATTGGTAACGGGTAACAAGAAACAAAAGTAAATAAAGTGCAGTAAGGTGTCCAATCCTTTTTGTAGCAAAGGACAAGCCTGGACAATTTCTTATATGAAGGAAAACACTCCCGAGGACACATGGGAATTATCGTCAAGCTAGTTTTCATCACGCTCATATGATTCGCGTTCGGTACTTTGATAATTTGATATGTGGGTGGACCGGTGCTTGGGTGCTGTCCTTACTTGGACAAGCATCCCACTTATGATTAACTCCTAATGCAAGCATCTGCAACTACAAAAGAAGTATTAAGGTAAACCTAACCATAGCATGAAACATATGGATCCAAATCAGCCCCTTACAAAGCAACGCATGAACTAGGGTTTAAGCTTTTGTCACTCTAGCAACCCATCATATACTTATTAATTCCCAATGCCTTCCTCTAGGCCCAAACAATGGTGAAGTGTCATGTAGTCGACGTTCACATAACACCACTAGAGGAGAGACAACATACATCTCATCAAAATATCGAACGAATACCAAATTCACATGACTACTAATAGCAAGACTTCTCCCATGTCCTCAGGAACAAACGTAACTACTCACAAAGCATATTCATGTTCATAATCAGAGGGGTATTAATATACATAATGGATCTGAACATATGATCTTCCGCCAAATAAACCAACTAGCATCAACTACAAGGAGTAATCAACACTACTAGCAACCTACAAGTACCAATTTCAGACTTAGAGACAAGAATTAGATACAAGAGATGAACTAGGGTTTTAGAGGAGATGGTGCTGGTGAAGATGTTGATGGAGATTGGCCCCCTCCCCATGAGAGGAGCGTTGGTGATGACGATGGCGATGATTTCCCCCTCCCGGAGGGAAGTGTCCCCGGCAGAACAGCTCCGCCAGAGCCCTAGATTGGTTTCGCCAAGGTTCCGCCTCGTGGCGGCAGAGTCTCGTCCTGAAAGCTTGCTTATGATTTTTTCTCGGACGAAAGACTTCATATAGCCGAAGATGGGCACCGGAGGGCCACAGGGGGCCCACAAGGAAGGGGGCGCGCCCAGGGGGGTAGGGCACGCCCCCCACCGTCGTGGCCAGGGTGTGGGCCCCCTCTGGTATTTTCTTCGCTCAGTATTTTTTATTATTTCCAAAAATAACTTCCGTGGAGTTTCAGGACTTTTGGAGCTGCGCAGAATAGGTCTCTAATATTTGCTCCTTTTCCAGCCCAGAATTCCAGCTATCGGCATTCTCCCTCTTTATGTAAACCTTGTAAAATAAGAGAGAATAGGCATAAGTATTGTGACATAATGTGTAATAACAGCCCATAATGCAATAAATATGAATATAAAAGCATGATGCAAAATGGGCGTATCACACCTCAGGTAGGAAAGGCCATTGGATGGTGTCAAAAGCGTTGGTGATGCCGAGTTTAAGCAGTACCGTCGGGCTCCTCATAGCCTATAGTTGCCTTGCCGTGCACTGCACCAGCATAAAGTTGTCATGGAGCTAGCGGCCATGCATGAACGCACTTTTACGGTGTCCCAACAGTCTCGGGAGATCCACTACAAGTCTTGTGTCCAGGATCTTGTCAAAACAATTATCGACCCACTTATCAGGCTAACCGGTCTATAGCATTTGATATCCACCGCCACGACCATCTTAGGGAGGAGTGACACCAGCGCCTTGTTAATCGCCGGCAGGCCCCTCACGTCCCCTCTATGAAACTGCTCGAGTGTCCGCATGAAGTCAACTCTGATGATCTGCCAACAAGTCACATAGAATCTACCAGTGAATCCGTCGGGGCCCGGTGCTTTGTCAAACGATAGTGATTTAATGGCCTTCCCTACCTCTTCCGCAGTGAATGGCTCCTCCAGGTGCATAAGATCCTCGAACAGAAGATCAAGCATGTCTAGATTAACCGAGGCCACCCTAGGCGCCACCGACCCAAACAAATCTGCATAGTAATCATCCACCACCTCTGCGATGTTCTGCTGCCCCGTGTGCACTGCAACATCATGTTGTAGTGATGCGATCACATTCTTCTGCTGCCCATGCCTAGCATGTGTCTGGAAGAAGGTTGTGTTTGCATCCCCTTCCCTAAGCTGCAAAAGCCTCAACCTCTGTCTTGCAATGGACCGATCCAGTGAGCACAATCCCAACAACTTCTTCTTTAACAGTTTACGCAGCCCATATTCCTGGTCCAACAGCTGCCTGGAATCTGCCATGTCCAGTCGTCCGATCACTTCCAGTGCTAAGGAAAGTTGAAGTCATATGTTCCCGATCCAACATCGCTCCACCTCTGTAAATCCTTTGTTGCTACATGTAACTTGTTATCCAAAACCACAAACGGGTTCCCCTCTAATGCCACCGATTGCCAGGCTTTGGGCCATAAACTCATGTACTGTATGATGCCCTCTAACCTCCTATACTGTATCAAGGAAGCCCTCTACTTTGGGCCAGAAACTCTCGAATTTGAAATGTCGGCCCAGCTGAAAATCCGCATCTAGATCCACGAGAAGGGGGCAGTGGTCCAATATTGCCGAGCCCAACACTGTTAGAAGGTTGCGTGGATAAATATCTTCCCACGAGTTAGAGATGAAAATGTGGTCGATTTTCTCTAGTGTGGGGCTCCGCCTCTCGTTCGACCACGTGTAGCGTCGACCGTTCAAGTACAACTCCTTGAGCTCAAGCCTGTTGGGCAGTTCTCTCAATCTTGCCATCATACTGTGGTTAATCTGGCATCTTTTTCGATAAAAGGGGCCACACAGCCCCGATTTCATTACGAAAATGGAGTCTTTCTTACATGAGGCAACTAAGCAACCATTACATCATTGATATATAACCACCCAAGGATGCTTCAAATCTAACCAATTATAACCAACTAAGCAAAAGAAACTATGTACAGCCACACTAACTATCAGGAGAAGCGACTACGCAACAACTACAAAGTATCAACAGTTTGAAGGACAGGAGACCAAATTAACATAAAATGCTTTGAGGCCAGCAAACATAAAAACAACTGGCTTCAAAAAATTCTCCTTATATGTGGCGCCAAGCCATGCCCACCTCTCAGGACATCACGGGTCACTAACGCAATTCTTCTAGACATGGAGCATGTTTTGTATGCCTCTTTCTGTAGATTTTTCCAAGAGTCTAGCAGGGAACAAACAAGAAAAATAATGTCAGTAGGATCTCTAGGTACAACACTTTGAAAACATGATTTGTTCTTTGATTTCGTATATACCACAAGAGAGCAGCAACACCCAATGAAACAACTACCCTATCTTTGCTAGTATAGCTTTTCGGGATCACATGGGTACTACTCCAGAGGAGATCATCCTATGAACCACACTGGCTATGACTGGAAGGTCAATCTCTGGGATGTCAATGGGAAGCTCTTTGTTGATGAAGGGTGGGCTGGCTTCACCATATCTCATGGTATGCATGTCAGGTACTTGCTCACCTTCAAGGCCTTGACTGAAGTTAGCTTCAGGGTGATCATCTTCAACCCTTCTGGCGTTGAGGTGGTTGTCAAATGCGGCTAGCATGACCAAATGCTTGCCATGTTTAAGGATTTATAATCCTCCTTATTTCGTCTATGAACTCCGAATTGTTGTGCTTATATAGTAGCATGGTCATGCACCTGGTTATATATTAGTTTAATGATTATGGTTGTGTTCATGTTTGAGTGCCGTTTGTTTTGCTTTTGGGTGAGGCAAGCTAATGTTCTAATCATATGATTGTTAGTACAACTATGCAAATGTATAGGACGTTTATGGAAGAATTGTGATGGACGGCGGCAACATTCTTAACCTCATATACGCTTGCAAAACAAAAAAACTCATATATGCCGAGATGTTGAAAATTATGCAGTTCAATTCGTCACACAAACGCAAAACAAAAAACTCATATATGCCGAGATGTTGAAAATTATGCAGTTCGATTCATCACACAAAGAGCCAATTAAGACCAAATACAGTGGAGAGGGCCTTTAAGCTTGGACGCAGTCCCTTTTGAGAGTAGCTATCACACCCTCCTTGGACGTGCCACCCCGTGCCGGGTAGGCTCCCTTGCCCGTGCCGGTAGGCTCACTCTCCCGAGTTGGGCGTCCCATGCTGGGCAGGCTATATTTTGTACTGTGGTCATTGATATACTTGAGCATAGAAATTTTTGAATGGTGATTGATACAGATGTAATGTGAGCGTTGGATTTCATTTACCTTTGTTCTGCCGAGATGGGCGTGGGGTTGTACCACAGCCTCTTGCCCTTGCGCTCCCTTGACACAAAGGCGTGTTTTGGGATGTGTGTCCATTTTTTGAGCGTCGTCGAGCTTTGATCGTTGCGGCTGACCGGATAACCTGTTTTGCCATGTCTGCTCGCTTTTAGATCGGGTGCGGCTGAATGGCGTGTTCTATCATCTTTTTACGGGCCCTTCAATCGCCTGGTCGGTTTAGCTTGCTTAACTTCCTGGTCGTAGTTGGTTTTTATGCCAATGGCGCAACATACCTCCTTTCTATCGACCTGGTTGTTGGGTTGTCCCGGCCGGCCAAAGAAGGACATGGGCAATGAACGTCGTTGTCTGTCGTTGGTAAATATCACTTGCAAATCATTCATGAGAAACATCCTTCACATAGTTCACCTAAATTTTTTGGTTCTATTAGTTACTTCTCTTCTTCACTGCAGTTGGTCTCTGCGCCAATGGTTGTGGTTGTCTTCAGATAGCCCACTTAACTCCCATTTACATTTCAAATAGCTCGCTTAACATCCAGGATGTAGTTTTTCTCTGCGCCAATTGCACAATGGGTCATCAAATGATTATGTTCGCATTACATTTGTATTGGCCTTAACGGTTACCATTTCCCATAGCTTTCTCTGGCAACACATAAAGCGTTTGGTTGAGCAGGTGAATGGACTCTGATTTTTTATATACGCCAGCCTTTCCTCATCTCGTAGTTGTGACGGGAAAACAACTACCGAGAAATTAGGTGGAACATTTGAAGGATGTTTATGGTGAACTACCTACAAGTGACTATATTTGTATGTAGGGCAAACTGTTTTGAAATGGGCACGGTGCCTGGTCGGTCCTGCCATTTTCACATGGCCATTAGATGATAGTGAGGGTACCCGGTTGATGCAGTCTGTTGCCTAGGGTTTGGATGCCCAGGTACTACATGTAAATTCATGGTTGAGAATTCGTTAGCCATCCATCGTGTGATCGGTTGCTTACGAGGAAAAAGTTGGGTGTTCTGTTGCTGACTCTATTTGTGTCTTTGTCGAGTCGTGTGGGCCCCCATTCAGAGGTGCCTGGTCAGTCCCATATATTCACGCGGCCATTGTACGCACTGTGGCTGCCGAGTTGACATAGTTGACTGCTAGGTCTGGATGGTTGGGCAGAACTCATGGATTCGTTATTGAAAGTTTGTTGATCATCAACTGGGTTTGTGCCCACAGACCTCTTCTGTTCGCAACAACTCGCCATTTGTGCAAGGCAGGAATAGGTGGCGAGGAGGCGAAAGAAACACGAGAGCTTGAGAAGAGGGCTAATGGCGAAGGGCGATGTGAAGATGTAAAACTTATCCTTGCGGTCGCACCTCTCTTATGCAGGAGCTCTTTGCGAAACAGTGGCAACAAGTCTGAAATCTGAGACGTTAACCCCACAGTTCTCCTATGCATTTTTACACGGGAATCGAGGGGATGGTAAATTAATTACCGCCTCAAAGTGTACCACCGCTTTTCTGATAAAATGTAATGATGAATGGGCATGTTGCCATGTCTGCATGTTATGTGGACCATCGAGACATGAGCGTTGTGCTGACACTTGGGCAAGTGGCTAGAACTAGCCCAGTACTAGCAAAGGAGAGCCAAATGGCGAGCGAGAGTCCTTCGCTCCTAAGGTGCCATTGCGTGGAAAATCCTTAGTCTGGGGTGTTGTGCAAAGAAGACAAGGCGCTTTGATGGAAAACTGAATGAAACTCCTCAGAAGCTGATGTGCCAATACACCGCGAATACATTTGGGCGAATAGGATGCTGGATGTAGGAAGAAATCGGTGAACCAGTTTACAAGACCGACGCCCCAAGATGAAGAAGAGGTTGGAGGATCCGAGGAGCGTCTCCAACTAGAAGACCGGTTGAGGGCTATTTATGTTGTCCCTGATTAGGGGTCACTCACCACGTCGTTTCCCAGACAGGTGGATGATAACACACAAGTATAGGGGATCGCAACAGTTTTTGAGGGTGGAGTATTCAACCCAAATATATAGATTCGACACAAGGGGAGCCAAAGAATATTTGAAGGTATTAGCAGCTGAGTTGTCAATTCAACCACACCTGGAGATTAATTATCTACAGCAACGTGATCAATAGCAAAGTAATATGATAGTTTTGATAGTAGTGACAGCAGCAATAGTAACGGTAATAGTGATAGCAGTAGTTTTGTAGCAAGTGCAACGGTAACGATAGTAGTAGTAACTTAGCAGGAACAATATAAGATAAAGTCGTAGGCATTGGATCAGTGATTTGTTGGATGATATTCATCATGTGACAGTCATAAACTAGGGCAATACGGCACTAGCTCTAATTCATAAATATAATGTAGGCATGTATTCCGTAAATAGTCATACGTGCTTATGGAAAGAACTTGCATGACATGTTTTGTCCTACCCTCCAGTGGCAGCGGGATGTAGGATCAAAAGTATGTCTAGAGGGGGGTGATTAGACTACTTGACCAAATAAAAATCTATCCTTTTCCCAATTTTAAGTCTTGGCAGATTTTAGCAACTTAGCACAAGTCAAGCAATCAACCTACGCATGCAAGTCTAAGAGTATAGCAGCGGAATGTAAAAACATTGCACATGAAGGTAAAGGGAGGAGTTTGGAGGGAGCAAACGCAATGTAGACACAGAGATTTTTGGCATGGTTCCGATAGGTGGTGCTATCGTACATCCACGTTGATGGAGACTTCAACCCACGAAGGGTAACGGTTGCGCGAGTCCACAGAGGGCTCCACCCACGAAGGGTCCACGAAGAAGCAACCTTGTCTATCCCACCATGGCCATCTCCCACGAAGGACTTGCCTCACTAGGGTAGATCTTCACAAAGTAGGCGGTCTCCTTGCCCGTACAAACTCCTTGGTTCAACTCCACAATCTTGTCGGAGGCTCCCAAGTGACACCTAACCAATCTAGGAGACACCACTCTCCAAAAAGTAATAGATGGTGTGTTGATGATGACCTCCTTGCTCTTGTGCTTCAAAAGATAGTCTCCCCAACACTCAACTCTCTCACACAGATTTGGATTTGGTGGAAAGATGATTTGAGTGGAAAGCAACTTGGGAAGGCTAGAGATCAAGATTCTTGTGGTTGGAATGGAATATCTTGGTCTCAACACATGAGTAGGTGGTTCTCTCTCAGAAAATATATGCTGGAAGTGTAGGCACGTTCTGATGGCTCTCTCCACAAATGAAGAGTGGGTGGAGGGGTATATATAGCCTCCACACAAAATCTAACCATTACACACAATTTACCAAACTCGGTGAGACCAAATCATGAAACTCGGTCAGACCGATTTAGTTCAAAATGTGAATGTTAGGCTTTTCGGTGGGACCGACATGTCAACTCGGTGGGACCAATTTCATTAGGTTAGGGCATAACGTAAATCTTGGTGAGACCGGTCACATAAACTCGGTAAGACCGATTTCTATAATAGGCAAACCAAGAGTTGGCCACGCAAACTCGGTGGGACTAAATCGCTCATTTCGGTGAGACCGAAACGTTATGAAAGGGAAACAGAGAGTTTGCATTGCGAACTCGGTGGGACCGATCGTGTTGGGGAACATAGTATTTCAAAAAATATTGCCTACGATCATGCAAGATCTGTCTAGGAGAAGCATAGAAACGAGCGGGGAGAGTGTGTCCACGTATCCTCGTAGACCGAAAGCAGAAGCGTTTAGTAACGTGGTTGATGTAGTCGAACGTCTTCGCGATCCAACCGATCCAAGTACCGAACGCACGGCACCTCCGCGATCTACACACGTTCAGCTCGGTGACGTCCCTCGAAATCTTGATCCAGTTGAGGACGAGGGAGAGTTTCGTCAGCACGACGGCGTGGTGATGGTGATGATGAAGTACCGACGCAGGGCTTCGCCTAAACAATACGACAATATGACCGAGGTGGAAAACTGTGGAGGGGGGCACCGCACACGGCTATAGATCAACTTGTGTGTCTATGGTGTGCCCCCTCCCCTGTATATAAAGGAGGGAGGGAGGAGGCCGGCCGGCCCTAGGGGGCGCGCCCAAGGAGGGGAGTCCTACTAGGACTCCAAGTCCTAGTAGGATTCCACCAAGAGGGAGAGAGTGGGAAGGAAGGAAAGGGAGAGAGGGAGAAGGAAAGGGGGGCACCGCCCCCTATTCCCTTATCCAATTCGAACTGCAAGGGGGTGGCAGCCTGCCCTGGCTGCCCTCCTCTCTCTCCACTAAGGCCCATGGTGCCCATTAGTTCCCCCGGGGTTCCGGTAACCCCTTCCGGCACTCCGGTTTTACCCGAAACCATCTGGAACACTTCCGATGTCCGAATAACATGGTCCAGTATATCAATCTTTATGTCTCGACCATTTCGAGACTCCTCATCATGTCCGAGATCTCATCCGGGACTCCGAACAACCTTCGGTCATCAAATCACATAAACTCATATACAAATCGTCATCGAACGTTAAGCGTGCGGACCCTACGAGTTCGAGAACTTTGTAGACATGACCGAGACACATCTCTGGGTAATAACCAATAGCGGGACCTGGATGCTCATATTGGCTCCTACATATTCTACGAAGATCTTTATCGGTCAAACCGCATAACAACATACGTTGTTCCCTTTGTCATCGGTATGTTACTTGCCCGAGATTCGATCGTCGGTATCACCATACCTAGTTCAATCTCGTTACCGGCAAGTCTCTTGACTCGTTCCCTAATGCATCATCCCGCAACTAACTCATTAGTCACATTGCTTGCAAGTCTTATAGTGATGTGCATTACCGAGAGGGCCTAGAGATACCTCTCCGACAATCGGAGTGACAAATCCTAATCTTGATCTATTCCAACTCAACAAACACCATCGGAGACACCTGTAGAGCATATTTATAATCACCCAGTTATGTTGTGACGTTTGATAGCACACTAAGTGTTCCTCCGGTATTCGGGAGTTGCATAATCTCATAGTCATAGGAACATGTATAAGTCATGATGAAAGCAATAGCAATAAACTAAATGATCATAGTGCTAAGCTAACGGATGGGTCTTGTCCATCACATCATTCTCTAATGATGTGATCCCGTTCATCAAATGACAACACATGTCTATGGCTAGGAAACTTAACCATCTTTGATCAACGAGCTAGTCTAGTAGAGGCATACTAGGGACACTCTGTTTGTCTATGTATTCACACATGTATTATGTTTCCGGTTAATACAATTCTAGCATGAATAATAAACATTTATCATGATATAAGGATATATAAATAACAACTTCATTATTGCCTCTAGGGCATATTTCCTTCAGATAGCTCATCTCGGTTAGACAGAAACGTTACGAAGGGAAACAGAGAGTTTGCAATCCCATCTCGTTGAGACCGAGATCCCTATTGGTGAGACCGAACTGATTAGGGTTTATGGCTGTGGCTATGTCAAATGAACTCAGTGGCGCCGGATAGATCAAATCGTTGGGTCCGAGTTTGACTTTTGGTTTGGGACATATGTGGATATGAGAAAGTGGTTGAGGGCTTTTGGAGCATACACTAAGCATTTTGAGCAAGCAAGCCATTAAGCAACACCTCATCCCCTTTTAATAGTATTGGTTTTTCCTATGGACTCAATGTGATCTTGGATCACTAAAATAAAATTTAGAGTCTTCAGCTTGAGCCAATATGTGTCCTTAGCATTTTGAGGGGTCCACATTCCTAGTCCATGCCATGCCAATCATTGAACTTTCTGAGATGATCATCTTGAAAGAGCATTAGTTCAATGAGCTATATGTTGTTAGGAATTACCAAAACCACCTAGGGATAGTTGCACTTTCAATCTCCCCCTTTTTGGTAATTGATGACAACATATAGATCAAAGCTTCGACAAATGATAATAAGATTGAAATGCATCGTCGCTTTGAGAAGTATGTGATAAGCAAGAGCTCCCCCTAAATTTATGCATTATTTAAAATTTGCTTTTGAATGCAAATGCACAATCAATTAGGATCATGGGTTACTATTCCATGTCACATACATCTTGGTGGAGCGCTCAAAATGATAGAGAGTAAAAATATACACTCATCACCAAGGCAAAGTGAATGATCATATAAGAGAGATAAGAGATAACATCATTCAAGCATTAAGGTAGGATATGATCAAACACATGATCATAGAAGTATCTCACACACATAGACATAAAGTATCAAGCAAGCACACAAAAGAAGTATCAACCAAAAGACAAAGAAGGCAAAAGAAGCAAAGCTCTCTCTCTCTCTCTCGAAGCCTATGATCTATACACTTTCTCCCCCTTTGGCAACAAGTTACAAAAAGCTTGAAAATGCATAGTGTTATGCGTCTCTCTAGGCTTGATCTTTGGGAGGAGGCGTTGAGAGGACTCCAAGGATGAATGCATCGATTGAAGTTGTTGGAGCTGGTGGAGTGGCAACTGGAGGTGGCATTGATGTTGTGGCTGCAGGTGCTGATGTAGTAGCTCTAGTGTCAGCCACTGGCACTGCGGCAGATCTCTGACCTCTTGGCACTCTCTAAAAGGCATCTGTCGTAGTCTGCCATTTCCTCTCCTCAGCTTCTTCCTGGAGCTGCTCAACTGATGTATGCATATCTGTCACCTTTAAATCAAGATCATAAAATTTAGTCTCAATGATCCTTTCCAGGCTCTCTTGGTTCTGAGTCAGGGTGGCCAAGCCCTTCTCAATCCTCAAGGTGGCTTGAATCAGATATCCAAGTTGATCTTGCTTAGTCTTTAGAAACTCTTGAGATGCCTCTTCAACACTTGGCATCTTTGCAGCTTTCTCAGCCTTAGCTTTCTCTCTCTTTTCTTGTGCCTCTACAGATGTGGGATCATCTTCATTCATGCCAATAGTGCTGTCCTCAAAATCTGGTCTCAAGGGTAGATGTTCCTTGTCCAAAAGATAAGTGTCTGTGCCCATCTTGGAGTTGATGAGAATTTGAACGTGTGGAGCATACACACATGACCTCTTCTGATCTGCAGCTGTTCTCTTGATTGTCTCAACAATCAGACTCATGACTTTGAATTTTTGGGGCACATCAAACAACTGCAGCAGGTTGATGGAGTGACCTCTGATCGTTCTATGATCTCCAGACTTGGGCAACAATGTATGCCTCAATATAGTGTTGATTGTGGTCAATCCAAACAGCAAATAGTAGACATAGCCCATCTTGTGAGTTTCTAAGGCTTTGTCAGGGATCTCCTTGTACATATTTGCCATGGAGTTGTGATCCTTCTTCTTCTTGGCATAGACATCTAGGTCATCTTCTTGCTCTTCAGGGGCATTGATCAATTTTGCCAATTCATCAATAATAGACTAGTACCTAGTACCTTCAGACATCGAGACAATTTTCTCATCAGGATAGAGGTGTGTTGTGGAGTAGAATTGCATGATGAGTTCATCATTCCATTTGGTCAACTTCTGACCCACAAACTTGTCTACTCCTGGAAAATGGTCTTCATTGTCATCAATGTATTCCCAATCCGCCCATTTCATATCACAAAAAATTGGCTTCTTGTCAAGCAAGATGGTCTCATAGAAGTCTTGCTGCTCTTTGGTGTGGAACCTGTAATCAACAGCAGTCCTTCTCACCACAGCATATGGGTCAGATTGTCTCCATAGTCTGAGACTTGCATCCTTCCTCATCTTCATGTTTTCTGCCACTGGATGGCTGTCATCATGATCTGCAATCTTGGTTTTGAGTTTCCTAAGCACTTGGGCTTCAGCATCTTCTTCAGTTTCAGGCACTGGGGCCTTGTTCTTCTCAGCAGCAGGAATATTTCTTGTGCTCCTCTTGGGTGCAGTCTTTGGAGCTGGAGCAGAAGCTTTGGGAGCTGTCTTGGGCTTAGAAGGGGCAGTCCCAGACTTGATGGCATCTCCCATCAGCTTTTGAGACTTTTATGCTGGTGCAGCATCTTCTTCTTCCTCTTCTGGATCTTCCATCATAGAGGATCTTCCAATGACTTTGGCCATAGTTTTCTTGACCCTTTCTTTCCTTTTCTTGCCCTCACCAGCAACCTCTTCAACATTTGACTTGGAAGTTTCAATAGTTGAGCCCCTGGCTTTTAAGGTTGGCACCCTCTTTGTAGGAACCTTCTTGTGCATGCCAGGCTTGGTGGATGCAGCTGAGCCAAACTCCTTCTTAACAACCTTTTTCTTGGAGCTCACTTCTTCCTCAGTAGCAACATAATCCTCATCCTCTGAGTCTGAGTTTCTCTTCTTCCTTGTCCTTGTAGCTACCTTGGGCAAGTTGCTTGGGGTACTCCCGCTACCCTCATCGTAGCTGCTAGAGGGACTAGTGCCCTCACTCAGGTTCATCTGCTCTTCTAACTTATTCTGTCTATCACTCTGATCAGACATTCTGGCAAAGCAAACTAACAGCTGACCCTGTGAATAGTTATAGATGAGATAGAGTGGATGAGCATCACAAAGTGCAGAGATTTTGCAAAATAGATGAGTCAAAAACTTAGTTTTAGTTTTCCACAGAAAGCATTTCGGAGCTACCGATTTGTTAAACTCGGTGACACCGAAGCAACTTTTGGAGTCTAAACTAGTGAAATCGGTCAGACCGAGACATAGTTCGGTGACTCCGAGATTGCTAGGGTTTCACTGAGAGTTGAACTCGGTCACACCGATTTGCAAGTTTCGGTCAGACCGAGAAGTGCAAGTGCAATGGCATAAGCCAAATCTATGAGACCGATTTCCACAATTTGGTCGGTCCGAGATGAGTTCGGCGGAAACCTAACCCTAAATTTTCGAATCGAATCTAATCTAAAGGATGTTTTTGTTGGACAGGATGATCTCATACGTGGTAAAGAACATGGCATTTGCTTTGTGCTAAGAACCGGAGTAAAGGAACTGCACAAAGATTCAAACTCATACCCTAGTTCGATGATGAGCTCGCTACAGCGGCAACGGTGGGGTTGAATTCCGTTGACAGCGATGGAGACCAGCGGCGGCAGGTCGCTGGCGACGAGAGGACGATCTGGAGACCCGAGGCGGCAGAGCAGGACACGCGCGGGCTGAGAGGTTTTGGAGAATAGCAACTCGGTAGCACCGAGATGCAGAATCGCAAGCGGTTACTGCAACTCGGTGTGATCGAAAAGTTATAATCGGTTGCACCAAGATTGAAAGCCTAGATCAAGTCAGTGAACTCGGGCAGAATGAAAAGGATGAATCGGTCAGACCGAAATGCATAGAGAGGTTTGGAAGTTTAAGTCTATGATGAGTCGGGGACTCCGAGTGCTCCTCACACAGAGTGTTTGAATCTGACTTGATCAAACTTTGTGATGTAGCATGGATAGAGTTTGAGACGAGAAAAGCATAGATAGCTAGAGGAGGTTCTTAGGCATTCTTGTCCATCCATTTGGCAAAAGAAAAAGAGCCAAACAATCAAAGCAACAAATGGATGTCCTTGAATGAATAAAATATGCAATCAACATGCTCGCACAATAACATGGCAAATGAAATATGTGGCAAAGCATGCACAAACCCTCTAGCATATATCAAGTAATTGGCGATGACTAGGTCATCTATATATGAGTATATTGATTGAGGAGTCAAATGAGAACATTTGACCGTAGGTCATACTCATCGTTTAAGCACAAGTGGGGTTACCAGTTTTACATAAAGCATTGTTGTGTTCACACCATTAGAGTTGCTTTAGCTCAAATCTTAGAGTAAAGCTCCCGCTAGATGTGATATCCCCCCCTAAGAGGGATGAACTAACCTTGGGTTTTGTCGATGATGACTTCATGTAGATGTTGAAGATGTGGATGCTCAATGTTGATGTAGATCATTTGGAGCAATCCATTGGAGTGAGTTGCACTTTCAATACCTACATGGGTTAGTCCCTATCGGCGTTCTGGAACGGGGGTCCCCAGACTTGCCTGCCTGCGGCCCACAGCATGGCTAAGCCAGCAGGCCGTACGGCCCATCTTCATCAACAAAGCATCCAAGACCCTCGCGAGGGTCCAAGCCTCGCGAGGCGGACGACGCAAGACCTCCCCTGGAGTGGCCGAGCCAGGCAGGCTCACGAGGAGCGGAGATATCAAGGCGGGGCAAACCTCATGAGGCTCTCGTGACGTGAGCCATGACGCACAACACCAGGCGGGGCGCCAGCGCATGCAGCGTCCTTATTTCCTCTTCGGTGCTAAGGAGGCCAGCGCAAGCGAAGAGTACCGAGGCATCAAGCAAAGGTTGCTATATTGGTGCAACGAGACCAAGACTGGGAGGACGGCAAGACGGAGGTCATCGTGGAGCCCAAGGCAGCGTCACCACCAGAGCTT
Source organism: Triticum aestivum (assembly GCF_018294505.1). NCBI lineage: Eukaryota > Viridiplantae > Streptophyta > Magnoliopsida > Poales > Poaceae > Triticum > Triticum aestivum. Next base: position 323,618,298 of record NC_057805.1, read on the forward strand.
TTCGCAGGCGAAGACCGCTTTTGTCAGGATAGCTTGTACTAGTTGCCCCCCTTCAAATTTGCCCGCCGTTGTTGGCTCCCTTCCCGCTCGATATTTGGGAAGAGGACCAGGGCCTATATAAGTAGAGCTAGCCACCATAGTAGAGGCATCTCATCTTAGCTTGATCCAACCCGATCGAGAGACTAGCCACAAGAACACCTCAACCTCAGGAGGCTGTTCTTCCCTTGTACTGTTCATCATCAGCCCAAGAGGCAATCCACCACCACCACACTGGAGTAGGGTATTACACCAGAACGGTGACCTGAACCAGTATAAACCTCATGTCTTTCTATGTTGCGAGTTCGTCGAGTTCGTCCGCGAGATCTTAGCGAGCTAGAGCGTAGATCGGTAGGAGGGAAAGACTTCACGTGCACCCAAGTGTTCGAACCTTAAGGGTATGCCGGAACCCCACATCCGACATTTGGCGCGCCAGGTAGGGGTGCGCCGTAGCTTCCCTTCCATCAGTTCGTCACTCCGTCGTCTCCATGGCGAACGCTCGCCTTGCTCGAGCTGAGCGTCGGGCTGCCCTCACCGCCCGCGTCGCTCAGACGGCTCTCGTCGGTGGGCCACCTCGCTGTTCTCTGTCCCCCGCCGCCAACGCTGCCACCGGCCCGGCGGGGAACGAGCAGGAGGCGTCCTCGCTGCATCCTTCGGTGCGGCAGGACGGCCGCACCGCCACTCCATCGCTGACCCCTGCTGGTTCTTCGTCTGACGAGCACCGCGCTCCCATGGAGGCACGGGCCGCGCTCCTCGCGACGAACGAACTCCTGCACTACCGCCCCATCGACGAACTCTACGAGGGGTGGCTCGACCGCGTCGCCGAGCTCGTCCGCGCCGCAGGGGGCTCTCCGGCGCCGCCCCACTCTCTGCCTCCCCCTCAACCAGCCACGGGCGACGGGGCTCATGGCGTGCCTCCACCACCTCAGCCCCAAGATGGCGCCTTGGCACCAAGGCGCGTGGCTCCGCGGCGTGATCCGTCGCGCCCGGCGCCCGGGCGCGAAGAGAGAAGCTGCCAAGAAATTTCGCGGCCGCGAGAAGCTGCACCTGCGCTCCCCGCGCCACCACGTCAAGACCGCGCGCCGCCCGCAGCGGCGCAGTGCGGACCTCGACAAGACCAAGCTCCACCTCCGAAGCGGGCCCCGGCAACCACGGTTGGCAGCCGTGCCTTCACCCCCGAGCTGCGTAGCATCGCCTGGCCAGGCAAGTTCAAGCCGGATCTGCCTCCTCGCTACGACGGTACTGCCGACCCCGCGGAGTTCCTGCAGCTCTATGAGCTGAGCATCGAAGCGGCCAACGGCGACGAAAAAGTCATGGTGAACTGGTTTCCCATGGCTCTCAAGGATGGAGCTCGCTCCTAGCTCCTGAACCTGCAGCACGGCTCGATCTCCTCCTGGGATGAGATGCGCGACCGCTTCGTCGCCAACTTCCAGGGCACTCGCGACCGCCCACCGGCCGCGGGTGATCTGCGCCGCATCAAGCAACAACCAGGAGAGACCCTCCAGAAGTACATCCAGCGCTTCAACAACACCTGCCTCAAGATCCCCAAGGTCACGGACGAGGCCATCATCTCCGCGTTTTCCGACAGCGTCCGTGACGTCAAGATGAAGGAAGAGCTCGCCATCCACGAGGAACTCTGCACATCTCAGGAGTTGTTCAACCTGGCGACCAAGTGCGCAAGAGCTGAGAAGGGGCGCCTCTCTCTCCTTGAGCTGCCAGCCGTGGGCGCGCAGGAGAAGAAGGCCAAGGCCAAGGATGTGAAGCGCAAGGAGGCAGCTGTGCTCGCAGCGGAGCCCGACACCAAGCGGGGCAGAGATCAGCCCGAGTCATCCAAGAACGGCCGACCATTCTGCGCCTTCCACAACCTGAACACCCACAACACCAGCAACTGTCAAGAGCTCAGAGCCATACGGGAAGGACGCTTCGGTCGATGCCCCGAGCGCAACGACCGGGGCTATGACCGCGGAGGAGGACGTGGAGGCGGACGTTGGGACGACCGTGGCCCGCGCCAGGAGTGGCGCGACCGGCCTCGTGAGGACCGCTGGCAGGACCAACCTCGCGAGGGCGCCTGGAGGGGCCCGCCTCGCGAGGATCGCCCCCAGGGCAACACCGGTCTTCCCCCGCTGCCGCCACCAAGAAGGAACGACGACCACCACCAGGACGAGGGGGCTGGAGGCTTCCAGGAGCCGCATGCAATCGCCTGCATCTTGGGCAGGGCCCAGGCCCCAGCCTCTCAGCGCATCTTCAAACAGTTCGCTCGCGAGGTGACCGCGGTGCTCCCCAAACTCGAGGCCACGCGCCTGCTCAGGTGGTCCCAATGCGCCATCACTTTCAACTCTGCAGATCAGCTCAAGTGCGCAGCCACCGCTGGCGCCCTCCCTATGTTGTGTTCCCCAGTCATCAGCAATGTGCAGATCACCAAGACCCTCATCGACGGCGGCACAGGGCTCAACGTCCTGTCCGTCGACACGTTCGACAACCTCCAACTGCCATATGAACAGCTCCAGCCCACCAAGCCTTTCTCAGGAGTGACCGACGGTTCCACCATGCCGATAAGGCAGGTCCACCTGCCTGTCACCTTCGGGGAGCGCAAGAACTACCGCACCGAGCTCATCGACTTCGACGTCGCGCACATCCGCCTGCCGTATAGTGCCATCCTCGGGTATCCAGCCCTGGCCAAGTTCATGGCAGTCACTCATCACGGCTACAACGTTCTCAAGATAACAGGAAGCGGAGGAATCATCACGGTCCCGTGTGAAGAGAGGGATGCGGTGTGCTCCCTTGAGCGCGCCTTTCAAGCCGCAGCAATCGATGACCCCGACAGCAAAAAGGAAGGCCCTCCGGAGGCCATCCCCAAGAAGAAGAAGCCGCGCCGTGCAGGACCTCAGGAGGATGGCGTCGCGGCAGGAGCCTCGTTAGGATCAGCGCCCGCTCCAGGGGCGCCTCCCTCCATCGCATAGGAAGGCGCGCCCGGTGCCCTCCTCATGCAGGGCTCAGGGGCTCTCTTCTGGAGGGCCTCGGACCTTGCCAACCTCACGAGGGAGGCGCTTGGGTACCACTTGGAAGCGTGCTTCACGGCACGTGTTCCTCAAGAGAGCACAGGGAAAGGAGTGCCCACCACCCAGGAATTCATCACCAAGACCACCCAGGAACTGCAAGAAGCAAGAGCCATGCGCGGCGACAGCCGCTCACAAGGTGCAGCTCCCCATCCAGGCAAGGATGCCGGGCTGCGTGTCTGCGTCGACGTCCCAGGGCTCAACAGGGCCGCATCTCAGGAGCGTTTCTGGCCTTCGCGTGTGGGCCGCTGCGAGGGCCCGCCGCACAGCTACGTTCGCATGCCCTTCGGCTTGCCGAGCGTGGCGTCGGCCTATCAGCGCAACATGCGGCGTGTCCTGGCGGCTCATGAGGCCAGGTACCACGCCGTCCTGGAGGAGATGGAGACGGTCTTCAGGGAACCTCCTGAGCCCTCGGAGCCTCCCGAGGCTCAGGGCTCTGGCGGCTCGTGAGGAGTCATTTCTTCAACGCACGCCTTCAGCTGCACCAACTCTACTTCGTCTACAGAATTAGGTGACATCTTCCAAGCTCGTTTAGCTGGGAGCGCCCCTCGGGCTGCATTATTCCCAAGCCGCGTGGGTCCGTCCCTACGGCATGTATCCCTTTTGCTTATGTCTTTAGCTTACCTTGTTGGGGGCGCCCCTCGGGCCGCATCATCCCCAAGCCGCTCGGGCCGGACCCGGTGGCATGTATCTTCATGCATTTATCCAAGTTGATCTGCTCTCCATGCTTAACCTGCCAACTGCAATCACCTGCTCGATCATCGCCTCCCCCGGGGCCTCCACACAGGCACGGCACTGGTGCATGGGTCCGTCCCTGTCACGTCGACAAATATGAGCGGTCGAGCTCTGGCTCGCTGCACGCCCCGCGCACGTCACCTCACCAGGCCCTCAGTGCCTTCACCTCATCCAGAGCAACCAGTGGCAGGCTGACAGCTGTAACGGCAAACTGTGTTTCTTCTTGTGCCAATTCACAGGAATCCCGCGAAAATGATAGCAGGCGGCACTGCGAGTCTCCTTTTCTCTCATGCAATCCGCTTGCGCGTTAAAAGGGGGGCTCCTGAGCATCGCGACTCAGGGGCTCTTACTGGCTCTCCAGCCCTCACCCCCTGGCCTTGACCACGGCATCGCGACCTGGCATACCAGCGGCGGCTGAGCTCGCTCGAGGGCCGGGACCTGAGGACGTAGAGCGCTAAGGAGAGCATGAGGGGAGGGAAACTCATATGGGCCGGCCTAGCTATGCCGCACGAGTAGGCGCGCAGCTCCAGCGCAGCGTCAGGAGTCGCCACGAAATCAACAAGATAAGTCCCGCACTCGGATCGGCTAAATGTTTGGGCCTAATGGTCACTCACGCCTTGCCGCAACCCAGTTGCGGCCACGTCAACTCCCTTTCTCGCCTTACCATGGACGCTTGAGCGCTAAGGGGGACCTCCTGAGCATCGCGCCTCAGGGCCTCTTACTGGACCTCGGGCCGCACACCTCCTGGCCTTGACCACGGCATACGACCTGGCATACCAGCGACGGCTGTAGCCGCCTGGGGACCGGGACCTGTCAGCGTAGAGCAACAAGCTATCGCGAGGAAAGAAAGGGGGGACCGAGCCTTAACGGGACATGTGTTCACCAAATTCTCATAACAAGGGGGATAAATACAAAAGACATTGCAGATCCTTACATGCCCCCACGGGGTGATTCATGATTCTTCGCAGGAAACAAAAGCTGACATTAAGGGGAATCCTATCTACACCCTCCCATGTCGGACGCCATCATCAACAGTGGGCCACGGGAGGCCGGTGCCAACCCCATCCAGATCAGCGGCGGCAACGGCCAGACGCCGCGGCCCTACTCCAAGCGCGGCGAGAGCTCGGGGGCACGTAGCTGTCGTCGCTCATCTCCAGAGTCTCGTAAAGCTCAGGAGAGCTGCTGGACTCCCAAGGGCTGCTGCTGCTGGAGTGGCCGCGAGTGGGACGCGCGTCAGCCTCACGCTCCTCTCCAGGGCAGCACTCCAGGCGGCGGCCCTCAGCATCAAAGACCTTGAAGCAGAGCATGGAAGCGTCGTCGTACTCGAAGTGGATCGCGAGGGCGCCCCTCGCGCGACAGACCCGTGCGATCTCCCCCCAGCCGTGGGTCATGAAGATCTTGCCGGTGGGGACCGCTTCGATCTCCGCTCCGGTCGCCGGAGCACTACAGTCGGCGTGCTGCAACCAGAGCTCGAGAGGCCCCCTCAGCGGCATCACATCGGAGAAGAACCGCAGGAAGCGGATCCAGGAGCTTGGGGGCATCGGCGCCCACAACACCAACTCGCGCGAGGAGTCTGCAGCGTGGATCCCAGGGGCAGCGGCACGCGTTGCCATGGCGCGGAGACACCGGACGCGGCGCGGGCGGCGCTGCTCTTCACTCTGACCTCCCGAGCCCTCGGCTCGGGCGTACAAGGGTAGCGGGTACCTCGGAGGAGGACGCTCACACCAAGGCCTCATCACCACCTGCATCGCCGCTTCATCACGGCGATGGATCGACCTCTTCTTCGGCGGAAGTGGTCCCGGATCGTCACGGGGAGCCTTTCCTTTCTCTTCGGTAGAAAACCTCCTGATAGGCGCCATTGTTGTCAGCAGTGGAGCAAGGAGGAAGAAGCAAGCAAGCGAGGAAGAGATGGGCAACGGGGGCTCCGCCCCCCTCCCCATTTATAGAAAGAGAAGGCCAACCGGCGTCTCCCACGATTGCAGGTAATGATGGTTTTCCTTGCATGTCGCAGGGACTTGTCAAGTCATGCAGTTGCCGAGGCAGCATGGGGAAGCGGAGACGCTCACGTCCAATCAACCGCCACGCGTCAACCGAGGCCGCAGGCTTTTGGGGCCCGCGGTGCTCCAAACTTGACCCTTGGCTTCGTCGCGAAGCCAAGCCCGAGCGCACCTTGGGCCCAGGGGCTACTGTCAGCGTTCTGGGAACGGGGGTCCCCAGACTTGCCTACCTGCGGCCGACAGCGTGGCTAAGCCAGCAGGCCGTACGGCCCATCTTCATCATCAAAGCATCCAAGACCCTCGCGAGGGTCCAAGCCTCGCGAGGCGGACGATGCAAGACCTCCCCTGGAGTGGCCGAGCCAGGCAGGCTCACGAGGAGCGGAGATATCAAGGTGGGGCAAACCTCACGAGGCTCTCGTGACGTGAGCCATGACGCACGACACCAGGCGGGCGCCAGCGCGCGCAGCGTCCTTATTTCCTCTTCGGTGCTAAGGAGGCCAGCGTAGGCCAAGAGTACCGAGGCATCAGGCAAAGGTCGCTATATTGGTGCAACGAGACCAAGACCGGGAGGACGGCAAGACGGAGGTCATCGTGGAGCCCAAGGCAGCGTCACCACCAGAGCTTTTCACAGACGAAGACCGCTTTTGTCAAGATAGCTTGTACTAGCTGTCCCCCTTCAAATTTGCCCGTCGTTGTTGGCTCCCTTCCCGCTCGATATTTGGGAAGAGGACCAGGGACTATATAAGTAGAGCTAGCCACCATAGTAGAGGCATCTCATCTTAGCTTGATCCAACCCGGTCGAGAGCCTACTCACAAGAACACCTCAACCTCAGGAGGCTGTTTTTCCCTGGTACTGTTCATCATCAGCCCAAGAGGCAATCCACCACCACCACACTGGAGTAGGGTATTACACCACAACGGTGGCCCGAACCAGTATAAACCTCGTGTCTCTCTGTGTTGCGAGTTCGTCGAGTTCGTCCGCGAGATCTTAGCGAGCTAGGGCGTAGATCGGTAGGAGGGAAAGACTTCGCACGCACCCCAGTGTTCGAACCTTAAGGGTTTGCCGGAACCCCACATCCGACAGTCCCACATGGAACAAACAAGGATATCCATAGACATAGAGTGAAGTTCACACAAGATGATGTCCATGAAAGCATTTGGTTACCTTGTCCCTTGTCTTACCAACAAGAGGGTTTGTGACTCCTTGAATTAGTGCAAGATGTGGAAGTTGTTTGCACTTGTCCTCGCCAAGATGATATGAGTGAAGTATGTTGGCGGAGTCACCCTCAAGAACTCTCTAGTTCTTCTTATTTGGAATCCAATCATCTTGATGGGAATCCTTGGTGTTCTAGTCGTACTTGATGAAGTAGAACTTGATGTAGTTTTGGGAACCCACTTGTCCAAGGCCTTGGGAGCTTCTTCAAATGCATCAATCTCTTCTTGAAGCTTGTCCTTGCCTTTTTGCGTGTGGTCTTGTGGTGGAAGATCATCTTGAGCTTGTGTCCCCTTGAAAGAAGTAGGATCATACTTCTCTTGTTGAGGAACAAACTTCGTCTTGGGGTATTGATCTTCTTCCCACTCAACTCCATTGGCATTGAACTTTCGTTAAAAACCAACACCTTGATTCTTCCGGTGCCTTCCTTGCTTGCGTACAATTTCCTCAAATTGCTTACTTCCGGCAAGGCTCTTGTAAACACCTTTCTCTATAATTCCCTTCAATAAGCTATTTTCTTGCTCAAGTGTAACTTGGCTAAGAGAATCATTAGTGGAATCGAGAGAACTACTAGAAGCAACAATATTAGATTTAACATGATTATTGTTACTACTAGAAGAAGAATCTTTCTTACTCTTGTTGCTAGAATTTACTTGTGGCATGCAAGTAGACAAGATTAAACGCTTGGCAATGTAAGAATTTCTTGCGAAGATCATCATTGATTGCTTTTAAGAACCCATGCTCTTGCTCAAGGTTGAGCTTTTCAAAGTGTAGCTTCTCATGAGTCTTTAAAAGTTGTAGCGACCCGACCTCAGACGGTCAAGTCTATGTGCTTCAGTGTCATCCCTGTATCGGTAATGCTGACACACACAGTACTCGAAGGATTTATAACAGAGTAGCAATCACACACATATTACATCGAATGTCTCAAAAGAGAACTTATTACAATAAATATGGCTTAAGGCCATCTAAATAAGATAACAGCGGAAATCTTGGAAGATAAAGTGAGTCCATCAACTCCAACGGCATAGCTAAGTGCATGAAAACGACCTATGGCACCTTACTCATCGTCTGAAAAGTCTGCAACATGATACGTTGCAGCCCGAAAACGGGTCAGCACATGGAATATGCTGGCGATATAACACAGTAGAGCAATGAATATATAAATGCTATCACTACATGTATATATGGCTGGTGGAGGCTCTATGGTTATATTGTTTTTGCGAAAAGCCATTTTTTCCCTACAACAAAGGAATAAATTTTATTTAACTATCATGGTGGTTGAAACATCATTGAGAAGGTTCCTCCAACTCAATCCCAATTAAAGTATTCATTAACAACCCAACAAATTAATTAAGAGTGATGAGATCAAATCAATAATTCAAGTACCAGATACTCAAGATGTCCATAACCGGGGACACGGCTAACCATGATTAGTTTATACACTCTGCAGAGGTTTGCGCACTTTTCCCCACAAGACTCGATCTCCTCCATTTGATTTCTTGCACTGCATGGTGTTTGAGAAACGGATGACCGAGACACAGTCTTTCTGAAGCATTAACTCTTTACTCTGGGTAGACAGTTACACCTACTTTCCCTCTACATCTGCTAGCCTACCACTGAAAGAGGTCATGCAACATACTCAACTATGCCAGAGCCCATAATGGCTTGTGGCTGCACACGGAAGTTTCTAGCATGAATAATTTTATGATCCCTTTGAGCCTGGGTGGCGGACTGAAGGATGATCGCACGGGTACTCCGGGATATCCTAGGACAAGACTGGATTCTCCAGGTGCCCACAAGCAATCCACCCAGATGTGTATTAAAGTTGCCACCTTAAGTTGAACCATTAATTAACAACTCACATCTGTCATGTATTCACTCAAACCCAATCCACGTCTACGAGCATAGCATAGCAATATAAGCATAACGTAGAAGTAACTCCCCGGGGTTTGATAATAAACAGGGCAATAGGTTCTACCTCATCATCTACTTCCCAAACCCACATGTTAAGAGATCCTACTCATGCAATGTGTGAGGGTTGTAACTAATGCATAAAAACTGGGTATGAAAGGGGTATGATCAATGTGTTACTTGCCTTGCTGACGATCCGCAAAACCTAGTGACTCGTAGTAGCACGCTTCGCACTCCGGGAATTCTATCACAACCAAACAAGAGCATACATAAGCAATCAAGCAAAGATGCACAAGTAAAATGCAAATAAGAAGATCTAACCAGAAAGTTCAACTGAAGAACTCCGGTTTGCAAAAAGAATCAAATCAAACGGAGCAACGAAACTCAAACTGCGGAAGAAACAAGATCCGAGGGCTTAGTTGATCATGATTTCTGTTTTCTCTTTCTTTTCCTTTTCGATCAATTCCTTTTTTGAATGTACAAAATTTTTGGGAGTTCAGCATGTCTATTCACCGTGCAATGCATGCAGTTATTGATAGACAGAAAAATTTTACAGTACCAAAATCTTGTTCAAGTTGATTAAACAGAAAGAGGGCTTCGAGACGAAGATCTAGGCGCTTGTTTCACCTGATTCGAATAAACGAGCGAAAAATTATACTAGATCGAAGATTAGGGCAAAAATCGCGATCGAAAAATAATCGTGGAAAAACCCTGGAAAAAGAAAAACTGACGAACAGGCTAACGAATGAACCTTCGCTGTCTGTGACTAACGGATGAACAACGTTCGTTAAAACGAACGTACGGACGAACGTCCGCAAAATAAATAAACCGACGGAAAACTGATCTAATGAATTAAACTGGAAACTAAAAAACCGGATCTAGATCTAGGGTTTACTGAAATAAACCGACGAAAAAAAGGCGGTGGCGGCGGCTAACTCCGGTGAATGCCGGGGCGGCTCTGGCGGCGGCGGCGCGGTGCGCTGCTCGAGGCGGCGGTGGCTAGGGTTTGGCGGCGGCGGGCTGGCGGGGTGGGCTGCGGGGCAGGGCGCCGGCTTGTAAAGCCCCGGGCGGTGGCAGAGGCAGGGTCGCCCACGGCCCGGTAGGTCGGTTGACCTTTTTTTTAAACGGATTTGCCGGAAAAATCCTAGAAAAATAAATAAAAAACTAAAAATACCAAAATAGATTTTCACCCTCTAAAAGAAATATTTAGAACAAGATGAACATTTTCTTGGCCCTAAAATGCAATTTTGAAAAATGCATATTTTCCTAATTCAAATAAAATTGCAATAAAATCCAAATGAAATTATTTATTTGATTTTAATATTTTTCCTCCAATATTTCAATTATTTTGGAGAAGTTATATTATCTCCTCTCATGTATTTTAATTCGAAAATATTTTCGGAGAGAAAAATTAATTAAAACCAAAATGATCCTTGTTTCAATATTTGATAAAATTCAAATATGAAGAACGTGAAATCCCCAACTCTCTCCGTGGGTCCTTGAGTTGCTTAGAATTTCGAGGATCGCAAAACGAAAGTGCAATAAAATATGATATGCATGAATGAATGACCTATGTATAACATTCCAAATTGAAAATTTGGGATGTTACAAACCTACCCCCCTTAAGATGAATCTCGTCCCCGAGATTCGGGTTGGCTAGAAAATAGGTGTGGGTGGTCTTTGCGTAGATCATACTCTCGTTCCCACATGGCTTCCTCCTCGGTATGGTGGCTCCATTGAACTTTGCAAAACTTGATAACCTTGCTGCGAGTAACTCGTCTGGCAAACTCGAGAATCTTGACTGGTTTCTCCTCATATTCAAATCACTATCCAACTGAATTGCTTCCAGGGCACTGTATCTCTCAGAGGAATATCGGCCATCTCTGCATGGCACTTCTTTAACTGGGAAACATGAAATACATCATGAACTCCTGACAGTCCTTTGGGTAACTCCAATTTGTAGGCAACCTCTCCCATGCGTTCCAAAACTCGGTATGGTCCTACAAATCTTGGGGCTAACTTTCCCTTAACTCCAAAATATTTAACTCCTCGTAGTGGTGACACATGGAGATATGCTCTGTCTCCAATTTCATATACTACCTCCTTGCGTTTGGAGTCTGCATAGCTCTTCTGTCTGGACTGAGCTACCTTCAGTCTATCTCGGATCAGCTTAACCTTCTCTTCCGACTCTTTAATCAAATACGGTCCAAACAACTGGCGGTCTCCAACTTCATCCCACATCAACGGCGTTCAGCATCTTCTTCCATACAGGGCTTCGAACGGTGCCATCTTCAAACTGGCCTGGTAGCTGTTGTTGTATGAGAACTCCGCATAGGGCAGGTTGTCATCCCTACTAGATCCATAATCTAGCGCACAAGCTCTCAACATGTCTTCCAGAATCTGATTGACTCTCTCAGTCTGTCCATCTGTCTGTGGATAAAAGGTTGTGCTGAACTCTAGCCTTGTACCCAAAGTCTGGTGCAGCTGGTGCCAAAACTTTGAAGTAAACTGTGTTCCTCTATCTAATACGATGGTCCTCGGAACTCCGTGCAGACATACGATCCTGGTCATGTATATCTTGGCCAACTTTGCACTGGTATAAGTGGTCTTCACTGGGATAAAGTGAGCCACTTTGGTCAAGCGATCCACTACTACCCAGATAGAATCATATCCCGATCGGGTCCTGGGTAATCCGGTGATAAAGTCCATGCGAAGCTTGTCCCACTTCCATTCGGGTATCGGCATAGGCTGTAGTAGTCCTGCTGGCTTCTGATGTTCTGCCTTCACTCTTTGACATACATCACATACGGCTACATACTCGGCAATATCCTTCTTCATTCCAGTCCACTAGAAACGCTCCTTCAAATCCAAATACATCTTAGTGTTTCCGGGGTGTATCGAGTATGGCGAGTCATGAGCTTCCTGAAGTATCAACTTCCTGATCTCTGCATTATTGGGCACATATACACGGTCCTCAAACCACAAGGTGTCGTGTTCATCCTCACGAAAACCTTTGGCTTTTCCTTCACTCATCTTCTCCTTTATCTCGGCAATTTCTTTGTCATCCTTCTGAGCTTCTCGAATCTTTCCCAATAACGTTGATTGAACCTCCAATGCTGCAACAAAACCTCTAGGAACTATCTCCAAACGAAGCTCCCTGAGATCTTCTGCTAACTCCTTTGGCAATCCTCCGCTCATGAGGTATTGGCATAACTCTTCCGGCTCAAAGCGTTTGCTACGACATTGGCCTTTCCTAGATGATAGTGCAATTTCATATCGTAATCCTTTATGAGTTCCAACCATTTCCTCTACCTGAGGTTCAGCTCCTTCTGAGTAAAAATGTACTTCAAACTCTTGTGATCCGTGTACACATCACAACGGTTTCCAATAAGAAAATGTCTCCAGGTCTTGAGCGCATGCACTACAGCTGCTAACTCCAAATCATGCGTGGCATAATTCAACTCATGCGGTCGAAGTAGTCGTGAAGCATATGAAACAACTCTTCCGTCTTGCATAAGTACTCCTCCAAGTCCTAAGCGAGAGGCATCGCAATACACTTGGAAATCCTTGCGTATATCCAGCAGAATCGGCACTGGGGCTGTAGTCAAATGTTTCTTCAACTCCTGGAAACTTGCTTCGCATTCTTCAGTCCAATGGAACTTAGTATCCTTCTTCAGCAATGTCGTCATAGGCTTTGCAATCTTGGAGAAATTCTCAATAAATCTCCGATAGTATCCCGCGAGTCCAAGAAAACTGCGGATTTCTCCAACTGAGGTGGGTGCCAACCACTCGGTGACTGACTGGACCTTGCTAGGATCCACTTCTATACCTTCTCCTGATATAACATGTCCAAGAAATCCAACTTCCTTCAACCAAAACTCACATTTGCTGAACTTGGCATATAACTGATGTTCCCTGAGCTTCTCGAGGACTAAGCGCCAATGCTCCTTGTGTTCCTCTTCATTCTTCGAGTATACCAAGATATCATCAATGAACACCACAACAAACTTATCCAAAAACTCCATTAACACCTTGTTCATCATACTCATGAAATAGGCAGGGGCGTTAGTCAGTCCAAATGACATAACCGTATACTCATACAACCCATACCTTGTGGTGAAAGCTGTTTTTGGTATATCCTTTTCCCTAATCTTCAGCTGGTGATATCCTAATCGCAGATCGATCTTCGAAAACACCTTAGCTCCTTGCAGCTGGTCAAACAAATCATTGATCATCGGTAGTGGGTACTTGTTCTTGATCGTCACTTCATTCAACGCACGATAATCAACCGCCATTCTTAACGATCCATCCTTCTTCTCGACCAAGAGCACTGGGGCTCCCCATGGCTATGAACTTCGTCGAATGTAACCTTTCTCCAACAACTCCTTAATCTGCTTCTTAATCTCCTCCAGATCATTCGCGGGCATCCGGTATGGTCTCTTCGATATTGGTCCCGTGCCTGGCAACAGCTCTATCAAAAACTCGATGTCTCGATCCGGCGGCATTCCTGGTAGCTCCTTTGGAAATACATCCGGGTAATCCTTCACTACAGGCACTTCCTCCTGAACAACTCCCGTGAGAGAATTTACTTGGGTCCTCCTCGGCGCATGCCTGGATACATACTTGATCCTTTTTCCCTCCGGGGTAGTGAGTAAAATCGACTTACTGGCGCAATCGATGTTTCCCCCATACATCGATAGCCAATCCATGCCTAGTATCACATCCAATCCTTGTGACTCCAAAATTATCAGGTCTAAGGGGAAAACATGGCTTCCAATGGTCAATGGCATCTGAAAACATCCTTGACTTGCCATATACTCCGCTCCTAGTGAGCTTACTAACATAGGTGTCCTAAGTACTTTAGTGGGCAACTTATACTTATCCACGAATCCCCTTGAAATGTATGAATGCGATGCACCAGTATCAAAAAGAACAATTGCGGTAAATGACTTAACCAAAAACTTACTGATAACTGCATCCGGCTGCTCTTCAACCTCCTCCACGTTCACGTGGTTCACTTGTCCCCTGTTGAAAGGGTTGGGCTTCTCCCCAGAGCTTCCATTGCCATTACCATTCTTCGCTTCAGGGCACTCAGTGGCATAGTGTCCAGTCTTCCCGTACTTGAAACAAGTAATGTGACTTAGATCCTTCTTGGTGGGTGTGGCTAGGTTGGAGTGGTTCTGATTACTGCTTGCTCCACTCCCATTCCCATTCTTGGGGCCATTGTGGTTATGGGAACTTCCTCCATTGTGGGTATGGCCTCCATGGTTATGGGTAAGTCCTCCCGAGTTCGGGGTGAAACGAGGCTTCTGCTGAGCTCCTGAATTGTATTTTCCTTGTCCATACTTCTTCTTGCGGCTCTCAATCTGCTGCTGCTTCCCTTCAATCATAAGAGCCTTGTCTACCAACTCCTGGTAGTTGTTAAATGTTGCCACCATCAACTGCATGCTCATCTCATCATTCAGCCCTTCCATAAACTTCTCCTGCTTCGCGGCATCTGTGGCCACATCATTAGGGGCATAACGAGATAGCTTACTAAACTCATCTACGTACTGAGCCACAGTATGATTTCCCTGGTGCAAGTTGCGAAACTCACGCTTCTTCATGCTCATAGGTCCAGTTGAGACATGGGCTGTGTGGAATGCTTGCTAAAACTGATCCCAACTGACATTGGCTATAGGGAAAGTGGCTGTGTAATTCTCCCACCATGAGGCTGCTGGTCCATCCAACTGATGTGCGGCAAAACGCACCTTCTCTGCATCTGTGCAACCTGCGGTGGTCAAATCCCTTCCAATCCTGCATAGCCAGTCATCCGCAACTATTGGCTCGGTGCTACTGGAAAACACCGACGGCTGCAACCTCAGAAAACGGGCTAAGTTGTCAACTGGAGGCGGGTTGTTGTTGTTGTTGTTGTTGCCTTGGTTCTGGACTAATATCTGCATCAAGGCATTCTGCTGCTGGATCAACTGGGTGATCTCCGGTGGGAAGACAAATCCGGTATCACGTCTCGGAGGCATCTGATGGGTTTAGAGGTTAGAGGTTAGAATAGAATTGAGGTCTAGTGAGAAAACACTACCCATATGCACATGAGACAAACACAATCATATCATATCACTCAATCAATCAAGCAAGGGCATACAATAGGTCTAGAACTATCGTTACAAAAGTGCTCAGACTACTACTATATACATGGGGAAAGACTACTAATCATATGGTGGTCATCTAGAAATTTTGATCGGTGGAAGACTCCATGATGTCCGCTCCAGCTTCGTCTTCATAGTCATCGTCACTATCATCGGGGTCGGAGTCGGTGTTGCCGATGATGATGTAGTCTTCAGAACGAATGTCCTTCGACTGCTCGTCATCTCCTCCTGGCGCGGGATCTCCCATGAAGACTCCGATCTTCTTTATCAGGTCGTCATTCTTCTCCAATAGTATTGCGATTTCCTCCTCATATCCATCGCGTGTAGACTTGAGTTCCTCTTCTAGCTCTGTGATCTTGGTCATCGCATTCTTCAAATCTATCATGCCTGCGCACATCTGGTTCTCCTGGCGTCGAATGTGTTGGTTTAACTCCTGGATGAAAGCTGCAATGGACCTATCCTTCCTGGTGCTGATCATCTCTCGTTGCTCGTCTCGGCGCCCACATATCTGGTAGATGGTGTCCTTAAGATCCGTGTGATAAACTTCGTCGATGCGTCACATGGCGATGTGGGCTGCCATGCTCTTTCCTAGACTCCAGGTTGGGGCATCAAAGGAAAACTCTATGGGCTCAGTGACTGGCGTGAATGTCCTTCCTGGAATTTGAACTCGGATCATCCAGCGCTCCTCTTCTGGTAAAGTGGCGGTGTGGGTTCCGGTGAAGCTTGGTATTCCAATGTTCAGGTATCTAGTGACTTCCTTCAAGTGTCTCCCAAAAGGTGTGTCTTCATCCGGTTGTGCAAACTTGTTCCTTGAGTCCACCATCCTAAAGAGTAGAAAATGGAGAGGAGTCAGAAATGAATAGAGAAGAGTGACCTATGGCTCATCTTAGTGGTCGTGTCCTACATTCAGCGTGTGCTCTGATACCATCTTGTAGCGACTCGACCTCGGAAGGTCAAGTCTCTGTGCTTCAGTGTCATCCCTGGATCGGTAATGCTGACACACACAGTACTCGAAGGATTTATAACAGTAGCAATCACACACTTATTACATCGAATGTCTCAAAAGAGAACTTATTACAGTAAATATGGCTTAAGGCCATCTAAATAAGATAACAGCGGAAGTCTTGGAAGATAAAGTGAGTCCATCAACTCCAACGGCATAGCCGAGTGCATGACAAATGACCTATGGCACCTTACTCGTCGTCTGAAAAGTCTGCAACATGATACGTTGCAGCCCGAAAACGGGTCAGCACATGGAATATGCTGGCAATATAACACAGTAGAGCAATGAACAGATAAATGATATCACTACATGTATATATGGCTGGTGGAGGTTCTATGGTTATATTGTTTTTGCGAAAAGCCAATTTTTTCCTCCAACAAAGGAATAAATTTTATTTAACTACCATGGTGGTTGAAATATCATTAAGAAGGTTCCTCCAAGTCAATCCCAATTAAAGTATTCATTAACAGCCCAACAAATTAATTAAGAGTGATGAGATCAAATCAATAATTCAAGTACCAGATACTCAAGATGTCCATAACCGGGGACACGATTAACCATGATTAGTTTATACAATCTGCAGAGGTTTGCGCACTTTTCCCCACAAGACTCGATCTCCTCCGTTTGATTTCTCGCACTGCATGGTTTTTGAGAAACGGATGACTGAGACACAGTCTTTCAGAAGCATTAACTCTTTACTCTGGGTAGACAATTACACCTACTTTCCCTCTACATCTGCTAGCCTACCACTGAAAGAGGTCATGCAACATACTCAACTATGCCAGAGCCCATAATGGCTGCACACGGAAGTTTCTAGCATGAATAATTTTATGATCCCTTTGAGCCTGGGTGGCGGACCGAAGGATGATCACACGGGTACTCCGGGATATCCTAGGACAACACTGGATTCTCCAGGTGCCCACAAGCAATCCACCCAGATGTGTATTAAAGTTGCCACCTTAAGTTGAACCATTAATTAACAACTCACATCTGTCACGTATTCACTCAAACCCAATCCACGTCTATGAGCATAGCATAGCAATATAAGCATAACGTAGAAGTAACTCCCAGGGGTTTGATAATAAACAGGGCAATAGGTTCTACCTCATCATCTACTTCCCAAACCCACATGTTAAGAGATCCTACTCATGCAATGTGTGAGGGTTGTAACTAATGCATAAAAACTGGGTATGAAAGGGGTATGATCAATGTGTTACTTGCCTTGCTGACGATCCGCAAAACCTAGTGACTCGTAGTAGCACGCTTCGCACTCCGGGAATTCTATCGCAACCAAACAAGAGCATACATAAGCAATCAAGCAAAGATGCACGGGTAAAACTCAAAAAAGAAGATCTGACCAGAAAGTTCAACTGAAGAACTCCGGTTTGCAAAAAGAATCAAATCAAATGGAGCAACGAAACTCAAACTGCGAAAGGAACAAGATCCGTTTACTAATCTGGACTAAAGTCAAATTTTACAGTACCAAAATCTTGTTCAAATTGATTAAATAGAAAGAGGGCTTCGAGACGAAGATCTAGGCGCTTGTTTCACCTGATTCGGATAAACGAGCGAAAATTATACTAGATCGAAGATTAGGGTAGAAATCGCGATCGAAAAATAATCGCGGAAAAACCCTGGAAAAAGAAAAACTGACGAACAGGCTAACGAACGAACGTTCGCTGTCTGCGACTAACGGATGAACAGCGTTTGTTAAAACGAACGTACAGACGAACATCCGCAAAATAAATAAACCGATGGAAAACCGATCTAATGAATTAAACCGGAAACTAAAAAACAGATCTAGATCTAGGGTTTAGCGAAATAAACCGACGAAAAAAAATGGCGGCGGCGGCTAACTCCGGCGAACGGCGGGGCGGCTCCGGCGGCTTGCGCGGCGAGACGGCGGCGGCGGTGCGGCGCGCGACTTGAGGCGGCGGCGGTTAGGGTTTGGCGGCGGGGTGGGCTGCAGCAGCGGCGGGCTAACGGGGTGGGCTGCGGGGTAGGGGGCCGGCTTATAAAGCCCCGGGCGGTGGCAGAGTCCGAGTCGCCCACGGCCCGGTAGGTCGGTTGACCTTTTTTTTAAACCGATTTCGCAGGAAAAATCCTAGAAAAATAAATAGAAATCTAAAAATACCAAGACAATTTTTCACCGTCTAAAAGGAATATTTAGAACAAGATGAACATTTTCTTGGCCCTAAAATGCAATTTTGAAAAACACATATTTTCCTAATTCTAATAAAATTGCAATAAAATCCAAATAAAATTATTTATTTGATTTTAATATTTTTCCTCCAATATTTCAATTATTTTGGAGAAGTCATATTATCTCCTCTCATATATTTTTATTCGAAAATATTTTTGGAGAGAAAAATTAATTAAAACCAAAATGATCCTTGTTTCAATATTTGATAAAATTCAAATATGAAGAACGTGAAATCCCCAACTCTCTCCGTGGGTCCTTGAGTTGCTTAGAATTTCGAGGATCGCAAAACGAAAATGCAATAAAATATGATATGCATGAATGACCTATGTATAACATTGCAAATTGCAAATTTGGGATGTTACAAAAGTTCTCGATGATCTTCCAAGGTAATTTCATGAGCTAACTTAAGAGTTTTTAGTTCTTTAATTAGACGCTCAATCTCCTTCTTATAATCATCATTCGTTTTATCTCGATTAGCATGATTAATAGCAAGTTCATCATAGTTTTCATCACTAGAGTTGTCAACAAGTAAATCATCATCACCTAGCAAGTCATCTTCATCACTTTTGAAATCAACATACTCGGGATGTGATACCTTTGGGCCTTTAGCCATGAAGCATCTTCCAATTCCTTCATTTGGTGAGTCAAATATGCCATAGGAGTTGGTTGACACAAGTGCTAGACCGGCAACGCCTTCTTCTTGAGTATATTCGGAGTCGGAGTGATAACTTCCCTCGGAGTGATTGTCGGAGTCGGAACCGGATACCCATTCACCAACATGAGCTTGATGTCTTCATTTTGTGTAGCTCCTTGGTGACTTGTCCTTCCTTTCCGAATCCTTGCTTCTGCGAGAGGTTCTTTGTTCGTAACGATCATCTTTACTCCTTCTCTCTCTTGGAGGTGATTCTTCTCTTCTACTTCTCCTTTTGGGCGAAACTTCTCTTCTTTTGTAGGGAGTCGTACACTCATTGGAGTAGTGTCCGGGTCTTCCACAATTTTAGCAATTACGCTCACGACTAGAAGATCTTTTGTCATTGTAGGACCTTGACTTGGAACTTCTTTCTTTGCTTCTACTCTTGTAGAACTTGTTGAAATTCTTCACCATTAGGCTCAATTCCTCATTGAAGGCTTGTTTCCCTCTTGATGATGTAGGAGCATCACATGAGGCTTTGTAAGCACCACTTGACTTGTTGTGAAGCTCTTCTTTATCCTTGAGTGACATCTCATGAGCAACAATTCTTCCAATGACTTCTGTTGTCTTGAGATCTTTGTAATTGGGCATCATTTGGATCAATGTGCACACGGTATCATATTTTCCATCCAAGGCTCTTAGGATCTTCTTGATGATGAATCTTCACTTCCTAAGCCGGCAATCTCATTTGTGATGAGAGCAAGCCTAGAGTACATTTTGGCGACACCTTCACCATCCATCATTTTGAACTTGTCAAGCTGACTTTGAAGCACATCCAATTTGGATTCCTTGACGGAGTAGGTACACTCGTGCATATCAATCAAAGTATCCCAAATTTCCTTTGCATTCTCAAGACGGCTGATTTTTTTGAATTCTTCGGGGCACAATCCGTTGAAGAGAATATCGCAAGCTTGAGCATTGTATTGCAGCATCTTCAACTCTTCCGCACTAGGTTCACGGTTCGGTTCTCTTCCATCAAATAATTCACATTGCGAGCCAATACACACAATAGCCCAAACAACGGGGTATGTCCAAGAATATGCATTTTCATCTTACGCTTCCAACTAGCAAAATTAGTACCATCAAAGTAAGGACCTCTACGATGGTAATTTCCCTTGCTAGACGACATACTCTCCTAGGTTGTGAAACCAAGGCTATGATAACCAAATCTATGGAAATCAAGGCAAATGAAGACCAAAGCTCTGATACCACTTGTAGGATCAAAAGTATGTCTAGAGAGGGGGGTGATTAGACTACTTGATCAAATAAAAATCTATCCTTTTCCAATTTTAAGTCTTGGCAGATTTTAGCAACTTAGCACAAGTCAAGCAATCAACCTACAGATGCAAGTCTAAGAGTATAGCAGCGGAATGTAAAAACATTGCACATGAAGGTAAAGGGAGGAGTTTGGAGGGAGCAAACGCAATGTAGACACGGAGATTTTTCGCGTGGTTCCGATAGGTGGTGCTATCGTACATCCACATTGATGGAGACTTCAACCCACTAAGGGTAACGGTTGCGCGAGTCCACGAAGGGTCCATGAAGAAGCAACCTTGTCTATCCCACCATGGCCATCGCCCACGAAGGACTTGCCTCACTAGGGTAGATCTTCATGAAGTAGGCGGTCTCCTTTCCCGTACAAACTCCTTGGTTCAACTCCACAATCTTGTCGGAGGCTCCCAAGTGACACCTAAGCAATCTAGGAGACACCACTCTCCAAAAGGTAATAGATGGTGTGTTGATGATGAAATCCTTGCTCTTGTGCTTCAAATGATAGTCTCCCCAATACTCAACTCTCTCTCGCAGATTTGGATTTGGTGGAAAGATTATTTGAGTGGAAAGCAACTTGGGAAGGCTAGAGATCAAGATTCTTGTGGTTAGAATGGAATATCTTGGTCTCAACACATGAGTAGGTGGTTCTCTCTCAGAAAATATATGTTGGAAGTGTAGGCACGTTCTGATGGCTCTCTCCACAAATGAAGAGTGGGTGGAGGGGTATATATAGCCTCCACACAAAATCTAACCGTTACACACAATTTACCAAACTCGGTGAGACCGAATCATGAAACTCGGTCAGACCGATTTAGTTCAAAATGTGAACGTTAGGCTTTTCGGTGGCACCGACATGTCAACTCGGTGGGACAGATTTTGTTAGGGTTAGGGCATAACGTAATAACGGTGAGACCGATCACATAAACTCGGTAAGAGCGATTTCTGTAACAGGCAAACAGAGAGTTGGTCAGGCAAACTCGGTGGGACCGAATCGCTCATTTCGGCGAGACCGAAACATTATGAAAGGGAATACGAGAGTTTGCATTGCGAACTCGGTGGGACCGATCGCTCATCTCGGTTAGACCGAAACATTATGAAGGGAAACAGAGAGTTTGCAATCCCATCTCGGTGAGACCGAGATCCTATCGGTGAGACCGAACTGATTAGGGTTTTTGGCTGTGGCTATGTCAAATGAACTCGGTGGCGCCGGATAGATCAAATCGGTGGGGCCGAGTTTGACTTTTGGTTTGCGACATATGTGGATATGAGAAAGTTGTTGAGGGCTTTTGGAGCATATCACTAAGCATTTTGAGCAAGCAAGCCATTAAGCAACACCTCATCCCCTTTTAATAGTATTGGCTTTTCCTATGGACTCAATGTGATCTTGGATCACTAAAATAAAATGTAGAGTCTTGAGCTTGAGCCAATATGTGTCCTTAGCATTTTGAGGGGTCCACATTCCTAGTCCATGCCATGCCAATCATTGAACTTCCTGAGATGATCATCTTGAAAGAGCATTAGTTCAATGAGCTATATGTTAGGAATTACCAAAACCACCCAGCGATAGTTGCACTTTCATGGGGTCCAATTGGAAACTAAGGGATATTAAGGCCTCCTTTTAATAGAGAACCGGAACAAAGCATTAGCACACGGTGATACATGAACTCCTCAAACTATGGTCGTCACCGGGAGTGGTCCCGACTATTGTCACTCCGGGGTTGCCGGATCATAACACGTAGTGGGTGACTATAACTTGCAAGATCGGATCTAGAACATGGATATAATGGTGATAACATAAACGGTTCAGATCTGAAATCATGGCACCTGGGCCCAAAGTGACAAGCATTAAGCATGGCAAAGTCATAGCAACATCAATCTCAGAACATAGTGGATACTAGGGATCAAGCCCTGACAAAACTAACTAGATTACATGATGAATCTCATCCAACTCCTCACCGACCAGCGAGCCTACGAAGGAATTACTCACTCCCGATGGGGAGCATCATGGAATTGGCGATGGAGAAGGGTTGATGATGACGAAGAATGAAGATCCCCCTCTCCAGAGCCCCAAACGGACTCCAGATCTGGCCTCCCGATGAAGAACAGGAGGTGACGGCGGCTCCGTCTCATGGATCGCGTTCTTTCTCCCTGATTTTTTCTTTGGAAAGATAGGATTTTATAGCGTCGGTTTAAGGGTCTGCGGGGCCACCAGGTGGGGACAACCCAGCTGGGCGCGCCTGGGGGGGGTAGGCGTGCCCTGGTGGGTTGTGCCCACCTAGGCGTCCCCCCCCTCAGGTGGCTCTTGGCTCCAGAAATTCTCTTTAATTGTATAAAAAATCCTCGCAAAGTTTCGTTCCATTCCGAGAACTTTTATTTCTGCACAAAAATAACACCATGGTAGTTCTGCTGAAAACACCGCCAGTCCGGGGTTAGTCTCATTCAAATCATGCAAATTAGAGTCCAAAACAAGAGGAAAAGCATTAGGAAAAGTAGATACGTTGGAGACGTATCAACTCCCCCAAGCTTAAACCTTTGCTTGTCCTCAAGAAATTCAGTTGATAAACTGAAAGTGAAGAAGGAAAACTTTTGCAAACTCTTTTGCTCTTGTCTGCATAAATAAGCTTAAACAGCACCCAGGTTTTTAGCCAACATTAAAACTAACCATGCCGACAATAACTCTTAAAAATTATATTAACTCATATCAATGACATAATCAGCTAGCTAGCGAGCAATAATAAGATATCTCAAACAACATGTTGTCAAAACAACCATAATATAATATGACAATAGTGGTATCTCTCTAGCCCTTTCTGAGACCGCAAAACATAAATGCGGAGCACCTCCAAAGTTCAAGCAGCGACTAAACATTGTAATTCATGGTAGAAAAGATCCAGTCATGATGCACCCAACATTAGCTATACACAATGCATAAGCATGACAACAGTGCTCTCAGGTTCTGGCGCTTGTTTTAGAAGGTGATGACACAACATAAAAGTAAATAGATAGTCCCTTCGCAGAGGGAAGCAGTGATTTGCAGAGGTGCCAGAGCGCAAGTTTTTAAACAGAGGTAAATGATATTTATAGACATGCACCCTTCTTGTTTACCTCACGACCATCAGTTATCAATATCTTCCATGCTAAGCACGCTAGTGGCGGTTCCCAAGCGATAAAAGTAAAGGTTTTGACTCCAGTGTGAGTTTTTGTTTGATTATTTGTAAGCTTTTTCTGTTTGCACTTTGGGACTGGGCATCCCTATTGCCGCCCTTTTCTCGTGCGACGGCAAGTGAATAAACACTCGACCTGAGAATAACCCGCTTAGCATGGAAGATACCGACCACCTCCTGTCGTTCCACAAACGATCCAGGCACACAAAAGGATATTTATTTAAAGTTTTTTAGAGGTGGCACATGCAAATTTACTTAGGACGGCAGGGTAATACCGCATATAGGTAGGTATGGTGGACTCATCTGGAATAACTTGGGTTCAAGGTTTTGATGTACAAGCAGAATTCCCACTTAGTACAGGCGAAGGCTAGCAATTAGGTTGAGACGCGGCCAGCTAGAGAGCAACAACGGTCATGAACATGCATTATGCATAAGTAACATTGGACACTAGCATGAGCAGGATATGAACAACATGAACATAAATATCATAGAGGCTATGTTGGTTTTGATTCAACTACATGCATGAACATGTGACAAGTCAAGCCACTCGAACATTCAGAGGAGGATACCATATCATCATACTACATCACAATCATTTTAACGCAATGTTGATATCCAAGATAAATCATTATCCACTCCTAGCTACTTATGCATGGCATGAGAAACTATAATCTCTAATTGTCATTGCAAACATGTTTAATCATAATGGGTTGAAGCATGGATACTAGGTAAAACATATTTACAAAAATAGAACAAGTCGAGTCCATACCGGTTTCTCTCTGGCACTGCCAGTTCATCGAATATCGTCATTATTGCCTTTCACTTGCACGACCGAACGATGTGAAAATAATAATAGTGCAATAGTGCCATGGACTAAGCTGGAATCTGCAAACATTTTATTCAACAGGAGAAGACAAGGTAAAATGGGCTCTTTGTTAGATCAACAATCATGCATATGAGGGTCACTCAACATTTTCATCGTGGTCTTCTCCTTGGTAAGACTCAAATAAAAAGAAAAGAAGTTCTGAGAAACACACTGAAATATTTTGGAGTTTTTGGTTTTCTTGAACAAGCAAATAAAAGGGAAAAGCAAAACGAGAAAAACTATTTACACGGGAAAGCTCCCGATAAGCAAAAGAAGAACAAGGAAATCTTTTTGGGTTTTCTTTTTAGTGCTACAGCTAAGCATGCATAGAAAGTAAACTCAGTACAACTATTTTTTTGGTTTTTCTAAGGTTTTTCAAACACACAAGAAGAAAGCAAGAAAATGAAAGTAAGCATGGATGATACAATGAAAAAGTGGAGACATCGACAAATGGAATAAGTGGACATGAATATAAAGTCAGTGGAAACATGTACTCCTCCAAGCTTAGGCTTTTGGCCTAACTTGGTAGTCGATCAGAAGCCCGGATAGTAGTTGGCGTGGTAGCTCACGGAGGCTCTCGGTGCAGATGCCTTAGCCTGCCGTGCCGCCTCAACTGCCGCGTTGTGGGCTCGAGCCTCGCTCTCAAGTACAAAATATCTTCCCTTGCTGTGATAATCAAAAAGAGAAGCACAGGCAAATATGTGTGCACAACGGATTCTTGGTTAAACAACAATTTATAGGTGAAATTATGAATATCTCCTTTAAGGATCTTATGATTTTTCATAGCATCAAAATCTAAATACTGCGTGGGTAGGATAGGGTCAAAGGGCAAAGGTGAAACACCCAGCTCTCTTGCTAAACGCGTGGCATAAATTTCACCATAGAAATAGCCAATATTAGCATTGTTCTGCAATCTGCGTGCAACAATTGCTCCAAGATTATAACTCCTATCACCGGTGAGAGCAGTGCGTAAAAGGCTCAAGTCTGGAGCACAAAGTGTACTACAATCTTGTTTTCCTACAATACATTTCCCATTGAATAAAGCAAAGTATTGAATTGCGGGAAAATGAATGCTCTTTATTCTACCTTGCGCCACTCCCCTCGTCTCACCATAGCAAAGACTAGTCAAGAATGATTGGTACTCAGCCCTTGGCGGTTCGTCAAACCCCAAAATGGGAGTTTGTAGTGGTGAGCAAATCTCTCTAGTGATATGATGAATGGATTTTCATACAGTTTAAATGACACCCTAGACTCACAGGGATGAAATTTAAATCCTTTGACAAATGATTCGGTGAGAGTGTGGTGTTGATCGCACTTATCTGAAATGTAGGGACCGAGACCGGCATTGTGAACATATTGCTCAAATTCCTCCTTAATGCCCACACGCACCATATAATCATCGCATGGCCATAGGCATGTTTTGGTGACGACATCTCAAATGGAACTTTCACTTGGTTCAACATAAGACCGACGAGCGGAGTTGTCACTACAAGATGCCCCCGAGGATCTCCTCCTCGAAGAACTCCTTCCAAATAGGTTCATCATGTTCGCGTACAATTTTCTGAAAAATTTTGGGTGACAAAAATTCATCAACAAAACTTTACACAATTGATAGCAACTACTCATAAGGATACATAGAGGCCATAGCAAGCATTCAAACTACTTAGAAATCTAATAATTCAACATGCAAGCTCATCTACAGCAGCACCAAGAGTAGCTAATTATTCAAAATATAAATAACCAAAACAAAAACTAATTGGACAAACGGAGGGGTCACATACCAAGCAACAATCCCCCGAAACAGTTTCGAAAACGGAGCTTCGAGCAAAGAGATCGAAATCCGCGGGTTTGAGAGCAAGAACACGAGAGAGAGAGAGCAATGGGGATTTTTTTCTCGAGGTAGGTGATGATGTGGTGTGAAGAGATAAGTGAGGGGGGCCACGTGGGGACCACAACCCACCAGGGCGCGCCTGGGGGTCCTGGCGCGCCCAGGTGGCTTGTGCCCAACTGGTGGACCTCCCTCTGATATTATTTGCATCAGAAATTCTTAAATATTTAGGGAAAATCGTATTAAATTTTCATAGCATTCTGAGAACTTTTATTTTTGGGTCATTTTTTATTGCACGGGAAATTCAGAAAACAGACAAAACGTGGCATTTTATTTTATTTAACTAATAAAAGAGAAAAAAAAGGTAGGGACAGAAGGTAGTGCTTACTAAATTCATCAACTTCATACCTCTCAAAAATGATCCATTAATAAGGTTGATCAGGTCTTATTAATAACCACTTTCGATTAGCATAAAATCGAAGAACTTTCATAAATCACTAAGTTACCTCAACAGGGATATGAATGTCCCCAACAATAAGCATTTCATATTTCTTTTTGGCAGTAGGTAGAGGTATTTGAAAACTTCCAATAGTGATTGTCGGAGATTTTTCGATAAAATTAATACCATTCAATTGTTTCTTCGGAGTGCACCGTATGCTCATTACCATTGATATGAAATGTGACCTTGCTTTTATAGCAATCAATAACAGCCCATGCAGTATTCAAGAAGGGTCTACCAAGGATAATCAACATGTTGTCGTCCTCGGGCATCTCAAGTATAACAAAGTCAGTCAAAATAGTAACATTAGCAACAACAACGGGCACATCCTCACAGATACCGATAGGTATGGCGGTAGATTTGTCAGCCATTTGCAAAGATATTTCAGTAGGTGTGAGTTTATTCAAATCAAGTCTTTTATATAAAGAGAAAGGCATAACACTAACACCAGCTCCTAAATCACATAAAGCAGTTTTCACATAATTCTTTTTGATAGAGCAACGTATAGTTGGTATCCCCGGATCTCCAAGTTTTTTGGTACTCCATCCTTAAGAGTACAATTAGCAAGCATGGTGGAGATTTCAACTTCTGGTATTTTTCTTTTATTGGTGATGATGTCTTTCATATACTTTGCATAAGGAGGTATTTTAAGGATATCAGTCAAGCGAGTACGCAAAAAGACTGGCCTCGGCATTTCAGCAAAGCGTTCAAATTCTTCATCATCGTTCTTTTTAGCTGACTTAGGTGGAAAGGGCATAGGTTTTTGAACCCGCGGTTCTCTTTCTTTATCGTGTTTTCTATCAACAAAGTCTCTTTTATCATACCTTTTATTTTTTAGGTTGTGGCTTATCAAGATCAACTGGAGGTTCTATCTCAACATCATTGTCTGGTTCTTCATTATTTGGTTGACTATCTTCATGGACCTCATCATTATCCTTTTCATCATCAGAAGGTGAGTGTTCACTACCAGGTTGAGTTTCAGCATCAGAAATAGAAACATCATTATCAATATCAGGAGGTATTTCTATTTCAGGTTCATTAGAAGCATGCAAAGTCCTATCATTTTTCTTTTTCTTCTTCTTTTTAGAAGGACTAGGTGCAGTGGTGTTGTTCCTTTGTGAATCCAGTTCAATTATTTTTGGGTGTCCCTCAGGATAAAGTGGTTCCTGAGTCATTTTACCTCCTCTAGTTGCAACTCTAACAACAAAGTCATGTATATTGTTATTCATTTCATCTAGAAACTCTCTTTGAGATTTAGAATCTTGTTCTAAATGGGTTTGAACCATAGAAGCATGCTTTCCAACACCTCTAACATCATTTGAGATCCTAAATAACAAGTCACTCAAGTGAGCAATCATATCAGAGTTGTATTTCAATTGTTTCATAGCATTTGCATTGAAGTGATCTTGTTTTCTAATATAGTTTTCAAACTCATAGAGGAATTGGCTAGGGTGCATATTGCGAGGATTGTCATTATCATTGAACTTCATTAGAGAATTTACCTCTACCACCTTAGGCAGTGGTGGTGTATTAAGCCCGTGTATTTCTTCAATAGGAGGTAAAATTTTGACATCCTCAGCTTTAATACCTTTTTCCTTCATAGATTTCTTTGCCTCTTGCACATCTTAAGGACTGAGATATAATATACCCCTCTTCATCGGAGTGGGTATAAGCGGTGATTCAGGAAGAGTCCAATCATCATAATATTTTAGTATGTTATTCAATAATTCTTCAGCTTGCCCAACAGTTCGTTCCCTGAAAACACAACCAGCACAACTATCTAGGAAATCCCTAGAAGCATCAGTTAGTCCATTAAAGAAGATATCAAGTATTTCATTTTTCTTAAGAGGATGATCAGGCAAAGCATTAAGTAATTGGCAAAGCCTCCCCCAAGCTTGTGGGAGACTCTCTTCTTTAATTTGCACAAAGTTAAATATTTCATGTAATGCAGCTTGTTTCTTATGAGCAGGGAAATATTTTCCAGAGAAGTAATAAATCATATCCTGGGGACTACTGATAACCCACAAGTATAGGGGATCGCAACAGTTTTCGAGGGTAGAGTATTCAACCCAAATTTATAGATTCGACACAAGGGGAGCCAAAGAATATTTCAAGGTATTAGCAGCTGAGTTGTCAATTCAACCACACCTGGAGATTAATTATCTGTAGCAAAGTGATCAGTAGCAAAGTAGTTTGATAGTTTTGATAGTAGTGGCAGTAGCAACGGTAACAGTAACAGTGATAGCAGTAATTTTGTAGCAAGTGTAACAGTGATGATAGCAGTAGTAACTTAGCAGAAACAATATAAGATAAATTCGTAGGCATTGGATCGGTGATTGTTGTATGCAATTCATCATGAGACAGTTATAACCTAGGGCGATACGACACTAGCTCCAGTTCATCGATATAATGTAGGCAAGTATTCCATAAATAGTCATACGTGCTTTATTAAAAGAACTTGCATGACATCTTTTGTCCTACCCTCCCATGGCAGCGGGGTCCATATTGGAAACTAAGGGATATTAAGGCCTCCTTTTAATAGAGAACCAGAACAAAGCATTAACACATAGTGAATACATGAACTCCTCAAAATACGATCGTCACCGGGAGTGGGCCCGGTTGTTGTCACTCCGGGGTTGCCGGATCATAACACGTAGTAGGTGACTATAACTTGCAAGATCGGATCTAAAACATGGATATAATGATGAATTCATAAACGGTTCAGATCTGAGTTCCTGGCACCCGGGCCCAGAGTGACAAGCATTAAGCATGGCAAAGTCATAACAACATCAATCTAAGAACATAGTGGATACTAGGGATCAAGCCCTAACAAAACTAACTCGATTACATGATGAATCTCATCCAACTCCTCATCGACCAGCGAGCCTACGAAGGAATTACTCACTCCCGGTGGGGAGCATCATGGAATTGGCGATGGAGAAGGGTTGGTGATGATGAAGAATGAAGATCCCCCTCTCCGGAGCCCCAAACGGACTCCCGATCTTCCCTCCCGAGGAAGAACAGGGCTTGGCGGCGGCTCCGTCTCGTGGATCGCGATAATTCTTTCTCCCTCATTTTTTTCTCCAAAAATAGGATTTTATAGCGTTGGAATCAGGGTATGTGGAGCCACCAGGTGGGGACAACCCACCTGGGCGTGCCAGGAGAGGGGGCGCGCCCTGGTGGGTTGTGCCCACCCAGGTGCCCCTCTCCGGCAGGTCTTGGCTCCGGAAATTCTTATTATTGATATAGAAAATCCTCGCAAAGTTTCATTCCATTCCGAGAACTTTTATTTCTGCACAAAAACAACACCATGGTAGTTCTGCTGAAAACAGCATCAGTTTGGGGTTAGTTTCATTCAACTCATGCAAATTAGAGTCCAAAACAAGAGGAAAAGTGTTAGGAAAATAAGATACGTTGGAGACGTATCAACTGCCCCAAGCTTAAATCTTTGCTTGTCCTCAAGCAATTCAGTTGACAAACTGAAAGTGAAAAAGAAAAACTTTTACGAACTCTTTTGCTCTTGTTTGCATAAATAATCTTAAACAGTACCAAAGTTTTCAACCAACATTATAACTAACCATGTCGACGATAACTCTTAAAGATTATAATGACTCATATCAGTGACATAATCAGATAGCGAGCAATAATAAGATATCTCAAACAGCAACACGTTGTCAAAACAACCATGATATAATATGACAATAGTGGTATCTCTCTAACCCTTTCTGAGACCGCAAAACATAAATGTAGAGCACCTCCAAAGTTCAAGCAGCGACTAAACATTGTAATTCATGGTAGAAAAGATCCAGTCATGATGCACCCAACATTAGCTACACACAATGCATAAATCATGACAACTGTGCTCTCTCAGTTTGTGGCGCTTGTTTCAGAAGGTGATGACACAACATAAAAGTAAATAGATAGTCCCTTCGCAGAGGGAAGCAGTGATTTGCAGAGGTGCTAGAGCTCAATTTTTAAAACAGAGGTAAATGATATTTTGAGACATGCACCCTTCTCATTTACTTCACGACCATCAGTTATCAACATCTTCCATGCCAAGCACGCTAGTGGCGGTTCCCAAGTGATAAAAGTAAAGGTTTTGACTCCATTGGGAATTTTTGTTTGATTATTTAAGAGATTAACTCTTTTTTTGCATTTTGGGACTGGGCATCCCTATTACCGCCCTTTTCTCATGCGATGGTGAGTGAATAAGCACTCGACCTGAGAATAACCCGCTTAGCATGGAAGATACCGACCACCTCCTGTCGTTCCATGAACGATCCAGGCACACAAAATGGATAATTTTTTTAGAAGTTTTAAGAGGTGGCACATGCAAATTTACTTAGGACGGCAGGGTACCGCATATAGGTAGGTATGATGGACTCATCTGGGATAACTTTGGGTTCAAGGTTTTTGATGTACAAGCAGAGTTCCCACTTAGTACAGGCGAAGGCTAGCAATTATATTGAGAAGCGGCCAGCTAGAGAGCAACAACGATCAGAACCATGCATTATGCATAAGTAACATTGGACACTAGCATGAGTAGGATATGAACACCATGAACATAAATATCATAGAGGCTATGTTGGTTTTGATTCAACTACATGCATGAACATGTGCCAAGTTAAGCCACTCGAACATTCAGAGGAGGATACCATATCATCATACTATATGGAAATCATTTTAACGCTATGTTGATATCCAAGATAAATCATTATCAACTCCCAGCTACTTATGCATGGCATGAGAAATTATAATATCTAATTTTCATTGCAAACATGTTTAATCATAATGGCTTGAATCATGGATACTAGGTTAAACATATTTACACAAATAGAACAAGTCGAGTTCATACCAGTTTCTCTCTGCGACGGCCAGTTCATCGAATATCATCATTATTACCTTTCACTTGCACGACCGAACGATATGAAAATAATAATAGTGCAAGAGTGCCGTGGACTAAGATGGAATCTACAAACATTTTATTCAACAGGAGGAGACAAGGTAAAATGTGCTCATTATTAGTTCAACAATTATTCATATGAGAGCCACTCAACATTTTCATCGTGGTCTTCTCTTCGGTAAGACTCGACTAAAAAAGGAAAAGAAATTCAGAGAAACACACTAAAATATTTTTGGAGTTTTTGGTTTTCTTGAACAAGCAAATAAAAAACAAAAACGAGAAAAACTATTTACACGGGAAAGCTCCCAACAAGCAAAAGAAGAACAAGGAAATCTTTTTGGGTTTTCTTTCTAGTACTACCACTAAGCATGCATAGAAAGTAAATTACTACAACTAATTTTTTTGTTTTTCTAAAGTTTTTCAAACACACAAGAAGAAAGCAAGAAAATAAATCTAAGCATGGATAATACAATGGAAAAGTGTGAACATCGACAAATAGAATGATATGTAGACATGAATATAATGTCGGTGAGAAACATGTACTCCCCCAAGCTTAGGCTTTTGGCCTAAGTTGGTAATCGATCAGTAGCCTGGAGGGTAGTAAGGATCCTGAGGAGCGGGCATCCACTCATCCCACTGCTGAGGCTCCTCCTGTGCTGCCTCCGCAGTAGCGTAAGCGTTCCGGTAGGCGATGATGTCTGCAGGCATAATCCGGCATCCGCCCTTGGCAACAGAATCAAACAAAGCAGGTGCAGGCAATGGAATAACATCACGAGTTTTAACGCTAAAGACCAGGTTATAAGGAATGGCAAGATCAGGACAATCATGTGCAAGAAAGTGATGGTGTTCCATGGCTGCACGGTCTAGGTAAACCTTGGTCAGAGGGTAATCATGGGGGTGTATCGCAACCTCGAAATGGGCCGCCAAACGAGTGGCAAAAATCCCACCATGTATTTCACCCTGTGATTTATTAAGATGAAGGCGACGAGCCACAATAGCTCCAAGCTGTAAGTGTTGTCACCCTCCAGTGCCCGGCATAAAACAACAAAGTCTGGTGCGCTGAGCGCACCTACTTTCTTCCTAGCAAGCAGGCACTTAGCAAAATAATGTACAGCAGGAAAGTGTAAGCTAACAGCCGTGGTGGCTGACACCCCTCTCTCATCTCCCACTGTCAAAGTGCGATAAAATTCCTCAAACCCAGCCGGCCTAGGCTCGGCTAAGCTCCCATGAGAAGGGATCATGCATATGTCACAAAATTCAGTAAGTGGCATCTGATGGTTTTCAGCATATAAATCAAAGCTCACTTCAGGAGGATTATTTCTAGGCAAGAAAGTAAAGCTCTGAACAAAGATGTTTGTGAGGATTTGGTGCTGGTCACACTCATCTGCGATGAAGTCGGTAAGACCGGCATTGGCAATATATTGCGTGAACTCCTCAAGAATTCCAGCCTCTTGCAGGAACGGGGTGTGCGGCCATTCGCACGGTCGTACTTCCGCCAACCTCCGAGGGTGGAGATCACTGTCAGAACCCCAATAACACCCTTGGAGTTCTTCTTAGAGCCAAACTTCCTGAAGATATTCATGTCCGCGTACAATTTTCAAGCAACAATCCCTCGAGACAGTTTCAAAAATGGAGCTTCGAGCAAATAGATCGAAATCAGCGGGTTTGAGCTCAAGAACACTGGAGAGAGAGCAATGGAGATTTTTTTCTGGAGGTAAGTGATGATGTGGGATGAAGGGATAAGTGAGGGGGGCACGTGGGGACCACAACCCACCAGGGCGCGCCTGGGGGTCCTGGCGCGCCCAGGTGGGTTGTGCCCACCTGGTGCACCTCCCTCTGATATTATTTGCACCAGAAGTTCTTAAATATTCAGAAAAAAATCGTATTAAATTTTCAGGGCATTCTGAGAACTTTTATTTTTAGGTCATTTTTTATTGCACGGGAAATTCAGAAAACAGACAAAACATGGCATTTTATTTTCTTTAACTAATAAAAACAGAGAACAAAAAGTAGGGACAAAAGGTAGTGCTTACTAAATTCATCAACTTCATACCGTTCAAAAATGATCCATTAATAAGGTTGATCAAGTCTTATACAACCACTTTCGATTGGCATGAAACCGAAGATCTTTCGTAAATCACTAAGTTACCTCAATGGGGATATGAATGTCCCCAACAATAAGCATTTCATATTTCTTTTTGACAGTAGGTAAATAAACTTCCAATAGTGATTGTCGGAGATTTTTCAATAACATTAATACCATTCACTTGGAATTGTTTCTTCGGAAAGTGCACCGTATGCTCATTACCATTGATATGAAAAGTGACCTTGCTTTTATTGCAATCAATAACAGCCCCTGCAATATTCAAGAAGGGTCTACCAAGGATAATAGACATGTTGTCATCCTCGGGCATCTCAAGTATAACAAAGTCAGTCAAAATAGTAACATTAGCAACAACAACGGGCACATCCTCACAGATACTGATAGGTATGGCAGTTGATTTGTCAGTCATTTGCAAGGATATCTTAGTAGGTGTGAGTTTATTCAAATCAAGTCTTTTATATAAAGAGAAAGGCATAACACTAACACCGGCTCCTAAATCACACAAAGCAGTTTTCACATAATTCTTTTTGATAGAGCAAGGTATAGTTGGTATTCCCGGATCTCCAAGTTTTTTAGGTACTCCATCTTTGAAAGTGTAATTAGCAAGCATAGTGGAGATTTCAGCTTCCGGTATGTTTCTCTTATTTGTGATGATGTCTTTCATATACTTTGCATAAGGAGGCATTTTAAGGATATCAGTCAAGCGAGTACGCAAAAAGACTGGCCTCAGCATTTCAGCAAAGCGTTCAAATTCTTCAACATCATTCTTTTTAGTTGACTTGGGTGGAAAAGGCATAGGTTCTTGAACCCACGGTTCTCTTTCTTTACTGTGTTTTCTAGCAATGAAGTCTCTTTTATCATATCTTTTATTCTTACGTTGTGGGTTATCAAGATCAACAAGTGGTTCTATCTCAACATCATTGTCTGGTTCTTTTTCGTTATTTGGTTGAGTGTCTTCATGAACATCAGCATTATCTTTTTCATTATCACTAGGTGAGTATTCATTACCAGACTGAGTTTCAGTATCAGAGATAGAGGTTTCATTATCATTATTAGGAGGTTTTCTATTCCAGGTTCACTAGGAGCATGTGAAATCTTATCATTTTTCTTCTTCTTTTTCTTTCTAAAAGGACTAGGTGCACTAGTATTAGCTCTTTGTGAATCCTGTTCAATTCTTTTTGGGTGTCTGAAGGAAATATGCCGTAGAGGCAATAATAAAGTTGTTGTTTATATATTTCCTTATATCATGATAAATGTTTATTATTCATGCTAGAATTGTATTAACCGGAAACTTAGTACATGTGTGAATATATAGACAAACAGAGTGTCACTAGTATGCCTCTACTTGACTAGCTCGTTAATCAAAGATGGTTAAGTTTCCTAGCCATGGACAAGAGTTGTCATTTGATGAACCGGATCGCATCGTTAGAGAATGATGTGATTGACTTGACCCATCCGTTAGCTTAGCACTATGATCGTTTAGTTTATTGCTAATGCTTTCTTCATAACTTATACATGTTCCTATGACTATGAGATTATGCAACTCCGGAATACCGGAGGAACACTTAGTGTGCTATCAAACGTCACAACGTAACTGGGTAATTATAAAGATTCTCTACAGGTGTCTCCGATGGTGTTTGTTGAGTTGGCATAGATCGAGATTCGGATTTGTCACTCCGATTGTCGGAGAGGTATCTCTGGGCCCTCTCGGTAATGCACATCACTATAAGCCTTGCAAGCAATGTGACTAATGAGTTAGTTGCGGGATGATGCATTATGGAACGAGTAAAGAGACTTGCCGGTAACGAGAACGAACTAGGTATGGTGATACCGACAATCGAATCTCGGGCAAGTAACATACCGATGACAAAGGGAACAACGTATGTTGTTATACGGTTTGACCGATAAAGATCTTCGTAGAATATGTAGGAACCGATATGAGCACCAGGTTCCGCTATTGGTTATTGACCGGAAGTGAGTCTCGGTCATGTCTACATAGTTCTCGAACCTGTAGGGTCCGCACGCTTAACGTTCGATGATGATCAGTATTATGAGTTTATGTGTTTTGATGTACCGAAGGTAGATCGGAGTCCCGGATGTGATCGACATGATGAGGAGTCTCGAAATGGTCGAGACATAAAGATCAATATATTGGAAGGCTATGTTTGGACACCAGAAGGGTTCCGGATGAATTCGGGCATTTACCGGAGTACCGGGTATAAGGGCATATTTATCCCTTAGTTGTTTTGGTGATTGATGACAATGCTTTTTCGGACTAATCGTGTGCATTGAGTATTTTAGACATCTCATCACTAGGCACAAGACGATTTGGTGCCCCTCGAAGACTATTGAAGATGGCATTTCTCTATGTTTCTTTTTGGTGGATTTGAGTCGTTGGAAAGCCGTACTATTAAGAGGGGGTCCGCTCTGGAACGGTTTGGGTGGAATCATCACGTACACGTCTACTCCATTTGCACCTCCTTTCCTTTGGCACGTTGGAGCATCCTCCGTCTTTTCTCGTCTATGCAAATTGTCGCGTTTGCCGAACTTGGGCATGCGGTAGTACTGCTCCTAAGAGCGGTAGTACCGCAGGCCCTTGCAATAGTACCGGCCCCAGGCGCGGTAGTACCGCAAGCGCCCACGGTAGTACCGCTCCTTTGGAGCTATAGTACTGTGGCCCTAGGCCAGGCGTTGCTGCGGCTGCAGTAGTAGGGGCGGATGTAATTTTTTACATCCGCGCCCTACGCGGTAGTACCGCGCCCGGTGCGCGATAATACCATACGTTCTGGCCTGGCTCAGCAGCTTGCACGGCAGTAGGAGCGGATGTAATTTTTTTACATCCGCACCCCGCGCAGTAGTACCGCTCCTGGCTTACGGTAGAACCGTGTCGGATTTTTGCATTGACTCCAACTCAGCGGAAGTTGCCACGGATGTATTTTTATATGTCCGTGCCTTCCCAAAATCTGGAACATCCCTGCCTTGCGGTAGTACCGCGCCAGCGCTTCTACCGCCCTCTGCTTCACTGCATTTGGGCTATCCTGGTTTGTGCTGCTCGGGCGGTAGTACCGCGGGGCCCTGCGGTAGTACCGCATGCCCTTGCGGTAGTACCGTGGCCCTGGCGCGGTAGTACCGTGCTACACAGGCTGGGTTGGTGGATAATGGTTGGATTTGTTCTTCCGAGTTGACCGCCTCTTCCATCCCCAAGCTCCATTGTTGCTCCAAGCTCCATTTTCGCCCGATCTCTCTCCCTAGCCAATCAAACTTGTTGATTTTCTAGGGATTGGTTGAGAAGGCCCCGATCTACACTTCCACCAAGAGAAATTAGATTCCCCCCACTAATCCCTTGTGGATCTTGTTACTCTTGGGTGTTTGAGCACCCTAGACGGTTGAGGTCACCACGGAGCCATATTCCATTGTGGTGAAGCTTCGTGGTGTCGTTGGGAGCCTCCAATTAAGTTGTGGAGATTGCGCCAACCTTGTTTGTAAAGGCCCGGTCGCCGCCTGCAAGGGCACCAATAGTGGAATCACGGCATCTCGCATTGTGTGAGGGCGTGAGGAGAATACGGTGGCCCTAGTGGCTTCTTGGGGAGCATTGTGCCTCCACACCGCTCCAACGGAGACGTACTTCCCCTCAAAAGGAAGGAACTTCGATAACACATCCTCGTCTTCACCGGCTCCACTCTTGGTTATCTCGTGCCTTTACTTGTGCAAGCTTCTTTGTGTTATATCCCTTGCTTTCTTGTGTGCTTATTGTTGTTGCATCATATAGGTTGGTCACCTAGTTGCATATCTAGACAACCTACTTTGATGCAAAGTTTAAATTGGTAAAGAAAAGCTAAAAATTGTTAGTTGCCTATTCACCCCCCCCCGCTCTAGTCAACTATATCGATTCTTTCAATTGGTTCAGAGCCTCGTCTCTTTATTAAGGACTTTGCCGTCCGAAGAGTATGGTTGACACCGTAGACGGTGGTGAGGAGCACTCTGGTGTGAATCCAATCTCGTCTACGGCCGATAGGGGAACCGCGGTCTCTCATGAGGCATTCAATGTGGCTTTGGACACATTGAAAACCTCCATGACGACCTAGGTTGAAAGCATGTTTAATAAATGCATAGAAGGGCTTAAATTATCCACCGCACCAATGAAAGTGGGTGATCCCACTAACAAGGTGACGGATGCTAACTCCGACAAGGGGGAAGCTACTAGTGAAAAGGCTCCTTCTTCTAGTGGTAAAAATGGCACCAGCATCTTTCCCATGTGGAACCTCCACTTGTTTATGGTGGACCGATTCCCTCCACTCATTTAAATCATGCCGGTCCTCCCCCGAAGATTGTGAAAAATGAGGACTTTGATTCTTGGGTTTATCGCTTTAAGCGTCATTTAAACCATGTTAATACTAATCTTTGGAGAATCATTGAAGAAGGTTTTTATCCGCATGACCGAAGCAACTTCACTCCTAGAGAAGCCGCGGATAATCAATTCAATGAGAATGCTTCATCATCATCCAAGATGCAATTCATCCCCGAAGATCTTGCTCATCTCCGGCCCTTCACCATGGCCAAGGATGCATGGCGCCATGTGTTGGGGAACGTAGCAGAAATTTAAAATTTTCTACGTATCACCAAGATCAATCTATGGAGTCATCTAGCAACGAGAGAGAGGGGAGTGCATCTACATACCATTGTTGATCGCGCGCGGAAGCGTTCAAGAGAACGGGGTTGATGGAGTCGTACTCGTCGTGATCCAAATCACCGATGATCCTAGCGCCGAACGGATGGCACCTCCACGTTCAACACACGTACGGAGCGGGGACGTCTCCTCCTTCTTGATCCAGCAAGGGGGGAGGAGAAGTTGATGGAGATCCAGCAGCACGACGGCGTGGTGGTGGAAGTAGCGGGATCCCAGCAGGGCTTCGCCAAGCGCAAGCGGGGAGGAAGAGGTGTCACGGGAGGGAGGGAGGCGCCAGGGCTTGGGGTGCTGCTCCCATGCGCCTCCCCACTATATATAGGGGTGGAGGGGGCTGGTTTCTTGCCCTCCAAGTCCATTGGGGCGTTGGCAAAGGTGGGGGAAAGAAATCCCATCATTTCCCTTCCCCACCGATTGTTATCCCCCTTTTTTAGGGATCTTGATCTTATCCCTTTGGGATATGATCTTATTCCTTCTAAGGTGGGATCTTGGTGCGCCTTGACCAGGGGTGTGGGGCCTTGCCCCCACTACCCACGTTCATGTGGGTCCCCCCATGCAGGTGGGCCCCACTTCGGAACCTTCTAGAACCTTCTCGGTACAATACCGAAAAATCCCGAACATTTTCCGGTGGCCAAAATAGGACTTCCCATATATAAATCTTTACCTCCGGACCATTCTGGAACTCCTCGTGACGTCCGGGACTCCGAACAACTTTCGGTTAACCGCATACTAATATCTCTACAACTCTAGCGTCACCGAACCTAAAGTGTGTAGACCCTACGGGTTCGGGAGACATGCAGACATGACCGAGACGACTCTCCGGTCAATAACCAACAGCGGGATCTGGATACCCATGTTGGCTCCCACATGTTCCATGATGATCTCATCGGATGAACCACGATGTCGAGGATTCAATCAATCCCGTATACAATTCCCTTTGTTAATCGGTACGTTACTTGCCCGAGATTCGATCGTCGGTATCCCAATACCTTGTTCAATCTCGTTACCGGCAAGTCACTTTACTCGTACCGTAACGCATGATCCCGTGGCTAACTCCTTAGTCACATTGAGCTCATTATGATGATGCATTACCGAGTGGGCCCAGAGATACCTCTCCGTCATACGGAGTGACAAATCCCAGTCTCGATTCGTGCCAACCCAACAGACACTTTCGGAGATACCTGTAGTGCACCTTTATAGCCACCCAGTTACGTTGTGACGTTTGGTACACCCAAAGCATTCCTACGGTATCCGGGAGTTGCACAATCTCATGGTCTAAGGAAATGATACTTGACATTAGAAAAGCTCTAGCAAACGAACTACACGATCTTGTGCTATGCTTAGGATTGGGTCTTGTCCATCACATCATTCTCCTAATGATGTGATCCCGTTATCAATGACATCCAATGTCCATGGTCAGGAAACCATAACCATCTATTGATCAACGAGCTAGTCAACTAGAGGCTTACTAGGGACATGTTGTGGTCTATGTATTCACACATGTATTACGGTTTCCAGTTAATACAATTATAGCATGAACAACAGACAATTATCATGAACAAGGAAATACAATAATAACCATTTTATTATTGCCTCTAGGGCATATTTCCAACAGTCTCCCACTTGCACTAGAGTCAATAATCTAGTTCACATCACCATGTGATTAACACTCAAAGTTCACATCGCCATGTGACTAATACCCAAGAGTTTACTAGAGTCAATAATCTAGTTCACATCACCATGTGATTAACACTCAATGAGTTCTAGGGTTTGATCATGTTATGCTTACGAGAGAGGTTTTAGTCAACGGGTCTGCAACATTCAGATCCGTGTGTGCTTTACAAATCTCTATGTCATCTTGTAGATACAGCTACCACGCGCTACTTGGAGCTATTCCAAATAACTGCTCTACTATACGAATCCGGTTCACTACTCAGAGTCATCCGGATTAGTGTCAAAGTTTGCATCGACGTAACCCTTTACGACGAACCCCCTTTCCACCTCCATAATCGAGAAAATTCCTTAGTCCACTAGATACTAAGGATAAGTTCGACCGCTGTCATGTGATCCCTTCCTGGATCACTATTGTACCCCTTGACTAACTCATGGCAAGGCACACTTCAGGTGCGGTACACAGCATAGCATATTGTAGAGCCTACGTCTAAAGCATAGGGGACGACCTTCGTCCTTTCTCTTTCTTCTGCCGTGGTCAGGTCTTGAGTCTTACTCAATACTCACACCTTGTAACACAGCCAAGAACTCCTTCTTTGCTGATCTATTTTGAACTCCTTCAAAATCTTGTCACGGTATGTATTCATTTGAAAGTACTATTAAGCGTTTTTGATCTATCCTTATAGATCTTGATGCTCAATGTTCAAGTAGCTTAATCCAGGTTTTCCATTAAAAACACTTTTCAAATAACCCTGGATGCTTTCCAGAAATTCTACATCATTTCTGATCAACAATATGTTAACAACATATACTCATCAAAAATTCTATAGTGCTCCCACTCACTTCTTTGGAAATACAAGTTTCTCATGAACTTTGTATAAACCCAAAATCTTTGATCATCTCATCAAAGCGTTCATTCCAACTCTGAGATGCTTACTCCAATCCTTAGAAGGATTGCTGGAGCTTTGCATACTTGTTAGCATCTTTCAGGATTGACAAAACCTTCTGGTTGTATCACATACAACCTTTCCTCAAGAAAATCGTCGAGGAAACAATGTTTTGACATCCTATCTGCAAGATTTCATAAATAATGCAGTAACTGCTAATATAGTTCTAACGGACTCTTAGCATCGCTACGAGTGAGAAAGTCTCATCGCAGTCAACTCCTTGAACTTGCTGGAAAACATCTTAACGACAAGTCGAGCTTTCTTAATGGTGACACTTACCATCATTGTATGTCTTCCCTTTAAAATCCATCTGTACCCAACAGCCTTACGACCATCAAGTAGTTCTTTCAAAGTCTATACTTTGTTTTCATACATGGATCCTCTCGGATTTTATGGCCTCGTGCCATTCGTCGGAATCCGGGCCCACCATCGCTTCTCCATAGCTCGTAGGTTCATTGTTGTCTAGCAACATGACTTCCAAGACAGGATTACGTACCACTCTGAAGTAGTACGCATCCTTGTCGTCCTATGAGGTTTGGTAGTGACTTGATCTGAAGTTTCATGATCGCTATCATAAGCTTCCACTTCAATTGGTGTAGGTGCCACAGGAACAACTTCTTGTGCCCTGCTACACATTAGTTGAAGTGACGGTTCAGTGACCTCATCAAGTCTCCACCATCCTCCCACTCAATTCTTTCGAGAGAAACTTTTCCTCGAGAAAGGACCCGTTTCTAGAAACAATCACTTTTGCTTCCAGATCTGAAATAGGAGGTATACCCAACTGTTTTGGGTATTCTATGAAGATGCATTTATCCGCTTTGGGTTCGAGCTTATCAGCCTGAAACTTTTTCACATAAGCGTCGCAGCCCCAAACTTTTAAGAAACGACAGCTTAGGTTTCTCTAAACCATAGTTCATACGGTGTCGTCTCAACGGAATTGCGTGGTGCCCTATTTAAAGTGAATGCGGTTGTCTCTAATGCCTAACCCATAAACGATAGTTGTAATTCGATAAGAGACATCATGGTATGCACCATATCCAATAGGGTGCAGTTATGATGTTCGGACACACCATCACAATATGGTGTTCCAGGCGGTATTAGTCGTGAAACAATTTCCACAATTTCTTAATTGTGTGCCAAACTCGTAACTCAGATATTCATCTCTATGATCATATCACAGACATTTTATCCTCTTGTCACGACGATCTTCAACTTCACTCTGAAATTACTTGAACCTTTCAATAATTCAGACTTGTGTTTCATCAAGTAAATATTCTCAGCATCTACTCAAATCATCTGTGAAGTAAGAACATAACGATATCCACTGCGTGCGTCAGCACTCATTGGACTGCACACATCAAATGTATTACTTCCAACAAGTTGCTCTCTTGTTCCATCTTACTGAAAACGAGGCCTTTCAGTCATCTTGCCCATGTGGTATGATTTGCATGTCTCAAGTGATTCAAAATCAAGTGAGTCCAAATGATCCATCTGTATGGACTTTCTTCATGCATATATACTAATAGACATGGTTCGCATGTCTCAATCTTTTCAAAAACGAGTGAGTCCAAAGATCCATCAACATGGAGCTTCTTCATGCGTTTTATACCAATATGACTCAAGTGGCAGTGCCACAAGTATGTGGTACTATCATTACTATCTTATATCTTTTGGCATGAACATGTGTATCACTACGATCGAGATTCAATAAACCATTCATTTTAGGTGCAAGACCATTGAAGGTATTATTCAAATAGACAGAGTAACCATTATTCTCCTTTAATGAATAACCGTATTGCGATAAACATAATCCAATCATGTCTATGCTCAACGCAAACACCAAATAATAATTATTCAGGTTTAACCCCAATCTCGATGGTAGAGGGAGCATGCGATGCTTGATCACATCAACCTTGGAAACCCAACATATCGTCATCTCACCTTTAGCTAGTCTCCGTTTATTCCGCAGCTTTTATTTCGAGTTACTAACACTTAGCAACCGAACCGGTATCTAATACCCTGGTGCTACTAGGAGTACTAGTAAAGTACACATTAATATAATGTATATCCAATATACTTCTGTCGACCTTGCCAGCCTTCTCATCTACGAAGTATCTAGGGTAGTTCTGCTTCAGTGACCGTTCCCCTCATTTCAGAAGCACTTAGTCTCGGGTTTGGGTTCAACCTTGGGTTTCTTCACTAGAGCAGCAACTGATTTGCCGTTTCATGAAGTATCCCTTCTTGCCCTTGCCCTTCTAGAAACTAGTGGTTTTACTAACCATCAACAATTGATGCTCCTACTTGATTTCTACTTTCGCGGTGTCAAACATCGCGAGTTGCTCAAGGATCATCATGTCTATCCCTGATATGTTATAGTTCATCACGAAGCTCTAATAGCTTGGTGGCAGTGACTATGGAGAACCATCACTATCTCATCTGGAAGATTAACTCCCACTCGATTCAAGTGATTGTAGTACTCAGACAATCTGAGCACATGCTCAACGATTGAGCTTTTCTCCCTTAGTTTGCAGGCTTAAGAAACTTGTCAGAGGTCTCATACCTCTTGACGTGGGCATTAGTCTGAAATCCCAATTTCAGTCTTTGGAACATCTCATATGTTCTGCGACGTTTCAAAACCGTCTTTGGTGCCACAATTTTAAACCGTTAGCATCACACACTGAACTATCACGTAGTCATCAAAACGTGTATGTCAGATGTTTCGTAACATCTACAGACGACGCTCGAGGTTCAGCACACCGAGCGGTGCATTAAGGACATAAGCCTTCTGTGCAGCAATGAGGACAATCCTCAGTTTACGGACCCAGTCCGCATAATTGCTACTATCAACTTTCAACTAAATTTTCTCTAGGAACATATCTTAGTAGAACTAAAGCGTAAGCTACGACATTATTTGCAAAGACCTTTTGACTATGTTCATGATAATTAAGTTCATCTGATTATTTAATGAACTCCCACTTAGATAGACATCCCTCTAGTCATCTAAGTGATACATGATCCGAATCGACTAGGCCGTGTCCGATCATCACGTGAGACGGACTAGTCATCATCGGTGAACATCTCCATGTTGATCGTATCTACTATACGACTCATGTTCGACCTTTCGGTCTCTTGTGTTCCGAGGCCATGTCTGTACATGCTAGGCTCGTCAAGTCAACCTAAGTGTTTTGCTTGTGTTCCGAGGCCATGTCTGTACATGCTAGGCTCGTCAACACCCGTTGTATGCGAACGTTAGAATCTATCACACCCGATCATCACGTGGTGCTTCGAAACAACGAACCTTCGCAACGGTGCACAGTTAGGGGGAACACATCTCTTGAAATTTTAGTGAGGGATC
The DNA here is from genome assembly GCF_018294505.1 of Triticum aestivum. Classification (NCBI taxonomy): domain Eukaryota; kingdom Viridiplantae; phylum Streptophyta; class Magnoliopsida; order Poales; family Poaceae; genus Triticum; species Triticum aestivum. The sequence continues at coordinate 323,662,581 of NC_057805.1, forward strand.
ATCTTATTTATGCTACCGTCGTTCTAAGCAAATAAGATGTAAACATGACAAACATCACATGCAAATCATAAAGTGACATGATATGGCCAATATCATCTTGCGCCTTTTGATCTCCATCTTCGAGGCGCGGCATGATCACCTTCGTCACCGGCATGACACCATGATCTCCATCATCATGATCTCCATCATCGTGTCTTCATGAAGTTGTCTCGCCAACTATTACTTCTACTACTATGGCTAACGGTTAGCAATAAAGTAAAGTAATTACATGGCGTTTTTCATTGACACGCAGGTCATACAATAAATTAAGACAACTCCTATGGCTCCTGCCGGTTGTCATACTCATCGACATGCAAGTCGTGATTCCTATTACAAGAACATGATCAATCTCATACATCACATATATCATTCATCACATCCTTTTGGCCATATCACATCACATAGCATACCCTGCAAAAACAAGTTAGACGTCCTCTAATTGTTGTTGCATGTTTTACGTGGCTGCTATGGGTTTCTAGCAAGAACGTTTCTTACCTACGCAAAAGCCACAACGGTGATATGCCAATTGCTATTTACCCTTCATAAGGACCCTTTTCATCGAATCCGATCCGACTAAAGTGGGAGAGACAGACACCCGCTAGCCACCTTATGCATCAAGTGCATGTCAGTCGGTGGAACCTGTCTCACGTAAGAGTACGTGTAAGGTCGGTCCGGGCCGCTTCATCCCACAATGCCGCCGAATCAAGATAAGACTAGTAACGGTAAGCAAATTGAACAAATCGTCGCCCACAACTACTTTGTGTTCTACTCGTGCATAGAATCTACGCATAAACCTGGCTCATGATGCCACTGTTGGGGAACGTAGCAGAAATTTAAAATTTTCTACGTATCACCAAGATCAATCTATGGAGTCATCTAGCAATGAGAGAGAGGGGAGTGCATCTACATACCCTTGTAGATCGCGCGCGGAAGCGTTCAAGAGAACGGGGTTGATGGAGTCGTACTCGTTGTGATCCAAATCACCGATGATCCTAGCGCCGAACGGACGGCACCTCCGCGTTCAACACACGTACGGAGCGGGGACGTCTCCTCCTTCTTGATCCAGCAAGGGGGAGGAGAAGTTGATGGAGATCCAGCAGCACGACGGCGTGGTGGTGGAAGTAGCGGGATCCCGGCAGGGCTTCGCCAAGCGCAAGCGGGGAGGAAGAGGTGTCACGGGAGGGAGGGAGGCGCCAGGGCTTGGGGTGCTGCTCCCATGCACCTCCCCTCTATATATAGGGGTGGAGGGGGCTGGTTTCTTGCCCTCCAAGTCCATTGGGGCGTTGGCAAAGGTGGGGGAAAGAAATCCCATCATTTCCCTTCCCCACCGATTTTTATCCCCCTTTTTTAGGGATGTTGATCTTATCCCTTCGGGATATGATCTTATTCCTTCTAAGGTGGGATCTTGGTGCGCCTTGACCAGGGGTGTGGGGCCTTGCCCCCGCTACCCACGTTCATGTGGGTCCCCCATGCAGGTGGGCCCCACTTCGGAACCTTCTAGAACCTTCTCGGTACAATACCGAAAAATCCCGAACATTTTCCGGTGGCCAAAATAGGACTTCCCATATATAAATCTTTACCTCTGGACCATTCCGGAACTCCTCGTGATGTCCGGGATCTCATCCGGGACTCCGAACAACTTTCGGTTAACCGCATACTAATATCTCTACAACTCTAGCGTCACTGAACCTTAAGTGTGTAGACCCTACGGGTTCGGGAGACATGGAGACATGACCGAGACGACTCTCCGGTCAATAACCAACAGCAGGATCTGGATACCCATGTTGGCTCCCACATGTTCCACGATGATCTCATCGGATGAACCACGATGTCGAGGATTCAATCAATCCCGTATACAATTCCCTTTGTCAATCGGTACGTTACTTGCCCGAGATTCGATCGTCGGTATCCCAATACCTTGTTCAATCTCGTTACCGGCAAGTCACTTTACTCGTACCGTAACGCATGATCCCGTGGCTAACTCCTTAGTCACATTGAGCTCATTATGATGATGCATTACCGAGTGGGCCCAGAGATACCTCTCCGTCATACGGAGTGACAAATCCCAATCTCGATTCGTGCCAACCCAACAGACACTTTCGGAGATACCTGTAGTGCACCTTTATAACCACCCAGTTACGTTGTGACGTTTGGTACACCCAAAGCATTCCTACGGTATCCGGGAGTTGCACAATCTCATGGTCTAAGGAAATGATACTTGACATTAGAAAAGCTCTAGCAAACGAACTACACGATCTTGTGCTATGCTTAGGATTGGGTCTTGTCCATCACATCATTCTCCTAATGATGTGATCCCGTTATCAATGACATCCAATGTCCATGGTCAGGAAACCATAACCATCTATTGATCAACGAGCTAGTCAACTAGAGGCTTACTAGGGATATGTTGTGGTCTATGTATTCACACATGTATTACGGTTTCCAGTTAATACAATTATAGCATGAACAACAGACAATTATCATGAACAAGGAAATACAATAATAACCATTTTATTATTGCCTCTAGGGCATATTTCCAACACCATGTTGTCTCGCTCTGTAGGGGAAGCGCAAGCATTCAACGCTCCAACTATGAAGTGGTGCAAGATGAAGCTGATGAGTTTGCAATGAAAGAGGATGAAGAACCTCGTGAGCTTTATCGGAGATTAACTACTCTCGCGGTCTCACTCCGAGATCATGGGAGCAAGGATACGGATGACAATTGGATCAAGCGCAAATTCCTCAAGGCCATGATGCCTTACCACAAGGCCATGTCCTCCATCATTCGTCAAAGGCCGGACTTCCACACCTTGTCCTCAAGTGAAGTGTTGGATGAGTTTGTGGCTATGAGCATCTTGGACAAGACCGCCTACAATGCGGTGTTACGCTCTCAAAGAGCAAAGAAGCCCAACCTTGCCTTGAAGGCCAAGGTTAGTGTGGAATAAGAGGATGAAGAGGAAGAAGAGGAGAGCAACCCCAAAGATACAAAGTATGCTTATCATGAACACATGGCTCTTGCTTCAAGGCAATTTTGGAGCAAGAAGAACACAAGGCCCAACTTCAACAAGAACAAATCAAGTGGCGCGAAGGTCAAGCAACGAGTGAGGACTTGCTATAATTGTGGCAACGTGATCCACTTTGTTGCGGAATGTCCTTATGAGAAGAGGGAAGACAATGGTGGCAAGCTCATCCGAAAGGACAAGGCCAAGTCTTTCCACAACAAGAGCAACTTCACCAAGAAGACTCCTCCCAAGGGGTTGGTGGCATAAGAAGAGTACAATGAGGATGATGATGATGATGAAGACGGTGAGTCGGTTGCCGTGGCCTCCATTGCCATTGCGACAACTCCACGGGTGTCTCTCTTCGACTCACCCAATCAGAACATCACCGCCAAGTGCCTCATGGCTAAAGCCACCAACAAGGTAACCCCCAACATCAAAACTACCATCATTAATAATCCTTCTTTGATGGATTGCATTGATGAACATGAGGGGTCCAATGTGGAGGAGAATGAGTTTGAGTCTTTTATGAGTAAGCTCAAGGGTAAATCCAAGAAGCACTTCGTTGCTCTCCTGGAACAACTTGGTGAAGCCAATGACATGATCGAGGCTCACGAAGATACCATCTCTAAGATGGAGGGGCATAGTCGTGACTATGCCGATGAGATTTCGGATCTTTCCAATGCTCTTGAGGAAGAGCGAGGTCTTCGTTTTGCTCTTGAGGAGTCATACAACGATGACCACGCCAAATTAAAGAAAGATCTTGATCATGCTCTTGTTGTATCTCGTGTGCTAAACTCCGAGAAGGCCAAGCTTGGGGTTGATCTTGCTAGACTCAAGGAAGAGTTTGATATACTTTACAAGGCTCACAAGGCCTTGAAATGTGCTCATGCTAATCTTAAGGAGTCTCATGATCAACTCCAAGTGAAGCTAACCAAGGAGAAAGCCACCTTTCCTCACATGGTTTTAATTGATAATGCAAATGCTACTAACCCATGTTGTGAGCATGTGCATCTTGTTGAGGAGAATGCTAAGTTGAAGAAGCAACTTGAGAAAGGCCTTGTGTCGTGCATACAAGGTGAGAAGAACCTCAACAACCTTTTGAGCAATCAAAAGGAAGTTGTGGCCAAGGAAGGGATTGGGTTCGCCCCCGTGTCCAAGAACAAGAAGAAGAATGACAAGACCAAACGACCTCCTCCTCTCAAGCAAACTTTTGTGAAGGAGGGAGAGGGTGTTTCCAAGGAGAAGAAGAACAATGTGAAGGGTGGTAGTGTCAAGAAGGGCAATGCCACCCCCTCCAACAAAGCTGGCGACTTTAACCCTTCTTATGTGTTGTGTCGTGCTAGTGATGGGCATGTTTATGCCAAATTTGTTGGTTCTCCTTATGAGTACATTGAATGGTCTATTTGGGTTCCTAAGACCCTTGTAACTAACATCAAAGGACCCATTACAAAATGGGTACCTAAAACCAAGCATTGATCTTTTGTAGGTGTTTGCTTCTGGTGGGGGATCATGGTTGCTCGATAGTGGAGCTACAAATCATATGACCGGAAGAAAGGACTTGGTGGTGGACGTTCACAAGATTCCATCTATGCCCACCAATGTCGAATGGGGTGATGCCTCATCCTCTAAGGTATTGGGACTTGGCAAGGTTGTCATTTCTCATGATCTCACGATCGAGAAGGTCATGCTTGTCGAGTCCCTTGCATACAATTTACTTTCCGTTCGTCAACTTGCACTCATGGGCTTTGCCACTTTCTTTGATATTTATACCGTGGCCCTCTTGTGGAGCAAGACTCTTAAAGTAGCCTTTGTTGGGCATGTCGAGAACGGTCTCTATGTGATTAACTTTTCGGAGCGACCCACTAAGACCGCGACATGCCTAATGGCTAAAGTTGACGTGGGATGGCTTTGGCATCACCATTTAGCCCATGTCAATATGAGATCTTTGCAAAGTCTTCTCAAGGGGGACCATGTCCGTGGACTAACAAATGTTAGTTTTGCTAAAGATCGTGCTTGCAGTGCGTGTATCGAAGGAAAGCTACATGAAAAGGCTCACCCTCCCACGACTATCATTTACCCGAAGAGGCCTTTGGAGCTCCTTCACTTGGATCTCTTTGGGACTCCATCCTTTGATAGCCTTGGGGGTAGAAAATATTGCTTGGTGATTATGGATGATTATTCAAGATACGCTTGGGTATATTTCTTCAAGAGGAAGAGCGAGACCCAACAAACCGTCATTGACTTTGCAAATGAAGCCCAACGTCAACACAATGCAAAGATCTTGACAATAAGAAGTGACAACGGCACCGAGTTCAAGAACTACACCTTGGATGAGTTTCTTAGTGATGAGGGGATCAAGCATCAATATTCCGCACCATACACCCCTCAACAAAATGGTGTAGCGGAGAGGAAGAACCAGACGTTGATGGATGCGGCAAGGACCATGATGGCGGAGTTCAAGTCTCCATACAACTTTTGGGCCAAAGCCATCAACACCGCTTGTCATGCATCCAATTGGCTCTACCTCCGCAAGGGCTTGAACAAGACTCCATATGAGATACTCACCGGTAACAAGCCCAACGTCAAGTACTTTCGGGTGTTCGGGTGTAAGTGTTTCATTCTCAAGAAAGGTGTTCAGTTGTCTAAATTTGAGGCTAGAGCTTATGAGGGCATATTTGTTGGTTGTGCTACAAACTCTCATGCTTACCGTGTCCTCAATAAGTCCACGGGACTTATTGAGGAGACGTGTAACGTGGAGTTTGATGAGAATAACGGCTCCCAAGTGGAGCAAAGTGGCACTTGTGATGTAGGTGATGAAATTCCTCCTCAAGCCATAAGAAGAATGGGAGTTGGTTTCATCCTACCCATTGAGGAACCCCTTGTGGCCGAAGGAGAAGGACAATGCTCCACTCAAGTGGAGCCATCACCAACCCAAGGCCCACACGCTTCCGAAGAACAAAGTGAAGGCCCTCAACCTCATGAACAAGACCAAGGGCAAGATCAATCTCAAGACGGTGTTGAATCACCAAGTGATGCCCAAGGTCAAGTTCTCTCCTCCAAGCAAGTTCAAGATCAAGAGCAACCTCAAGATCAAGAACAAGCTCAAGACGGCGCTCAAGATGATCAGGTGACTGCTCCTCGACTCACCCCCGAGGAGGAATTGGAGCGTCGTGCCGCCAATATTGCATCCAAGCTCTCCACCAAGGGTCATCTCATGAAGAATGTGCTTGGAAGCATTCAAAAGGGAGTAAGCACTCGTAGACAATTGGCAAACTATTGTGAACATCACGCGTTTGTCTCTTGTGTTGAACCCCAAAAGGTCTATGAGGCGCTCGAAGATCCGGATTGGCTCAATTCCATGCATGAAGAACTCAATAACTTCGAGTACAACAAGGTGTGGAGATTGGTGCCAAGGCCAATGGGGAACCACAATGTCATTGGAACCAAGTGGATATTCAAGAACAAGCAAGATGCTCATGGGACAATATTTCGCAACAAGGCAAGATTTGTAGCACAAGGCTACTCCCAAGTCGAGGGTATCGACTACAGTGAAACCTTTGCTCCCGTTGCTCGTCTTGAATCCATTCGTTTGTTGATTGCTTATGCTTCTCATCATAACTTTAGGTTACAACAAATGGATGTGAAGAGTGCTTTTCTTATGGTCCTATTAATGAGTTGGTGTATGTCAAGCAACCTCCCGGGTTCGAGGATCCCTACTTCCCCGATCATGTGTATCAACTTGATAAGGCACTCTATGGCCTTAAACAAGCCCCACGTGTGTGGTATTACCACCTTACCGAGTTGTTGCAAGATCGTGGATTTGAAGTTTGGAAAATCGACCCCACTCTTTTTACTAAGAAGGTCAAAGGGGACTTGTTTGTGTGCCAACTATATGTTGATGATATTATCTTTGGTTCCCCTAAAAAAGCTTTCAATGAGGAATTTGCTGCTCTCATGACCTCTAAGTTCAAGATGTCTTCGATGGGAGAGTTGAAGTTCTTCCTTGGATTCGAAATCAAACAAAGAAGAGAAGGAACCTTCATCAACCAAGCCAAATACACTCAACACATGCTAAAGAGATTCAAGCTAAGTGATGTCAAGCCGGCTTCCACTCCAATGCCCACCAAGTGCCAACTTGACATTGATCCCAATAAAGCGGTGGATCAAAAGGTATATCTCTCCATGATTGGCTCCTTGCTTTACCTTTGTGCATCTAGACCGAATATCATGTTGAGTGTGGGAATTTGTGCACGGTTTCAAGCCGCACATAAGGAAAGCCACTTTGTGGCAGTCAAGCCAATCTTTCGATATTTGGCTCATACCCCAAACTTTGGCTTATGGTACCCAAGAGGAGCAAACTTCAAGCTTGTAGGTTATTCGGACTCGGATTGGGTGGGAGACAAAGTGGATAGGAAGTCCACTTACGGAGGGTGCCAATTCCTTGGTTGCTCTTTGGTAAGTTGGTCTTCTAAGAAGCAAAGTTGTGTGTCTCTCTCGTCCATCGAAGCGGAGTATGTGGTGGCCGGTAGTTGTTGTGCACAACTTCTATGGATGAGGCAAACTTTAAAGGATTACGGTGTCATTTGTGACAAAGTGCCTCTTTGGTGTGACAATGAAAGTGCCATCAAGATTTCTCTCAACCCGGTGCAACACTTCAAGACGAAGCATATTGAGATTCGGTATCACTTCATCTGGGATCACATTAGGCGAGGGGAGATCGAGCTCAACTACGTCAACACTCGTGATAACCTTGCAGATATTTTCACGAAGCCCTTGGATGAAGCAAGATTTCATGAGTTAAGGTATGAGCTAAATATCATTGATTCAAGCAATGTTGCTTGAATCCTTGCACACCCCACCATACTCAACTTGTTATCTTGTTTAGGTGTAGGCATGGACATAGGGGGAGTGTTGTTCTCTCAATGAACTCTCCCTCCCCCCATTATGCATAAATTGATCAACTCTTTCACATTAGCCATTGTTGATGGTACTTCTGCTTCAAAGACGAGTTTGGTCATGGGCCCCAGGATAATTCTTCGCGGTGTCATACCAATTGACTCAAACATAGGTGGCTCCAGCCACCGCCCTCTCTTTGGAGAGGTTGTGTTGCGTGTTTTAGTCCTTGTTGTCTCTCGTCTCCCTTTCATCGTGTCGAGCTTGTGTGTGTTGTCTCGTGTGTCAGTGTCTTGGTGTGTCCGTTCGTTTGAAGGTTGCTTTGCAAAGGCCTTTTGTTTTCCCTTGTTCTTGAAACTTGCATATTCTTGAGCACACGGTACTATTGCAGCCTGCCACGGTACTACCGCGTGAGCAGCGCACGGTACTTCCGCACCCAGTGCGGTAGTAATTTTTTATTGCCGCCTGGGGGAGCGGTACTACCACCCACGGTGCGGTACTTCCGCCCGGGCGGTACTACCGCGATGACACGTGGTACTACTGCGCTGTCGAGGGCGCGTGGGGGTTAAGAGCGGGCAGGGGGAGTTCCAACTCCCCCATACCCATTCGTGTGTTTCTCTCCATGTCGTCTCTCTCTCTCTCTCGCTCAAGAACGGTGCCGGAGACTCTCGCCGGATCTCCTTCTCCGGCCGCTCTCCTCGGATTCCGACTGATGGGATCGTTCCCCACCACTTCCTCTTGCCATGGAACAAGGTTTCTCCCCAAATCCCTCTCTCTTTGGTTCGTTTGTTTGCTTCTAGGTTTTTGGGGAGATGCATGTTGTTCTTGAGATTTTAGGCCAAATCTATGCAAGAGTAGGATGTAGGAGAGTAGTAATGCGTAGAGATTGTACTTGCTATGTTGCCCCGTGGTAGATTTGATCAACTGTAGTACCGCGTCGTTGTCACGGTTGTGCTCAGATCCAATTGTGGATTCGGATCTGCCGCCGTGCGGTACTACCGCATCTCTGGTGCGGTACTACCGCTCGTACGGTACTACCGCTCCTCCGGAGCAGTACTACCACGCGAGGCGCGGCACTAAAATTTTACTGCTGCTCCGAGACACGGTACTACCGTGCCACCTTGGCACGGTACTACCGTGACTAGGAGCAGCACTAAAATCTTAGTACCGCGCAGCCATGCGGTACTACCATTTTTGTCAAATCTCTCTTGTGGCAATTCTCAAGTGCGAGTTCTACTTGTTTCACCTGTTTTGTTGTGGTCTTTGCATTGATCCTTCTCGCTTCTCGTGTGTGTTTTTGTGTTTTGTGTCTTAGGTGGTGGCTCCGGTGCTCCTGCTCGTCGTTCCAATCCCAGCCGTGACACGGGTTCCAAGTGTCTGCGCAACCAAGATGAAGCTCCAAAGGGCTCCAATGCCCCCAACGCAGGACCAAGACCAGCGCCACCAAGCACAAGGAGTCCTCCATGGGCATGGATGAGATACATCTTGCTGAGTTCATCTCTCGAAGGAAGTCAACCCCTATGTGTTCGCCCTCATGCCAACTCCGAGTCAGCTAACAAGAACAAGCTCTAGCAGTATTATGTTGAGAAGTTGCTTCCCAGTGGCAAGAAGGCGTGGGTGCTGAACTCATTTCTGGACATCATGTATCGCATCTTCTGCAACTCCCTCTTTCCCCGCATTGTTGAAAAGGACAAGGTGCATGCCTATCTTGTGGATATGATGCTTATTTGTGAGGAGGCGCGCGTATCTCAGACGCAACCACTTGATGTCTCACATATCATGTGGTGTGAGCTTCGGTTCGCGGTGTTCAACCGCAAGGTACCCATCTATGGACCTTACCTGTGTCTGTTGATCTCGAAGACTTGGGAGAAGCTGTTTCCCGGTGATGAGTTTCTTGCTCCTGACTGGACTCGTCATGACCCCATCAAGCTCCGTGTCAAGACCCAGTGGGCCAACACTACTACTCGTGCTGAGGCTGAGGCTGCTAGGATGGTTGTTGATGAGGAGGAGATTGAGGAGGAGGACGCAGATGAGGACAGCTCTGCTGGGTATGCTCCTCCCTCTACTGAGCCCTCATGGGCTAAGAAGCTGATGGCCAAGATGAAGGCCTTGTTCTGCATGCAGGCAAAGGGGCAGTACCGGACTCACGTTGCCTCCAAGGAGAGTCGCCGCCATGACAAGAAGATCATGAAGGTTTTTGGAGAGGAAGTTTCCGGCGGCTCCGAGGAGCACATCACTCCAGAGGCTAAGTGGATGGCAAAACAAGGCTACAAGTGGACTGATTCTGAGGAGGAGCCCATCCCTGCTGCCGAGTCCGACGAAGATCGTGCGAGTGACTATTCCGCCTGAGCCACCACTTGTGTTGTAGGTGTCCTCTCTGCCTTTTTGGCATCTCGATGCCAAAGGGGGAGAGAGTGTAGGATTTGCGAGTCGTGTTTGTTTCGTTGCGTCATTTGCTTTTGTTCCGTTGAACCTCGTTTGCTTTGGTTTGGTTTGCGCTTGTGAGACTTATCAATCATATGGTGTAAGACATATGCACTCTATCGTACCTTATTGAGCTTATGCTATCTTGTGCTATTTATTTTATGCTCATAGTTACTATCTTGCTTAGTGTTAGCCTTATTGTTGCAAGATATGCCTTGTCTATAAAATATAGGGGGAGTGTTGATCCTAGCTTGTGTGCCGTGCAGTCCAAAGCACTTATCTAGATAGCACACATCTAGGGGGAGCCCGTCTATATTTTAGAGATGTGGGGTTTGTCCATGTTCATTTAATCTCCTTTTGTGCAAAGCCCGTATTGTCATCAATCCACCAAAAAGGGGGAGATTGTAAGGGCATATTTATCCCTTAGTTGTTTTGGTGATTGATGACAATGCTTTTGCGGACTAATCGTGTGCATTGAGTATTTGGTGATTGATGACTAGGCACAAGACGATTTGGTGCCCCTCGAAGACTATTGAAGACGGCGTTTCTCTACGTTTCTTTTTGGTGGATTTGAGTCGTAGGAAAGCCGTACTATTAAGAGGGGGTCCGCTTTGGAAAGGTTTTGGGTGGAATCATCATGTACACGTCCACTCCATTTGCACCTCCTTTCCTTTGGCATGTTGGAGCATCCTCCGTCTTTTCTCGTCTATGCAAATTGTCGTGTTTGCTGAACTTGGGCATGCGGTTGTACTGCTCCTAGGAGCGGTAGTACCGCAGGCCCTTGCGGTAGTACCGGCCCCAGGCGCGGTAGTACCACAAGCGCCCACGGTAGTACCGCTCCTTTGGAGTTGTAGTACTGTGGCCCCAGGCCAGGCGCTGCTGCGGCTGCAGTAGTAGGGGCGGATGTAATTTTTCACATCCGCGCCCTACGCGGTAGTACCGCGCCCGGTGCGCGGTAGTACCGTACGTTCTGGCCTGGCTCAGCAGCTTGCGCGGCAGTAGGAGCGGATGTAATTTTTTTACATCTGCACCCCGTGCGGTAGTACCGCTCCTGGCTTACGGTACTACCGTGTCGGATTTTTGCATTGACTCCAACTCAGCGGAAGTTGCCACGGATGTATTTTTATATGTCCGTGCCTTCCCAAAATCTGGAACATCCCTGCCTTGCGGTAGTACCGCAAGGGGGAGCGGTAGTACCGCGCCAGCGGTTCTACCGCCCTCTGCTTCAGTGCATTTGGGCTGTCCTGGTTTGTGCTGCTCGGGCGGTAGTACCGCGGGGCCCTGCGGTAGTACCGCATGCCCTTGCGGTAGTACCGTGGCCCTGGCGCGGTAGTACCGTGCTACACAGGCTGGGTTGGTGGATAACGGTTGGATTTGTTCTTCCACTATATAAGGGGTGTGTTCTTCTCCGAGTTGACCACCTCTTCCATCCCCAAGCTCCATTGTTGCTCCAAGCTCCATTTTCGCCCGATCTCTCTCCCTAGCCAATCAAACTTGTTGATTTTCTAGGGATTGGTTGAGAAGGCCCCGATCTACACTTCCACCAAGAGAAATTCGATTCCCCCCACTAATCCCTTGCGGATCTTGTTACTCTTGGGTGTTTGAGCACCCTAGACGGTTGAGGTCACCATGGAGCCATATTCCATTGTGGTGAAGCTTCGTGGTGTCGTTCGGAGCCTCCAATTAAGTTGTGGAGATTGCCCCAACCTTGTTTGTAAAGGCCCGGTCACCGCCTCCAAGGGCACCAATAGTGGAATCACGGCATCTCGCATTGTGTGAGGGCGTGAGGAGAATACGGTGGCCCTAGTGGCTTCTTGGGGAGCATTGTGCCTCCACACCGCTCCAACCGAGACGTACTTCCCCTCAAAAGGAAGGAACTTCGGTAACACATCCTCGTCTTCACCGGCTCCACTCTTGGTTATCTCGTGCCTTTACTTGTGCAAGCTTCTTTGTGTTATATCCCTTGCTTGCTTGTGTGCTTATTGTTGTTGCATCATATAGGTTGCCCACCTAGTTGCATATCTAGACAACCTACTTTGATGCAAAGTTTAAATTGGTAAAGAAAAGCTAAAAATTGTTAGTTGCCTATTCACCCCCCCTCTAGTCAACTATATCGATCCTTTCAATTGGTTCAGAGCCTCGGCTCTTTATTAAGGACTTTGTCGTCCGAAGAGTATGGTTGACACCGTAGACGGTGGTGAGGAGCACTCCGGTGTGAATCCAATCTCGTCTACGGCCGATGGGGGAACCGCGGTCTCTCGTGAGGAATTCAATGTGGCTTTGGACACATTGAAAACCTCCATGACGACCTAGGTTGAAAGCATGTTTAATAAATGCATAGAAGGGCTTAAATTATCCACCGCACCAATGAAAGTGGGTGATCCCACTAACAAGGTGACGGATGCTAACTCCGACAAGGGGGAAGCTACTAGTCAAAAGGCTCCTTCCAGTGGTAAAAATGGCACCGACATCTTTGCCCATGTGGAACCTCCGCTTGTTTATGGTGGACCGATTCCCTCCACTCATTTAAATCATGTCGGTCCTCCCCCAAAGATTGTGAAAAATGAGGACTTTGATTCTTGGGTTTATCTCTTTAAGCTTCATAGGAACGGTAACAGTAACAGTGATAGCAGTTTTCGAGGGGATCGCAACAGTTTTCGAGGGTAGAGTATTCAACCCAAATTTATAGATTCAACACAAGGGGAGCCAAAGAATATTTGAAGGTATTAGCAGCTGAGTTGTCAATTCAACCACACCTGGAGATTAATTATCTGCAACAAAGTGATCAGTAGCAAAGTAGTTTGATAGTTTCGATAGTAGTGACAGTAGCAACAGTAACAGTAACAGTGATAGCAGTAATTTTGTAGCAAGTGTAACAGTGATGATAGCAGTAGTAACTTAGCAGAAACAATATAAGATAAATTCGTAGGCAATTGATCGGTGACTTGTTTGATGATATTCATCATGAGACAGTTATAAACTAGGACGATACGGCACTAGCTCCAGTTCATCGATATAATGTAGGCATGTATTCCGTAAATAGTCATACGTGCTTTATTAAAAGAACTTCCATGGCATCTTTTGCCCTACCCTCCCGTGGCAGCGGGGTCCATATTGGAAACTAAGGGATATTAAGGCCTCCTTTTAATAGAAAACCATAACAAAGCATTAACACATAGTGAATAAGTGAACTCCTCAAACTACGGTCATCACCGGGAGTGGGCCCGGTTGTTGTCACTCTGGGGTTGCCGGATCATAACACGTAGTAGGTGACTATAAGTTGCAAGATCGGATCTAAAACATGGATATAATGATGAATTCATAAACGGTTCAGATCTGAGTTCATGGCACCCGGGCCCAGAGTGACAAGCATTAAGCATGGCAAAGTCATAGCAACATCAATCTAAGAACATAGTGGATACTAGGGATCAAGCCCTAACAAAACTAGCTCGATTACATGATGAATCTCATCCAACTCCTCACCGACCAGCGAGCCTACGAAGGAATTACTCACTCCCGGTGGGGAGCATCATGGAATTGGCAATGGAGAAGGGTTGGTGATGACGAAGAACGAAGATCCCCCTCTCCGGAGCCCCAAATGGACTCCAAATCTGCCCTCCCGAGGAAGAACAGGGCTTGGCGGCGGCTCCATCTTGTGGATTGCGATAATTCTTTCTCCCTCATTTTTCTCCAAAAATAGGATTTTATAGCGTTGGAATCAGATTCTACGGGGCCACCAGGTGGGGACAACCCACCTGGGCGCGCCAGGAGAGGGGGAGCACCCTGGTGGGCTGTGCCCACCCAGACGCCCCTCTCCGGTAGGTCTTGGCTCCAGAAATTCTTATTATTGATATAAAAAAATCCTCGCAAAGTTTCGTTCCATTCCGACAACTTTCATTTCTGCACAAAAACAACACCATGGTAGTTCTGCTGAAAACAGCGTCAGTCCGGGGTTAGTTTCATTCAAATCATGCAAATTAGAGTCCAAAACAAGAGGAAAAGCGTTAGGAAAAGTAGATACGTTGGAGACGTATCAACTACACACACAACGAGGAGCAAGAGTATTGTACCAAGCTTTAGCATCACCCTTTAATGAGAACAGAAATAATTTGAGAATATAGTAATAGCGAGTTTTCTCATCATGAGTAAAAAGGGTGGCTATGTCAACTTAGTAAGATGTGCCACAGCAGTTTCAGTTTCATAGCCATGGAAAGGACCAGATTCAACCAAAGTGATTAACTCTGGGTCGACAGAGAATTCACAATCGTTATCATCAATAAAGATAGGTGAAGTAGCAAACTTAGGATCATGTTGCATTCTAGCATTCAGAGATTTTTCTTTATACTTGCACAATAATTTCTCTAGATCATCTCTATCCTTACAAGCAAGAATATCTCTAGTTGTCTCTTCATTCATAACATAGCCTTCCGGTACCTTAGGCAATTCATATCTAGGAGGGATAATTCTAGTAGGTGTTTCAAGATTTTCAGTTGCAAGCTCATCATCAGATTCAACAACATCATGTTGTCTAACTCTAGCAATTTGTTCATCAAGAAAATCACCAAGTGGCACATCATTATCATCAAGCAAGGTTCTAGCATCATCATAAGTATCATTCATAGCATAAGTAGCATCATCAATAACTTGCGACATATAAAGATTAATACCATGTGGTGGTGTTGCAAGTTTACTTATAACAGAAGGTGAATCTAAAGCAGAACTGGGTGGCAGTTCCTTACCTCCCCTCGTCTTAGTGGGATAAATCTTAGTCTTAGCATCCTTCAGATTCTTCATAATGATAAATTGATAATAATCCCAAGTGACTCAACAAATATAGCTATGCTCCCCGGCAATGGTGCCAGAAAAAGGTCTTGATAACCCACAAGTATAGGAGATCGCAACAGTTTTCGAGGGTAGAGTATTCAACCCAAATTTATAGATTCAACACAAGGGGAGCCAAAGAATATTTGAAGGTATTAGCAGCTGAGTTGTCAATTCAACCACACCTGGAGATTAATTATCTGCAGCAACGTGATCAGTAGCAAAGTAATATGATAGTTTTGACAGTAGTGACAACAACAATAGTAACGGTAACAGTGATAGCAGTAGTTTTGTAGCAAGTGCTACAGTAACGATAGCAGTAGTAACTTAGCAGGAACAATATAAGATAAATTCGTAGGCATTGGATCGGTGATTTGTTGGATGATATTCATCACGTGATAGTCATAATCTAGGGCGATACAGCACTAGCTCTAGTTCATAAATATAATGTAGGCATGTATTCCGTAAATAGTCATACGTGCTTATGGAAAGAACTTGCATGACATCTTTTGTCCTACCCTCCCGTGGCAGCGGGGTCCAACTGGAAACTAAGGGATATTAAGGCCTCCTTTTAATAGAGAACCGGAGCAAAGCATTAGCACACGGTGAATACATGAACTCCTCAAACTACGGTCATCGCCGGGAGTGGTCCTGACTATTGTCACTCCGGGGTTGCCGGATCATAATGCTACCTCTTGAGCATGCGTTGGTTTTCCCTTGAAGAGGAAAGGGTGATGCAGCAAAGTAGCATAAGTATTTCCCTCAGTTTTTGAGAACCAAGGTATCAATCCAGTAGGAGGCCACACGCAAGTCCCTCGTACCTACACAAACAAATAAGAGCCTTGCAACCAACACAATAAAGGGGTTGTCAATCCCTTCACGGCCACTTGCAAAAGTGAGATCTGATAGAGATGATAAGATAATATTTTTGGTATTTTTATGATAAAGATTAAAAGTAAAGAATGCAAAATAAACGGCGACAGAAATAGCTAGTTGACGGAAGATTAATATGATGGAAAATAGACCCGGGGGCCATAGGTTTCACTAGTGGCTTCTCTCAAGATAGCATAAGTATTACGGTGGGTGAACAAATTACCGTCGAGCAATTGATAGAAAAGTGCATAATTATGAGAATATCTAGGCACGATCATGTATATAGGCATCACGTCCGCGACAAGTAGACCGAAACAATTCTGCATCTACTACTATTACTCCACACATCGACCGCTATCCAACATGCATCTAGAGTATTAAGTCCATAAGAACAGAGTAACACATTAGGCAAGATGACATGATGTAGAGGGATAAACTCAAGCAATATGATATAAACCCCATCTTTTTATCCTCGATGGCAACAATACAATACATGTCGTTTCCCCTACTGTCACTGGGATCGAGCAACGCAAGATTGCACCCAAAGCTAAGCACTTCTCCCATTGCAAGAAAGATCAATCTAGTAGGCCAAACCAAACTGATAATTCGAAGAGACTTGCAAAGATAACCAATCATACATAAAATAATTCAGAGAAGATTCAAATATTGTTCATAGATAATCTTGATCATAAACCCACAATTCATCGGATCTCGACAAACACACCGCAAAAAGAATTACATCGAATAGATCTCCAAGAAGATCGAGGAGAACTTTGTATTGAGATCCAAAGAGAGAGAAGAAGCCATCTAGCTAATAACTATGGACCCGAAGGTCTGAGGTAAACTACTCACACATCATGAGAGGCTATGCTTTGTCAGTTACTTAATGCTTTGCCTGATGAAAACTAGAAGAACACGCTTTCACAAAGCAATCTTTTTTGCACGCATCCTAGCGGTTATTTCTTTGCATTCATCAATGGAAATTCTCATAGCTTTGAGAGACTCATTGATGTCATGCTTAGGTGGAATAGATCTAAGTTTCAAAGATTTAACATCAAGAGAAATTCTATCCACGTTCCTAGCCAACTCATCAATCTTAGGCAATTTTTCTTCAAGCAAAGCATTGAAATTCTTTGGAGAAATCATAAATACTTTAACACTAGTCTCAAAACCAGAGGGCATCTTATTAAAATTTCCATAAGAGTTGTTGTAGGAATTACCATAATTATTAGAGGAATTACTAGGATACGACCTAGGATTAAAGTTTCCTCTATAAGTGTTGTTACCAAAATTGTTCCTACCAACAAAATTCACATCCATAGATTCATTATTATTCTCAATCAAAGTAGACAAAGGCATATCATTGGGATCAGAATAAACACTCTTATTAGCAAAAAAATTCATAAGTTCATCTATCTTTCCACTCAAAACATTAATCTCTTCTATTACATGCACATTTTTACTAGTAGATCTTTCAGTGTGCCATTGAGAATAATTAACCATAATATTATCTAGGAGTTTAGTAGCTTCTCCTAAAGTGATTTCCATAAAAGTGCCTCCCGCGGTCGAATCTAAAAGATTTCTAGAAGCAAAATTCAATCCGGCATAATTTTTTTGTATAATCATCCATAAATTTAAACCATGTGTAGGGCAATTACGTATCATCAATTTCATCCTCTCCCAAGATTGTGCAACATGCTCATGATCAAGTTGCTTAAAATTCACAATATCATTTCTAAGAGAGATGATCTTAGCGGGAGGAAAATACTTAGAGATAAAAGCATCTTTGCACTTATTCCATGAATCAATACTATTTTTAGGCAAAGACGAAAACCAAGCTTTAGCACGATCTCTAAGCGAAAAAGGAAATAGCTTCAATTTAACAATATCATTATCCACATCTTTCTTATTTTGCATATCACACAAATCAACAAAGTTGTTTAGATGGGTAGCGGCATCTTCACTAGGAAGGCCGGCGAATTAATCTTTCATGACAAGATTCAACAAGGCAGCATTGATTTCACAAGATTCAGCATCGGTAATAGGAGCAATCGGGGTGCTAAGAAAATCATTGTTGTTGGTATTGGAAAAATCACACAATTTAGTATTATCTTGAGCCATCGTGACAAGCAAGCAATCCAACACACAAGCAAACAAGAAGCAAGCGAAAAAGAGGCGAACGGAAAGAGAGGGCGAATAAAACGGCAAGGGTGAAGTGGGGGAGAGGAAAACGAGAGGCAAATGGCAAATAATGTAATGCGAGGGATAAGAGTTTGTGATGGGTACTTGGTATGTCTTGACTTGTGCGTAGACTCCGCAGCAACGGCGCCAGAAATCCTTCTTGCTACCTCTTGAGCATGCGTTGGTTTTCCCTTGAAGAGGAAAGGGTGATGCAGCAAAGTAGCGTAAGTATTTCCCTCAGTTTTTGAGAACCAAGGTATCAATCTAGTAGGAGGCCACACGCAAGTCCCTCGTACCTACACAAACAAATAAGAACCTTGCAACCAATGCGATAAAGGGGTTGTCAATCCCTTCACGGCCACTTGCAAAAGTGAGATCTGATAGAGATGATAAGATAATATTTTTGGTATTTTGAAGATAAAGATTAAAAGTAAAGAATGCAAAATAAACGGCGACAGAAATAGCTAGTTGACGGAAGATTAATATGATGGAAAATAGACCCCGGGGCCATAGGTTTCACTAGCGGCTTCTCTCAAGATAGCATAAGTATTACAGTGGGTGACCAAATTACTGTCGAGCAATTGATAGAAAAGTGCATAATTATGAGAATATCTAGGCATGATCATGTATATAGGCATCACGTCCGCGACAAGTAGACCGAAACGATTCTGCATCTACTACTATTACTCCACACATCGACCGCTATCCAGCATGCATCTAGAG
This sequence comes from Triticum aestivum, assembly GCF_018294505.1. Taxonomy (NCBI): domain Eukaryota; kingdom Viridiplantae; phylum Streptophyta; class Magnoliopsida; order Poales; family Poaceae; genus Triticum; species Triticum aestivum. Next base: position 323,681,537 of record NC_057805.1, read on the forward strand.
TATTAAGTTCATAAGAACAGAGTAACGCATTAGGCAAGATGACATGATGTAGAGGGATAAACTCAAGCAATATGATATAAACCCCATCTTTTTATCCTCGATGGCAACAATACAATACGTGTCGTTTCCCCTACTGTCACTGGGATCGAGCAACGCAAGATTGAACCCAAAGCTAAGCACTTCTCCCATTGCAAGAAAGATCAATCTAGTAGGCCAAACCAAACTGATAATTCGAAGAGACTTGCAAAGATAACCAATCATACATAAAAGAATTCAGAGAAGATTCAAATATTGTTCATAGATAATCTTGATCATATACCCACAATTCATCGGATCTCGACAAACACACTGCAAAAAGAATTACATCGAATAGATCTCCAAGAAGATCGAGGAGAACTTTGTATTGAGATCCAAAGAGAGAGAAGAAGCCATCTAGCTAATAACTATTGACCCGAAGGTCTGAGGTAAACTACTCACACATCATCGGAGAGGCTATGGTGTTGATGTAGAAGCCCTCCGTGATTGATTCCCCCTCCGGCAGAGCGCCGGAAAAGGCCCCAAGATGGGATCTCACGGGTACAGAAGGTTGCGGCGGTGGAAATAGGGTTTCGTGGTGCTCCTCGATGGTTTCGGGGTATATGGGTATATATAGGAGGAAGAAGTAGGTCGATGGAGCTGCGAGGGGCACATGAGGGTGGGGGGCGCGCCCAAGGGGGCAGGCGCGCCTCCCTCCCTCGTGGCCTCCTCGATTGTTTCTTGACATCCACTCCAAGTCCTCTGGATCACGTTTATTCCAAAAATCACTCTCCCGAAGGTTTCATTCCGTTTGATATTCCTTTTCTGTGAAACACTGAAATAGGCAAAAAAACAGCATTTGCACCGGGCCTTTGGTTAGTAGGTTAGTCCCAAAAATAATATAAAAGTGTATAATAAAGCCCATTAAACATCCAAAACAGATAATATAATAGCATGGAACAATAAAAAATTATAGATACGTTGGAGACGTATCACATAACACGTAGTAGGTGACTATAACTTGCAAGATCGGATCTAGAACATGGATATAATGGTGATAACATAAACGGTTCAGATCTGAAATCATGGCACCCGGGCCCAAAGTGACAAGCATTAAGCATGGCAAAGTCATAGCAACATCAATCTCAGAACATAGTGGATACTAGGGATCAAGCCCTAACAAAACTAACTAGATTACATGATGAATCTCATCCAACTCCTCACCGACCAGCGAGCCTACGAAGGAATTACTCACTCCCGGTGGGGAGCATCATGGAATTGGCTATGGAGAAGGGTTGACGATGACGAAGAACGAAGATCCCCCTCTCCGGAGCCCCAAACGGACTCCAGATCTGGCCTCCCGATGAAGAACATGAGGTGACGGCGGCTCTGTCTTGTGGATCGCGATAATTCTTTCTCCTTGATTTTTTCTGGAAAGATAGGATTTTATAGCGTCATTTTAAGGGTTTGCGGGGCCACCAGGTGGGGACAACCCACCTGGGCGCGCCTGGGGGGGGGGGGGGGGCAGGCGCGCCCTGGTGGGTTGTGCCCACCCAAGTGCCCCCCTCAGGTGGCTCTTGGCTCCAGAAATTCTCTTTTATTGTATAAAAATCCTCGCAAAGTTTTGTTCCATTATGAGAACTTATATTTCTGCAAAAAAACAACACCATGGTAGTTCTGTTGAAAACAGTGTCAGTCTGGGGTTAGTTTCATTCAAATCATGCAAATTAGAGTCCAAAACAAGAGGAAAAGCGTTCGGAAAAGTAGATACGTTGGAGACGTATCAGTGGGTCGGGCCGAGGACCCCATGCCGGTTCACCAACGGGCCATATCAAGGCGCCCCGTGGCACGCAGAAGGAATAATTCCAAAGACTTGGTGCATACTCCAAGACATAGGTGTCTTCTACAACACAATTACCTTATATGTAGCCGACCTTGCTGTAACCTTTGACCCACCCAGTATCTATACAAACCAGGGGGAAGTGCTCGTGGACATCATTATCGATCTCATGGTAGATCAACATGTACTTTGTACTCCATCCCAAGTCAATACAACACAAGTAGGACATAGTGTATTATCTCCTTGAAGAGCTTGAAGCTGGGTAAAAACCCCTTGTCTTGTTCCCATCGCATCTAATCTACTAGCTTGAGACCCCCTACTCGAGATCGGCCAGAATTGACCCCGTCACCAGGCGAGCAGGGTCAGCTTCTTACAAGACCATCTCATGACACTCCCCTTCAAAATAGTTTGACCAACTCACATTGTGCACCTGTTGTTCCTGCTCCATTACCCATCAGCCCGCCTCCACGATGTGATGCTTCACTTGTTCTTTGCCTACCAAGATGGGGTAGAAAATGCCCACAGAAATTCCTCAACCTCGTTCATGGTAGGAGGCGGCAACGACGGGGCATCAATGATAGGAACTAGCCCTTTCTCTTGCCGTGGGACTTGCTTACCCAGCTCCACAGGTGCACCGACGGGAAAGACTCCAACAACATTGTTTGACATGTGTTGGGCTGTTTCGTTCGCGCTTGTGCTACTTGTGAGTTGCATTGGGATTTCCCCCAAAGAAGAGGGGAGATGAAGTATAGTAGAGATAAGTATTTTCCTCAGTGAGAACTGATAACCAAGGTTTATCAAACTAATAGGGGAACCACGCAAATTCCCATCTTCGGCACCTGCACACACAAAAGTAAATACTTGCAACCAATGCTAGAAAGAGGGTTGTCAATCCCCTTGAACTCGTTACTTGCAAGGATCAAATCTTGTATAGGTACATGGATAAATTGCAAAGTAAAATAAAAGGTAAATAAATTAAAGCAAAGTATTTTTGGATTTTATAGTATGATTAAAGTAGACCTGGGGGCCATAGTTTTCACTAGAGGCTTCTCTCTCTAACACATAGCATATGGTGGGTGAACAAATTACTGTTGCTCAATTGATAGAAAAGTGCATAGTTATGATGTTATTCACGGCAATGATCATGTATGTAGGCACCACATCCGAGACAAGTAGACCGACTCCTGCCTGCATCTACTACTATTACTCCACCAATCGACCGCTATCCGACATGCATCTATGGTATTAAGTTCATGAAAAACGGAGTAACGCCTTAAGCAAGATGACATGATGTAGACAAAGTAAATACAATCAATATGAATAAAGCCTGTCGTTTTATCCTTAATGGTAACAATACAAATTAAATACGTGTCTTGTCCCCTTATTTCACTGGGATATAGAACACCACAAGATTGAACCCATTACAAAGCACCTCTCCCACTGAAGATAAATCAATCTAGTTGGCCAAACCAAACAGATAGATCGGAGATAAATACAAAGCTATAACAATCATAATAAAGTTCAGAAAAGACTCAGTTACTTTCAATGAATAATCTGGTCATAAACCCACAATTCATTGGATCCCAACAAACACACCGCAAAATAAGATTACATTGGAAATAACTCCAAGAAGATCGAGGAGCACATAGTATTGAAGATCAAAGAGAGATAAGAAGCCATCTAGCTACTACCTATGGACTCGTAGGACTGTGGTGAATTACTCACGCATCATTGGAAGGCAACAAGGATGATGTAGAAGCCCTCCGTGATCGATTCCCCCTTCGGTAGAGTACTAGAAAAGGCCTCCAGATGGGATAACAAAAGAACAGAAGCTTGCGGCGGCGGAAAAAGTGTTTTGGGTGGCTCTCTGTTGGTTTGGGCATATTTGAGAATTTATAGAGGCAGAATTAGGTAAAACGGAGTTGCATGGGAGTCACGAGTTCAGGGGGCGCGCCTGGTGAGCTCGTGACTCTCCCGTAAGGCTTATGGCCTCCTCCTGAACCTTCTAGGGTCCTTATGGTCCAAGAAAAACCACCGTAAAGTTTCATCGTGTTTGGACTTCGTTTGGTACTGATTTTCTGAAAAAGGCAAAAACAAGCAAAAAACAGGAACTGACACCGGGCACTAGGTTAATAGGTTAGTCCCAAAAAATGCTATAAAATACCATATAAATGCATATAAAGCATCCAAGATTGATAATATGATAGCATGAAACAATAAAAATTAGAGATACGTTGGAGACATATTATCATGCTGGGCAGGCACGGGAGCCCGACGTTAGGCTGGTAGTGGTCGGTGTCAGTGATGGCCTAGTGACATTAGCTTGCGCCATAGTGGGGGCGGGCGGTTCAACGGCATGCAACTTTCCTTGGTTTCCATCGAGTGCGGTGATACGTTCTCATCGTATCTATAATTTTTGATTGTTTCATGCCAATATTCTACAACTTTCATATATTCTTGGCAACATTTTATATTATTTTTGGGACTAACATATTGATCTAGTGCCCAGTGCAAGTTCCTATTTGTTGCATGTTTTTGCTTCGCAGAATATCCATATCAAACAAAGTCCAAACGTGATAAAAATTTACGGAGATTTATTTTGGAATATATGTGATTTTTGGGAAGAAGAATCAATGCAAGACTGTGCTCGAGGGCCCCACGAGCCACCAGGGTGCGCCCAGGGGGTAGGGCGCGCCGTGGTGGCTTGTGAGTCCCTCGTAAGGCGGTTGCAGCCCTTCTTTTGCCACAATAAAGATAATATCTGGAAAAAATCATGTTAAAATTTCAGCCTAATTGGAGTTACGGATCTCCGAGAAATTAAGAAATGGTTTTTGGCCAGAAAATAGGAATGCAAAACAGAAGAGAACAGAGAGAGATCCAATCTCGGAGGGGCTCTTGCCCCTCCGCCTCCATGGCAGCCATGGACCAGAGGGAGAACTCTCCTCCCATCTAGGGTGGAGGCCAAGGAAGAAGAAGAAGGAGGGGGGCTCTCTCCTCCTCTCTCTCCTTGTGGCGCGAGAACGCCGCCGGGGCAATCATTGTGACGGCGATATACACCAACAACTTCGTCGCCGTCATAACCAACTCTCTCCCCTTCTATGCAGCGGTGTAACACCTCTTCTCCCTGATTTAATCTCTACTTAAACATGGTGTTTAATGCTATATATTATTATCCAATGATGTATGGCCATGCTATGATGTTTGAGTAGATTTTTTTTGTCCTATGGGTTGATTGATGATCGTGATTGGTATGAGCTGTATGTTTTATTTTGGTGCTGCCCTATGGTGCCCTCCGTGTCGCGCAAGCGTGAGGGATTCCCGTTGTAGGGTGTTGCAATACGTTCATGATTCGCTTATGGTGGGTGGCGAGAGTGACAGAAGCTTATACCCGAGTAAGGGGGTTGTTGCGTATGGGAGTAAAGAGGACTTGGTACTTAATGCTATGGTTAGGTTTTACCTTAATGATCTTTGGTAGTTGCGGATGATTGCTAGAGTTCCAATCATAAGTGCATATGATCCAAGTACGGAAAGTATGTTAACTCATGCCTCTCCCTCATATAAAATTGCAATAATGATTACCGGTCTAGTTATCGATTGCCTATGGGCAAATCCTTCTCTTGTGTTACAAAATTCTTTCTACTAAACAATTAACTATTATTATCTTGCAATTTACTCATAGTTCTATTCTCTCTAAGTACTTCTAGTTTTATTCTTGCAAACCTATCCTATCACCTACAAAATAGTTTCATAGTTGTTCTATGTAAAGCGAACGTTAGATGTGCTAGAGTTGTATCCGTGGTCGATAGAACTTGAAGGGAATATAAATCCTACCTTTAGCTCCTTGTTGGGTTCGACACTCTTATTTACCGAAAAATCTACAATTGATCCCCTATACTTGTGGGTTATCATGTGGTCGTGTGCCTGCGCGTGCGTTTGTGGTGGGGCCCGTCCTGCCGGGACCCCGATCGGCTATCCCACCCATGGATCCGATGGTGACGCAGTTCGGATTCAGTGTCATGATGGGTGACTGAGGTGGGTTTGCTCCTTTCGGAAGTAACCTATTGTATCCCTAAAACAAGTTTCGCTCCTTGCTACCTATCTGGCTCGTGCTTAGGTGGGGTTGTGGTAGTTCGGTCCTTTCTCGCCCTTCTCACAAAACTGCCTTACTACTGCATAGGTTAACTTCGTGCTTTCAGATGGTTCGCTAAAAACTTCTTTCTAATAGCTTTTCTTACCTTTTAAGGTTTGCTTGGCTTCTTTTTGCTTATTCATAGATGTCTCATGAACCAGAACCAAATGGGGGAAGTGTTTGGCAATTTTATAGTTAAATACCACTTTTGGACTCATGCATTATTGAATAAGCAAGCATTAAGCGGTAACATGAATGTGCTACTATACTCTAAACTCATATCGCCTTTGGGGATGAATTGGAATTGATAAATCATATGTAAACATGTGCCAACTCAAGCCACTTGATCACTTTGGAGGAGAATGCCATGTCAACATACTAATCGGGTGGCCCTAGACTTGTTTGTTACGTACGGAACAACGTTGAGGCGTTGTAGACCTTGCGGTTCTGGTCCATCAAATGGGGGCTTAAAATGGGTGGAATCCAATTGGGAAGAGCGAACATTTACTTATACCTATAATGAGTCAGTGGTGCCTCCCTGCAGGGTTAAATCTTTTCGAAAAGCCGTGTCCGCGATTATGGATGACCTGGATCTTGGTAACAGTTCGTAGAGCAACGTCAACCTAATAATTAAAACTTGCCAACATGTGTTCCTTGACCGTCTCTTCTTCATGGGTCATACAAAGGGAAGTACAAGGTAGTGTTATGTTTGCGTAGGAAGGTGAATAGGATGATTAGTTCGCGAGTTACCTTGATTCAGATTACGCTCCTAGCTTTATCTATTTAGACGTAAGTTGTAGTTAATGCTTAGTGCTTGGAGCTTCACCACTTACCATTTCCTCACCCATATGTATTGTTAGTGCTAATACCCTTAGTATGAGACTTGTTGAGTATTTTGTACTCACCCTTGTCAGATCAACAACTTGCAGAGTTCTACAATTGCGATGCTGAGATAGGTTGATATTATGTTCAGTTCGATTACCACACAGAGTAGAATAGTGGATTTCGGCCAGCAGCCTGGAACCAACGGGAGGGATCACCCGCTTTATGTTTTCCGCCTCTTAGGCAAATGTGGATTTTGTCTTTATCCAGAGTTATGATGCCTTCCGCTGTGTTAATGTAGTGTTGAACCAATTGGTCTCTAAGTGTAATGAATTTGGATCGTGTCACTTGTATGCTCTACTTATATATATTAAGTTGCATCTTTGATAGTGAAAATGTTGTGATATTCAATTTGTAAAGTCCGCTACACATGACAATGTGTGTATGATATGAAGTCAAATGTTACTTCGGTACTATATGCGCTTCTATTCTAGAAATGGATCAAAAGGTCTATATTTAGAATAGTACCGCATATGAGGCCTTACATACCCCATCCACTTCCTCCATTGTTCAACTTCTCCAAGAGATATACTTCAAGATTTGACCTCCAAATAGTCTTTAGGAATTTGACCCTTCTAATTACTTAGTTAACAATCAATTACAACACAACCAACACACTCACACATGCAACTCTACTCTCAAGGAAACAATTGAGGGATGCACAATATTCATGGGTATTTCTGTATGATCAAGATATGACTTAACTTATTCCTAGTCATCATTGAGAAACTCTTCCGTCAACTTTGGATACCCTACAACTGGAGAATAATTTCTTGGTACGTAACCAACCAACCAAATGTAAGGGCTAAAATGAAAACATGCCCTAACATGTGATAAACGTTCCCCTAGGCAAATCTAGGGTGATGGGAGAATCAAACTTGGTTTGTATGGAATAATATGGATTTGTAGTTTAAGTCATTCCTAGAGTTTGGTCCTGTGCTATCAATCCAAGGTTTGTCTTACAAAAAGATCATGTTCATAATATAGATTCATCATATGCAAGATCATGTGTATAATCCAAAGTACTTCTCCTTTCTTAAAACTAGAGTCCAAATCCAAATATATATCCTTGCTATAATCATGGTCCAAATACAACATACTTATTTATGCAAAATCCATATTGAGTTTATAATGAATCCAAAAGCATTTTGCTCCAATTATATATGGAGTTTTCACATATTAGGTCCATGGCTAGAGGTTGATGGACCGATAGAGTTCAAGAGCCATTATGTAAAATGGCACAGTCTTGACTCTCCAAGAGTAAGGAATATCTCTAGAGAAAAAGATTTAGCTCAAAATCTATTTGAATTTGAATCAATGGAGAAGGACTGGGTCCAAAGAGCTGGCAACTAAGTTTACAAATGCTAAAGTGATGGTATGGTCACAATATCAAAATTTGCAAAAGGAATTCTTTTGAAAATAATTTCCACACTGAAGCTATGATCAAAATACACCCAAAATCCTCATTTTGAAATATGAACACCCCAATTTTTCCTAAGCATGCCATTGGTTCCTACATGTCTTAAGGATTACTTGGATATCAAATTTACCAAAAATGGATCTGTGGAACTCAAGATATGACATATATGCCCAAATACGTATTTGAAATTTTGAATATTTGCGAAACATCCAAATGGGTGATCCAAAGGTACATCTGGATTCTACTAGTTCTAAGGATTCCGGAAATATAAGTTTCATAAATTTGGCCAAACAAAATGGAAGATATGATTTTCTAAAGTTTATGCTATTTTTATGTCTAAAATAAACATAAAATAAAAATTAGAAAATCAGCCAAGACATGTGGCATGCTCTGAGTGGCTGGTACCGATTCACTTAAGTGATGTGTCTAGAACCATTTGATCCGAGATCAAGGGTTGGTGTTGCATACCATTTTGTTATCATAAGCGATCTAATCGCAGACATGTAAATAGACCGTGTGTCTTAAAAGAAAGAGGGTTTAAGATGACCGGGGTTGGGCCCCGTCAGTCGCGGGGGGGGGGGGGGGGGTGCGAGAGAGAGAGAAGTGGTATCTTTGATTGCCGTCCATTGGAAGCGAATCGGACGATCTTTGATAGAATGTAACAGTTCACTTATGGTCGAGGTTAGTTCGATTTCTCAAGATTATAAATAATATGGGTTTAACCCCCTTTTCTTTAAGAAATAAATGCAGAAACGATGCTATACCATTTGAAAATGCTAAACCACTTCAAAAATTTCTGAGAAAAAAATACCAAGGATCTTATATTGGGCTTAGGAAAATGATTTTAACCAAAACTTGGTTCTGGAAAGTTATGAAATTCTACAAAACATTTTTAGGCCATTAATAATTCCTGAAAGTTTATTTCTTTAGGATATATTAATTCCCTAAAACAACATAAGCAACAAAGGGGTTCTAGGCGACATACTTATGAGGTTTTCATCCTTGCCATTAGTCGGAAAGTTTTAAAACTTCTGATCCCTCATGAAAATCAAGAATTTTCATGTTTTATTTTTCATTCCAAATTCATTTTTTTGGGTATTACATAAACTGGGAAACTACTCGATCTCCACCAAGCCACTCATCTTCCCTTAAAGTCTACCATCACCAACACGCACCTCCTTTTTGATGTATCTCTAAAAATGTGGTTTGCATTCACAAGGCTTAATTTGCCAAAAATGTCAGCCCCTAAAATAGGTTCCCACAAAGCCAACACTTGCTTGTCAAGATATTTTCTGAGCACCCGGTCAACTCTTTACAATTTCCTTTGATCACTAGTTTCATCTCGTTGTTTTACATGACTTTTGTGTTGCATATTTTCTGTTTCAACAATTGTAGACGAGTAGATCTACATCTTCTACTGGACCACACAAATGTGTTTATGTGTGCATGTTATTGAACCGGTAAATTTTTGGCAGGGGAGGATGCAAGAGAACAAACGAGTTGCGCAATATGGTTTTTACCATGTATTCACTTAGCCAGGCTCTCGCAAAACGCGAAAAGTGTATAGACTACCAAACGTCTTCTATTTTTCTTCTTCTTTTGAAACCTCATTCCTGAAGGTTTTTCGTGAAAATCCTCCAAACTAAGTGATTCCAAAATAGATGATCTTATTAACCTATTCCCTTCAACATGTAACTATGCCTAAAAATGTCTTGTCATTTTTTTGTCTTAAGATGCAGCCATCATAGGAAAACAATTAAATAATTTGCATTTAATAATGCTCCTTGTACTCAATATTAGGAAACAGAGTACAAATGCACATACTTACATACAGTATTAACACTCATTGTTATAAACGCATACACACCCTATCTTTATGAGCTCCTTCAAGAGACTGACAAAATTGTCACGTGTGTCTCATAGTCGACAGGAATGTCGTCTCCCACTAAACAAACATCGTTAGAACTAAATTCAGTAAAATGCGAGCACCCATTCCAAAGTTAGAACTTAAAACCGAACAAGCTGAGCTAATGAATTATCTTTACCTACTAATAAAGCATGGATTGCTTCTGTCGGTTCATCGTCATTATTTTACCTTTTAATAAAATCACTAATATTTCTATCCGTATGTAAAACAAATCATACTAAAAACGCTTCGTTCTGCTCGCACGCACGCCTCCGTATTGGGCAATGTTGCTTTTTTTTAGGTGAGGGCAATGTTGCTTTTTTTTTTACCACAATTGTCGGCTGGCCTTTTCTTATGGGACACGGACGGGCCTTCTTTTATAGACTAAAAGTCACATGAAAAAAGATAATCCCACCTCGCTCCTTTATGTAGACTGCGACCAGTTTATATAGGATCACATGTTTTTTGAAATATCAACAACAGGCCTAAATAACTACAACAGTTGTGAATGCAGGCGTGCACTTTGCATGGCAAATAATCAGGAATTGTGGGCTGCCTCAAGGGAGGGGTATTAAAGAAAGGATTCCGTCCTTCAAAAGGAAATTATGGGGCTGGATTTCAGATTGTGGACTTGCAAGGATTTAATTATCAAGTATGGATGCACGTGCACGCTACATGAGGAGGATAGATTTCACGATTGTGATCCTCAAGGAGGAGGGAAGTACCGCCTTATGATTCGAACAAAGGGAACCATCGATTGTGAGCCTGAAGGAGGAGGGACGTTGCTGCCATAGGGGATTCAAACAAAGTAACACAGCCCCGCTCAAAGAAAAAAGAGCTAACGTAATGCAACATCACGGACACATTGTAAGGCCATGACAGACTGGAAAAAAACATTGTAAGGCCAAAACGGGTGAAAAAGATTCCAATTTTTTCAGCTTTGCAATTTCCGGATACATAATTTTTAATGCCCTAAGCTACCACCGCCTTTGTCACCCTTGACTCATCGGAGTTTCTTTGGCTGAACCCACACACCATCAGCCGCATTGAGAATTATAATCCATTCAGATGAAGCAGGGCTTGATCGTGCTTCCGGAATGATGAATTTCCGCGTTCAATCTATACCAACCGCCGCAAAGACTATGTCGCGGTCAGTAAGAGATTTTCCAGTTACTAGAATATAATGTAGATGTTGTCACTTTCCTAGACTTTGTTCTTGGTCCGATTGTTGTCGTTAGACGCATGCACCATGATCCATGCTAGCCACAAATGTGAACTGGATGTTGCATAATGCAGCATCACCTTGACGCGGGCATTGAAATGTCAGTCATATGTAAACTTTTTTTAATTAATACATCTTTTTATTAGTTTACAAAAATAATACACGGTTTAGATATATTTCATAAATAATACAGCGCCATCTTCGGGCAAGACGACTGGAACTAATCGTCTTACTGGTAGATGATTGGTGTCCAGTCGTCTTCCCTGAAGATGACTGGGCAGTTGGCTGAACAAGGGCTTCCAGTCGTCCTCCTTGTGATGATTAACTTCAGTCATCCTCCCCGAAGATAATTAGCTCCAGTCATCCTCACCGAAGATGATTAGTTCCAGTCATCCTCCCTAAAGATGATTGGAACATAACCGTGTTCCTCGGAACCCTTTCCCGCCAAACCTGCCTTTCCCGCCAACCCTTCTGTTCCCGCCATCATCTTTCCCGCCAACCCTTATGTTCCCGCCAACTTCTTTCCCGCCACCCCTTCTGTTCCCACCATCTTTTCATTATTGTTGCCGCCCTGCTGTAATGTATAGTGGAATAAGCGTTCGTACCTCAAATCTTTTGTCAAAAGACTGCTACAAAACCTCCGCTCACCCTACAATACGTGAATGATACACTCATTGTTGCCGCACTCACCCTAAAGTGTTCCTTGATGACTTTGCCCTCATAACTGTCCTCTCAATCAACTTCCGTAAAATTGCATGTCTTCCAATCCACTCAGAACATGCATTGACCTTGTTAATTGCCACGACCGTCACATGCTAACATGAATCATTTCCTCTACTATACTTAGGTTTGCCTCTGCCGCCCGCAAAACTACCAACCTCTGCCTTTGCCCCCATCATAGACGTACATCTTCCGTAGATATGTCCTTGGTTGGGTTACTGGACTGCTATCGCGCGCGCGCGCGGGGGGGGGGGGGGGGGGTGGGGAGGTGGCTCACACTCGTCTCTTCGATTCTCGAAGCTCAAGTGATCTATTTTATATTTGCTTTTCGTCTTCCCAAAAAGGTTTTCAAAACTTTAGATGCTTTGCGCATGCCTTTTTTTGGAAGGCAGGTTTGGCGGGAGAGGGACGGTTATGTTCCAATCATCTTCAGGGAGGATGACTGGAACTAATCATCTTCGGGGAGGATGACTGGAGCTAATCATTTTCGGGGATGATGACTGGAGCTAATCATCTTTGAGGAGGATGACTGGAGCTAATCATCTTTGAGGAGGACGACTGGAAGCCCTTGTTCAGCCGACTGCCCAGTCATCTTCAGGGAAGACGACTGGACACTAATCATCTACCAGTAAGACGATTAGTTCCAGTCGTCTTGCCCGAAGATGACACCGTATTATTTGTGAAATATATCTAAACCGTGTATTAATTTTATAAATTAATAAAAAATGTATTATTTAAAAGAATAGCTCCATGCTAGCCATAGATGTGAACTGGATGTTGCATAATGCAGCATCACCTCGACGCTGGCATTGGAATGTCAGTCCTATGTAAACTTTTTTGTCACTTTGTTAACCTCGTCCGTATGAGTTTAGACCAGTGAGCCTCAAGTTAGTCTGGTCTACGAAGCTCTATCACCGTCATCACAAACCGAGTGTCGATCATTAACATTACTTCTGTGGTCTCCTCCCCATGGACAACTAATACACCATCATGGATGTATTGCATCTAAAACAATGGAGGCGAGAATGAAATTCGGAAAACCAAACTGCATATATGTTTTAACGGTTTTGCAAAACCTGTATGGTTGAAAGCATAATTCTTCGTCGTTTTGGGAATAATTTATCTGTAATTTTTTATCCCATTGCAACACACGGTCATTTTTGCTAGTAACAAATCATACATATAATTTCAGTTCTTATAATATTAGTCAAAATATTTATGTTTCACAAAATCAAATCTCACTGAAACATAATGCAATTAGTTTCCACGACAACGCATGGGGAACGTCTGGTTATTCGTTTGACGATTATGCCCCCCTCGGTCGCTACTGGCTGGCTCGACCAGACTGATTCAATCGATCGAATGCAGCGTGAGACAACACTGAGAAAAGCGAGAGTGGCCGGAGCCCAAGCTGCGTTAGGGTGTCCGGGGAGGTGGTCCGTGGGAGGGCGGCCGCTCTCGGGAGCGGGCGAAGCAAGCGTGGTGCAGGGAGCTCTCGGCAGCGGGCGAAGGAAGCGGCTCGTCGGCCGGTTCGCTCCGGCACGCTGCGGGCGAAGGAATCGGCTGGAGGAGGGGCAGCGAGCGGTGGTCAGCCGCGGCAGTCGACTGGCGTGCGGCTGGAGGAGGGATTGGGCCGCAGCGGCGCATTAGGCGGCGGTGCCGTGCAGCCGTGCAGGCCAGGGCAGGCTGCAGCAGTGCGTCAACGGAAGGCAATTACAGAACACTGGTCACTTAATCACTTGCTCTCCGCCACTGGTCAGTGTTTATCAATGAATCTCCTGATTAATTGTTACACTCATCGGTTACATGATCGCTTCACATTTGTGAAATCAATGCACTGCTGAGTATAGTAGGTGGATCTCTCACCAGCCCCCTTCCGGCGCGTATTATGACCATATTGCCCTTTCTGTTTTCGCGGTGGTGGTTCAGACTTTGCGAACTTCTTAGCCAGATTGGTAGATTTGTGCTTGTTGATGTGTTCAATGTCATGCAGAAGCTGTAGTAAGTAATATCGGTTGTGGCAAGCATATGAAATGTCTCGGAGTTCTAATTTGTAAAAAATTCAAAAGTTTCACAGGTTTTACAGCTAGGTTTGTAGGCTTAAGCCTCATCTGAGTTTTCCCCTGTGATGCTTTCGTAGATGAGCTTTGTGGCATAACGAGCTTTAGTAGAATGTATTTGATTGTGCGCTTTTGGCATTGTATCTGCTCAGTTTGAATGCTGTGAATTCTAGGGCTGTAGTGATGGTAAGCTAAATGTTTGCCATAAAAAAATATGGTTGTATTGAGTGCAAGGATCAGTTTTGAACCGATGCGAGTAGCAGTCATGGATGCTTTGCATGATTCAATCAGTTTGTGAAGCTGGGAGGTGCAAATATAGGGTACAAATATGTATCAGGTAGTTTCTCTTATAGATCTCCTGCTTATAGGTTCTAGGTTTTAGTGGTTGGTTAGCAGAAGAGGTTGAATAGTAAGTACCTCTGCCATGTGCCTTAGATAAATTTATAGAGATGCTTGCATTTCAAACGAGATCTATGCAAGGCGAGGTGGTTGTGTTTATGTAGTGTTTGGTGATTGCGCACTCTAGATATGTAGTTTACTTGCTTAACATCTCACTTGGTGCAGGTAAAAGAAAAATCTTACTTGGTTTGTTTACTTTGTGAATTTCAAGCATTAGATAGGTGTTTGTAGGGGCGATTATGTAAAATCCAAAGTTCCATCTGCTGATGTTCAATTGTAACATGGGACTTTGACTTATCGGAAACATATAGATTGTTAGGAATAAGCAACTTGTATTCCCATGAGGCCATAGGCCGATATATATATACATGTACAGGTGTGGTACATATGCAGGAAACCCCTTATACTACGGGATAAATACAAAGGGGTTTACATGACTTATATTATAACTCTAACACCCCCCCCCCTCAAACTCATGGTGGAGGAACAACACTGAGTTTGGAGAGATAAAAGCCATGTTGTGCTCGAGTCTGGGCCTTCGTCAGGAAATCCGCCAACTGTAACTCGGAAGGCACATAATGAAGAGCAACGACCTGATCCTGCACAGCAACGCGCACATAGAAAGCATCAACACCAATATGCTTGGTGAGCTCATGCTTCACAGGATCGCGCGCAATGCTAATAGCACCTGTACTGTCAGATAAGAGCATAGTCGGTGTAGTGACAGAAACACCAAAGTCCTGAAGTAACCACCGTAACCAAGTCACCTCTGCCGTCAAAAGAGCCATAGCTCGCAACTCAGCCTCAGCACTCGAACGGGAAACTGCAATCTGTTTCTTCGTCTTCCAGGCAATGAGAGAACCGCCAAGAAAAACACAGTAAGCAGAAAGCGAACGGCGATCAGAAGGATCACTAGCCCACGTAGCATCCGCATAGGCCTGAAGCTGTAAAGAACTGGAGCTAGGAAAGAAGAGACAGTGAGAGAGTGTGCCCCGAAGATATCGGAGAACACGAAGGAGATGACTATAATGAACCGATGTGGGAGCAGAAACAAACTGACTCAGAATATGAACCGGATAAGAGATGTCCGGACGAGTGACAGCTAGATAGACAAGGCTGCCAACGAGATGACGATAACGCGTCGGGTCAGGGAGAGGATCACCATCAGTAGCACGAAGGTGAACATTGAGCTCCATAGGAGTCTCAACAGTGCGCTCGTCAGAAAGAGCAGCACGAGCAAGAAGATCCTGGATATACTTTTCCTGGGATATAAAAAAGCCATCAGAGGTAGAAGAGACTTCAATCCCAAGAAAATAGCGAAGAGGTCCAAGATCAGACATAAGAAACTGCTCACTAAGACGGGCCTTTACAAAGGCAATATACTCGGGGTCATCCCCAGTAATGACCATATCATCAACATAGAGAAGAAGAAGAGTCCGGCCACGAGGAGAAAGGTGAATAAACAATGCGGGATCATGAGCACTTGCTGAAAAACCAGCAGTAGTGACCACAGAAGCAAAACGCTCAAACCAGGCGCGAGGGGCTTGCTTAAGGCCATAGAGAGAGCGACGAAGACGACACACCATGCCATCAGGAACAGAATACCCAGGTGGTGGCTGCATGTACACCTCCTCATGCAGCTCACCATTAAGAAAGGCATTCTTAACATCAAGCTGAGATATAGACCAGTGGCGTGCAGAGGCAACGGCAAGAAGGGTACGAATAGTGGTCATATGGGCCACAGGAGCAAAAGTCTCGTCATAATCACGACCATGCTCCTGCTGGAAACCACGAGCCACGAGACGAGCTTTGTGACGCTCAAGAGAACCATCGGAGCGAGTCTTAACCTTGTAGACCCACTTACAAGTGATGGGACGGACTCCGGGAGGAAGAGAAACAAGATCCCAGGTACCAGTGCGTTCAAGAGCAGCAAGCTCCTCCGCCATCGCAAACTGCCATTCAAGATGAACAACAGCCTGACGGTAAGAAGTCGGCTCAAGAACAGCAGCACCAGCGGTGGGAAATCCAAAGCGATCAATAGGTGGACGAGGACGAGAACGCAAGCCATAAGTAGGCTGAGAGGAAGAGGACGACTCATCCAAGGAAGCATCCACAGGTCGTGAACGACGAGTGTAATGCTGAGGAAGAGATGGAACAAGAGAAGGAGGAATCGCCAAGGTAGAATCAGGGGGTGGCGACGAAGAAGTCACCGGAGAGGAAGGTGTAGAATCCGGTGACATGCTAGGTGAGGAGATCGGGGAAGATGGTGGCGGTGAATCGACGAGGGGTGGAGAAGCAGAGGGAGTGGGACGAATAGGCACAGGCACGACGGGAGTGATAGGGGAGTCAGAAAAGTGAGAAAAGAGATATCCTCCACTGAAAAGACCGAGGAAGATGGGCGTGGGTAAAAGGACGAGACTCATCAAAAGTCACATCTCGAGAGATACGCATCCGACGACCGACAGGATCCCAACAACGATAGCCCTTATGCTCATCACTGTAGCCTAAGAAGACACACTCAACAGACTGAGCGGTCAGTTTGGTGCGTTCGCGAGGGGCAAGAAGAACATAGCAAACACAACCAAACAAGCGAAGCATCGAATAATCGGGAGAGCGATCAAACAGACGCTCAAAAGGAACACCACCCTGCAAAGCAGCAGATGGCTGAAGGTTGATGAGATAGACAGAAGTGGAGATAGCCTCGGCCCAAAAATGAGGCGGAAGAGAGGCGGCGATCATCATAGCACGAGCCGTCTCAAGAAGGTGACGATGCTTGCGCTCAGACACACCATTCTGAGCATGAGCACCAGGACAAGAGAACTGGGCAAGAGTACCCTGCTCAGCAAGGACACCACGCAACATCTTAGAGATATACTCACCAGCGGAGTCAGCACGAAAAACACGAATGGGTGAAGAGAACTGAGTATGAACCATGGCAGCAAAACGCTTATAAATAGACAACACCTCACTACGTGAAGTCATGAAATAAAGCCATGTGTAACGAGAAAAATCATCGATGAAAATAATATAGTATTTATGACCACCTTTCGAAGTGAAAGGAGCCGGACCCCATACATCAGAATGGACTAAATCGAAAGGACGCTTAGACACTGACTCACTATGGGAATATGGTAACTGAATCTGCTTGCCAAGACGACAACCCTGACACTCTAAAGAGACATCTCCTGAGACAGACCCCAGAAGACCTCGACGAACTAAAGACGATAACCGAGAACCACACAGGTGACCAAGTCGATGATGCCACTGCTTGAAGGAACCAGTAACAGAGGCGACAACAGCGGAGGGACTGGCGATGGTGGTGGCAGCGGAAGGAACATGAAGCCAGTCCAACTCCCAAAGACCCTGAGAATCACGGCGGCGAGGGCCAGCCCCAACCAGAGTGTGCGTGCGACGATCCTGGACAGAACAAGAGTCAACATCAAGGATGACACGACAACCAGAATCAGTAAGTTGACCGGCAGAAAACAGATTCATGGTAAGTCGAGGAACATGAGCAACATCAGGAACAGAATAAGGAGTGGAAAGATAGCCTCTACTAGCAACAGAAAGTGGAGTACCATCAGCAGTGAAGACATGAATAGGAGAATCCAGCGAGCGAAGAGAAGACAAAGCGGAAGAATGAGAAGACATATGAAAAGAAGCTCCAGAATCCAGAACCCATGGGGATGTACCTGACTGTGTAGAGGGCGGGTGCTCAGTGCGGGAAGCATCAGTCACAGAACCAGCAGTACCCGTCGAGGAAGAACCTGAAGCCGCGAGCAGACGCTTAAGTCTCAGAATATCCTGCTCAGTCAAAGCAATGGCTGAAGCTGGCGAGGGAGATGACGAAGTCCCGGAGGAGGATGATCGCGCCTTGCGCAGGTGTTTCTGCTTTGTGTAGCACTGGGACTCAATATGACCATCATTGTTGCAGTAGTCACAATGTGAACGGGGCCGACCTGAGCCTCCAGAAGGAGTGGGCAAGAGCGGCGGAGCACTCGAGCGAGAATGGGGCTGTGCAGCAGATGGAGTGGAAGAAACCCGAGTAGCGAGCACAGAGGGAACCTCCAGCAAACCAGCACCACGTAGGCGAGTCTCCTCAGCACGAATCTCTGAAAGCGCCTCCATGAGAGAAATACGGCCACGAGCAAACAACTGAGCACACCGGGGCTCAAACTCCTTACGGAGCCGAGACAGGAACTTGTAGACGCGATGAAACTCCAAATCGGCCTGGACAGCCTGGCAGCAGGGGCAAGTACGACAACCAGCACTGCGGAGAGAATCAAGCTGGCGCCAGATAGCAGAACTCTGTGCATAAAAGTCATCAGCAGTAGAGTCACCCTGCTGAAGAGCATGCTCCTGACGAACCACAGAAAGATATAAGGCATCACCAGAGGGCTCATAGTGCTGACGAAGGCAGGTCCACATCTGGAAGACAGTAGGAAGACCCAGAAACTCAGAAGCAAACTGAGGCAGAACACTAGCAGTGAGAACAGCTGCAGCACGAGCATCATCATCAAGCCACTGAGTGTAAACAGACAAAGCACCATGATACGTCTGAAGAGCCTCCTCATAAGCCAAAGCCCTCTCATCATAGGCACGATCAGCAGCCTCATCAGCAATCTTAGCCGCATCCTTGGCGGCCTGATTAGCATCCGGAGGAAGAACCAGTGGAGTCGGCGGAGTAGGAGCCATCGGAGGAACCGGACGTGGCGGACAGCAGACCTCGCCAGAAAGAACACCCCAGAGACGGATGCCACGCATGTGAATGCGCATGAAGCCAGCGAACTCGGTGTAGTTAGTACCATCGAAGATCACCGGACAGCGAGGGACGGAGACATAGCCCGATGCAGCAGACATTTTTTTTAGGAGAGACCCGTAATCAGACGGCAGGCGGAAGACCACGGGAGATCAATTTTTTGCACGCTGCAACTCGTGCTATTGATCTGTCCCGATCGCGTCTGGCTCGTCTTCCTCCCGCTCGAAGCCGCCGTCGCCGTGGCTGCTCCCGCTCGCAGTCCGCCGCCGCCCTCCCGCTCCCGCAGCTGCTGACGCCGCCGACGCTCCCTCCCGCTCTGATACCATGTTAGGAATAAGCAACTTGTATTCCCATGAGGCCATAGGCCGATATATATATACATGTACAGGTGTGGTACATATGCAGGAAACCCCTTATACTACAGGATAAATACAACGGGGTTTACATGACTTATATTATAACTCTAACATAGACGTCCTGACAAAGGTTGAAAGGAATATATTCAAATAGTTATATTACACATTTAACTATATAGTATATGGTATAGAACTTCCATTAGTACTATACCACTATATCAGTTGCATGTCATGAACTTTTGGTAGAGTTTTCTATTTGTTGGCAAATGAAGTTACCTTTTAGCAAATCAAGTGATGTGTGGTGTGTTGGTTCATGGTGGAGGCCAGGTTCTTGATAGCATTATCGATAACCTAGCTGTTGTTTGCACTAGAATTTCAACTTCCACATAATTGCACCATAATCTAGCTGTTGTTTTCTATTTGTATGGCTGTTCTGTCTTTATAATGCCACACATCATTGCATATGTGTCTATGGTTGTCAAAAGGTATTATTCAGACGAACCTTTTATGCAGTAACTGACCAGTTGTACCGCAATTCTGTTAAACTTTGGTTCATCCATATAATTGCACTTGAAAAGTTATTTCAGATTCATCCTAAAAACTATTTGTTTTCTCCACATCTCATGGTTACCAGCTTGCTGCTAGTTCTCCAAAAAATTTCCTCTATGTGTGTGCTTGTACTATGGAATATGTATTATCCTCCGTTACTTGAGAGTATAATATTCTGCTCCGTTCATGTGCATTCAATATTTGACTTCTCTACTTGTGTTTTTGCATTGTCTCTTGGCTAAGCTCTTGTCTGGGATCCAGAACTCAATATCTCTTTATCAACTAGTATTCTTGTATTTAAGCTTATGTTTTTAACTGCAGGTGGTGTTGTAGACATGGATTTTCGAAAGCATCAACCTTCTGCTAATGCAACCTCTATTAGTATGGTCCACCTGGATTTTCCTAGCCAAATGCTTGAGGATATTGATTCTGTGAATCAAGTGATGTCAGCAGATTTTCCATCGGAGGCTCCTATTGATATTGATATGAGGGAACTTTACTTTCTCATTATGCATTTTTTATCACATGGTCCATTTAAGCGGGCTGCTGGAGAGCTCTGCAATGATCTTCTGGAGCATCAGTTGTTACCTAGAAGATATCATGCTTGGTATTCACGTGGTGGTTTTCATAGCGGCGAAGAAAATGATGATGGTATATCGCTCCCTTTGGGTTACCTAAAGCTAGTTGAGAGGTACAAATACGTTACTCTATTTGTTTTGTCTTCTGGAGCTCGTATTTCCTCCACCCTTCCTGATTTGGTAATGATGTTCTTCAGTCAGTGTTTGTATGACTAATCTAAAACTGATGAAACCAATGATTATGAAATCTGTTATTATGTTATAAAGGCACAACACATAATAATTAGCAAAAGGGGTAAGCAGACATATTTAGAATGGTCTTATGGCCTTATCAACAATAAACTTCTGTCTGCTTTTTTCTTAACAATCAAATGCAAATAAGTTTTTTGTTAACTAGTTTTATGCTGCTTTTAGATACCCCCACATTGGTAAAGACCACTTGGTGAAGCTGTTAAAGCAACTGATGATGACTTCCTGCCGCCCAGACAGCTTGGTTAGAGATGTATCTCCAAATGCTGCTGATGTTCCAACGCTTCTTGGCTCCAACTCCTTTTCCCTTCTTGCACGTATGTATTCTGAAATCTAGTTTTTAAAGTATTCCTTTCCCCATTTCTTGAGCTATTTATAACATCATTTGTTGCAACTTAGTGTTTCAGTTTTGAAGTTTGGATAGTTAGTTTTATGTTCAGTGTAAATCAGTGTTATTACTTTAACGTGTTGATGCAAACTTGGATCCTTCAGCTGATAGGTGCAAGCAAGATAAGGAAACTCTCAGGCTGCCGAGGTATCTCCGGTGGCCACACATACATGCTGATCAAGTTCATGGTTTAAGTTTGAGAGAGATTGGTGGTTTCACTAAGAATCATCGAGCTCCTTCTGTACGTGCATCATGCTATGCCATTGCAAAGCCATCAACCCTTGTTGAAAAGATGCAGATTATAAAGAAATTGAGGGGACATCAGAATGCTGCGTATTGTGGTTCGTTGAACTTCTCCGTTTTCTGAATTTAGTTATGTTCAAGGAAAGTATGCAAATATTGGCAAAATCGCTTCTTGGACACTCCACTTGGGCAATGTTTGCTCAAATGCAGCCGTGATTTGGCTCAGGGACACTACAGAATTTTAATCACTTTGCGGTCTTGTGGAACACACTCTGGCCATTACAGTAATACATTGTTGAATTTTAGGAGACAGTGGTAGGTCAAATAGTCAATTTTAGCCTCAGAATCGAACTAAGCCTACCTGTCAGTGACCCCTCACATGCCACACAAACACACTCTATATGGATTCTCCAGTTGTCTCACAAACACGCTTTACATGGATCCTCAAGTTGTGTCCATGTGCTAGAGGGCACTGACAGTGACAGGTGGATCAAGTTTGGTTCCGAGGGCAAAAATGATCTTTTAGCCTCTTCACTTGCAAAATTGTAAGTAGTGTAGTGTGTTTCATCTGGACACTAGTGTTGTTGTGTCCCCGAGCTAATCATGACTACTTGGTGGGTTTAGCAACTGGCATCCAAGTAAAATATCCAGGACCCAAATTTTACTTTATGTTTGGAGTTCTGTTGATACTTGTGCTAATTGAATGTTAAGACCAACGTTTACGAGTCGAAGAGTCGACGAGTCGTTCCAAGGTTGAGACTCATAGACTAGTCTAGACTAGTGCGAGACTAGTCGACATGGTACTGTAGCACCGAACTTACAGTACATAACTAATAATACCTAGTAGTAGTATGTAGTATTACACTATATAAGTATACAAGTACAGTATACAATTGAAACAAGCAAAGTGGAGTCACTGAGGCAGAGCAGCACCGGCAACTAGCAGCAAGCACAGCAGCAGCAGCAGTCTATCTGCGAGCAGAGCAGCACCAACAGCAAGCAGAGCAGCACCAGCAGTCCAGCAGCGGAGCAGAGCAACAGCAGCGGCAAGCCAAGAAGAAAGAGGAGGAGAAAGGAGGGGCAAGGCAGAGCAGCACCAGCAGTCCAGCAGCGAGGCAGAGCAGCACTGAGGCTCACCTGCCTGAAGAGGAGAAGAGCACGAGGGGCCGGCGGCGCGAGGAGGGGCGCGAGACGAAGGAGCAGGAGGGGCGCGAGACGAAGGCGATGGTGGAGCTTCAGATCCGCGACGTGGGGCCGGCGACGGTGGAGCTTCAGATCCGCGGCGGCGGGCGTCCAGCGGCCGGCGGCGCGAGGAGGGCTCGACGGGCGCGTCCAGCAGCCGGCGGCGCGTCCAGGTGAGGAGGGGAAAGAAAGGATTAGGTCTCCCGCGGGATGAGGCATCGTATTTATACTCCCCCAGTTTTTTGAGTCGTTCGACTCGAACATGTCGACTAGTCTGGACTAGTCGTCGACTAGTCGATGACTGGCTCGACTCGTACAAGTAGTCTACACGAGAAACCGAGTCGACAGCCAGTTTGCGACTCATAGACTAGTCGAGCGACTAGTCTAGACTAGTCGTTCGACTCGTAATCGTTGGTTAAGACCTATTTAATGTTTCAGGAGGTTCCTACAGTGGATCTATATGTGTTAGGGTGCACCCACGAAATTACTTGGTGATATTAACTGGAAAGTTTACCAAATGCATGCCACTTGTTCTGTTTCTCAAGATTTTACTGTTTTCATAATGAGTTGTTTGGTTGTTCTTGTCCAAATCATCATAGTTATCCATCTGCACATTTTCCCTTTTACCTGCTGTAATGATTTTACTGTTCCTGTTTCTGCAGCTACTTTTGACCGCACAGGACGTTATGTAATTACTGGTTCTGATGACCGCCTTGTCAAAATTTGGGCGATGGAAACAGCATTTTGTCTGGCTAGTTGCCGAGGCCATGAAGTAAGCTTTGCTTATTGCAATGCAACACATAAATATTCACAACCTTCCATTAAATTACCTTTCATTTTCTAAATTAAGGGTGATATTACTGATCTCGCTGTGAGTTCCAATAATGCTGTGGTAGCATCTTCCTCCAATGATTTCATTATTAGAGTGGTAAGATTGCTAGTTTCTGTACCACATAAAACATCATGACAGTTCTCTTTCTACCTTCTATACGTCTAATGCATTTGGTTACTGAGCAGTGGCGCATACCCGACGGCATGCCAATGTCAGTGTTGAAGGGCCATACTGGGGTTGTAACAACTATTGCATTTAGTCCAAGGCCAGGTGCTGCTTTCCAGCTGTTGTCGTGAGTGTTTCCTTTTCTTATTCCTGTTTTCCTGATAGTATAGTCTTTATAGTTATTTAATTCATGATTATATGTACTAACTGAACGGCAGCAGCTGTACAAAATGATAAAAAGGAACTAGTACAAGTCTGTAGTAGAAGTCATGTCCAATCTGCTTTAGTTTCAGTGGAGGAAATGCTTAATTGCACACAGTTTAAAGCTACCTCAGTTATCCTTTTAAGTTCTCTTCTGTCTTCCCCTATTTCATCTCGTGAAGTTCCACGCTTGCGAAGTAAATGATCTTATGTTCCTGGTAAGAGGAGGATGCTCCGCTCCCGCTCCCCCACCCGCTCCCTAGCCTAGCCTAGCCCCCGCCAGCCTCGCCGCCGTCGAATCCCCGCCGGTAGCCCTCCCCCCTACCCTTCCCTTCCCCCCTGGCCATGGCCTCCGCCGATGCCTGTTCCGGCGACTCCAGCCCCGACGGTCGCATCCGCTGGAGCGGTTCTGCGGGCGAGTCCTCTGACTCGCGCTCCTACCGCGAGGTCGTCAGCACCCCGCCGGCCCCCCGCTCCCCCCCTCGCCGGTGGCGCCGCGCCCGGCCCCTGCTTCCTCGGCCCTGGTGCCGCTCCGCTCGACCGCACCGGCCACCCGCGTTCCGGCCGCCGCTCGCCTGGGACCACGCTTAGAGGTCCATCGCGTCAATGGAGGCCCTGTGCTCGACGCCGATGGGTTCCAGCAGCCGCGGCGGAAGAACCGTCGCCCGCGCGCACGACGCGCGGCCACCCCTCCCTCCCATCGCCGCCGTCGCAACCCGTCGCCCGAGGAGGTCGCCGGCCTGTGCTTCAGGTGCCTGGATGCCGGGCACCGGGTGCGGGCCTGCACCAACCCCGTGCGCTGCCGTCGTTGCCTCATCTCCGGCCACGAGTCCAGCTGCTGCGAGACGCTGCTGCCTGGTGACCACCGTGCGCAGCCTCCGGCGGCTCACCGTCGTGGGCCAGACACCCCGCCGTGCAACCCCCCTCCCCAACTCCCCCGCGACGCCGCTCCGCCGCGCAACACCCCACCGCCGCCCCCGCCGCCCGCCTCTGCACCGGCGCGTGTCACCATCGCTCGTTCCATCGAGATGAAGGAGGCGGAGGAGGTGCTTGCGCGCGGCATGGTGGCCACCATCACCGGCACCGGGCCCTCTGTCTCCCCGGCCGACGTGGAGGCAACCTTGCATGCCATGTTCGACCTGCAGCCTGGTGACTTCACTGTGCACAAGCACGCCCCGGAGGACTTTCTCATTATCTTCTCCTCGCGGCTGATCATGGACCGGATGGCCGGCGATCACCTCATCAACGCCGCCCACTTTACCCTGCTGCTCCGCCCTTGGTGCAAGCTCGCCCACGCCACTGCTGGGAGCTTTGCATACTCTGTGCAGCTAGAGCTCCGCGGCATCCCGACGCAGGCATGGCACCTGGCCACGGCCGAGCACATCCTTGGGACTGGCTGTTGGGTTGAGCGGCTGCACCCGGAAACGCGTTCTCGCGCTGACCTTGCCACATTCCGGCTCACCGGGCGCGTGCGGGACTTGGCCTCCATTCGCCGGGATGCCATCCTGGAGATTGTCGAGCACGTCCCCGGCATCCGCCCTGACCTGCCTCCGACCGTCCGCACTCTGGAGTACCCCATCTCCATCCGGCTAGTGAGGTCCGCTGCCCTTCCCATGGCGGTTGATGACGCTGCCAATGGCGATGGCGATGCTCGTGGCAGCGCGCACGACGCCGCTGGCCGTGGCCACGGACGCGGGCAGCAACGCCGCCGTGGCCGGAAATGTCGCCGCCCAACCTCCGCCCCCGACGGACGCGCCGACGGCATGGCGGTAGACTCCGCCGACTGGACTTGCTCCAGAGGCCACCTACGGGGCGATGGCGCGGCGGTCGACCCTGGCTGGCTGGCGTCCCGCGCCGCCGCGGCTGCGCATGCGCCTCCGCCCGTACCGTCCCGTGCCAGATGCATGGATGCATGGCCGCATGCTGGGGCCCACCCCCCTAGTCGCAAAGCCAAAAGAGGAAAGCGGGGCGGAAAGAAAAAGCGTGCCAGGATTCAGGCTGCGCTGGCCAAAGCTGCAGCTGCAGCGGATCCCAGGCCGACCGGGTCGCCCACCCTAGCGGTGGTGCTTGCCACCCCGACAGCTGGCAACAGCCAATTGGAGCCCGCCCACACTCCTCCTGCAGTCGGGCCCATAACGACCCAGTCTTGCGCGTCGTCGTGCGCGCAGGGAGACAGCCAAACTGGCGATGGACCCACCACAGCCAATGCTTGCGCGCTTGGGGATCCGGACAGCTTATCCTCTACCAGTGAGGTCCCGGACTCGCTTCCTGTGGCTCCCGAGGCTGATCCGCTGTCGGGGCAAAGCGATGCTTTGCCCTCGTCAGCTCCTGTGGCCAATGAAGTACCTGCTGCTTTGCATGCCGGCCCTGCCACTTTGCAGGCCGACCCCACCACTGCGACGCGTGATGCTGCGCCCTCGTCCACCCCCGTGGCCCTGGCTGAGCTGCATGCCAGCCCCTCCTCGGCTACGCGGGATGCGGGTCGTGTGGTTCCATTCATCGCGCCTTCGCCCCCTCCTGCCGCCGCCATCGGGGACGCTGACTTGGGTTGCCCCTCCCCCGCGGCCCAGGAACCCAGACGCATATTGCAAAGGCCCACGCCTCCTGATGCCCATGCCAGCAGGCCCGCTTCCCCAAGCCCGTCAACGATGCAATCCACCCCTGTGTCCCATGCGCCTCAGGTGCGCAGCGCAGGGCGTTTTGCCACGCCGCCAATCACTCTGCGACGCACCAGACAGCCGGCCCCTGTCAGCTCCTGGACCCTTGGAGACTTCCTCGCAGCGGCAACCAAGCAGACTTGCTCTGCCCTCCCCAACCCTGCGCGCAGAGTGACTGCGGGGCGATGGCGACCAGAGGCCCAAGGCCCGACTGCGGGGCGGGGCAGAGCGATCGGATCGATCGGGAGACCTGGCGGGGGAACGGAAGACGGCGGCTCAACGCGATCGGATCGATCGGGAGGGGTAGAGGAAGACCGCGGGGGGAGGCGGGCAGATGAACACCCAGCGGCCGGCAGCAGGAGCGGATCAATGGCACGAGTTGCGGCGTGCAAAAAATTGACCTAGCTCTAATACCATGTTAGGAAATATGCAACTTGTATTCCCATGAGGCCATAGGCCGATATATATACATGTACAGGTGTGGAACATATGCATGAAACCCCTTATACAACGGGATAAATACAAAGGGGTACATGACTTATATTATAACTCTAACAGCCGGCAGCCCCTGAACTTCTCGCCGCGCCGCGGACGATCTGCCACTGCTGCGAAGGCCAAGCCCTGCGTGCCGCCCACCGCTGAGCGTCGTGCGCAGGTCCAGATACTGCGCACCCTTGGCATCATCGGCACCGATCAAGTGATCTCCGCCGAGGCCATGAAGGCATACGATGGGGTCTTTGCTGCGCCCCTTTCTCATGCCGTGTTGACGGCCATTGCCGTGCTTGTTGGCCGCGTGCTACCCGCCGACCCGTCCACGGCGCCTGTCACCACGGTGATCTCGAGCAGCCCGATCGAGGCCTAGCCGCGCCGATGCGCGCCCATTCGTCGACCTCTGCCTAATGGATCACGGCCTCAAAATCATCAATTGGAACGTTCGCGGCCTCAACGCCCGTGCCAGACGTACGGCAGTTCGCTCGCTAGTTGTAACTTCCAGCGCTTCGATCGCTTGCTTCCAAGAGACTAAAATGGAATTCGTCTACTCGTCGACTGTCCTTGAGACGTTGGGATCTGAGTTTGATGAATATGTTTATCTCCTAGCGAGCGGCACCCGTGGCGGGATCCTGCTGGCGTAGAAGAGCCGGGACGTGACGATCACGGACCCGATGTTCACCACCAACACCATTTCCGCCCGGGTTACGACCCCTGGTAGCACAAGCGTGCCGTGGTGGCTCACTATCGTCTATGGCCCCCAGGACAACAACGCCAAGATCGCTTTTCTACAGGAGATCCGCGACATCCGCGACGCCTGCCCCGGTCCATGGCTCATCTGCGGAGACTTCAATATGATCTACCGTGATGAGGACAAGAACAACGACAATCTCAATCGGAGAATGATGGGGCGATTCCGACGCGTCCTCAACGACCTCGCGCTCAAGGAGATTTACCTCAGCGGCCGGCGCTATACATGGTCCAATGAGCAGAGCCCGCCCACCTTGGTCCATCTCGATCGGGTGCTGTGCTCTACGGACTGGGATGAGCTGCACGTCGAATGGCACCTGCGTTGCCTGGCCTCGGTCGTCTCGGATCACTCCCCCTTTTTGCTCGATTGCTCGCCTCTCCCATCAGCGCACCGGCGATTCCACTTCGAGGAGTACTGGACTCGCCTCGCCGGTTTCCCGGAGATCGTGGCGACCTCGTGGCATTCGGTGGATGACGCCGATCCGTTCCGGCGTTTCATACGGCGCATGCAGGCCACAGCGCGTAAGCTCACCAGCTGGAGCGCGCGTTCCGTTGGTAACGTGCGAGACCAGCTTGCGATCTCTCGCGAGCTGCTGCTCCGCTTCGACGCCGCACAAGAACAGCGCGCCCTATCACCGCATGAAGACTGGCTGCGTCGTCAGATCAAGCTCTCCTACCTTGGCCTTGCTTCCCTTGAGCGGACGATTGCCCAGCAGCGCGCACGCATTGCATCTCTCAAAGACGGCGATGCGAACACTACGTTGTACCATCGCCAGTGCACGTACCGCAAGCAGAAGAACTGGATCCATGGCATCTCTGTCGACGGCGCCGTGCTCACTGATCCTAGCGACATGGCCGCGGCCACTTTCGAGCACTTTGACAGCCGGATTGGGACGGACGTGCCGCGTGACTGCACCATTGACCTGTCGCAGTTCATTGAGCCCTCAAACCTGGAGGACCTCAACGCGCCATTCAGCGAAGATGAGATTTGGCAAGCCATCAAAAGCTTGCCGTCTCGCAAGGCGCCCGGCCCTGACGGCTTCACCGCAGAGTTCCTCTGCTCCTGCTGGCCAGTCATCAAGCACGACCTCCGATGCGTCTTTGACCAGGTTTATGCGCTGCGTGGCCGAGGGTTTAGCTGCCTTAACCAGGCGCTAATTACGCTCCTCCCCAAGCGCGCCGATGCCAATGGCTTGGGGGATTATAGGCCCATAAGCCTAATTCACATTGTTGCCAAGGTCCTGGCCAAGCTGCTTTCGCTCCGCCTAGCCCCCAAGCTCAACAATCTTGTCAGCAACGTCCAGAACGCGTTCATCCACGGGCGAAGTCTTCACGACAACTTCATCCTTGTGCGTCAATCCGCGCGGCTTTTGCATCAACTTGGTGCCCCTCGCGTGCTTTTGAAGCTTGACCTGGCGCGGGCTTTCGACTCCGTCTCGTGGCCTTTCCTGTTTGAGGTGTTGCGATGCCGTGGCTTCGGCAACCGCTTCCTTGATTGGATCGCCCTTCTCCTGTCGTCGGCCAGCACCAAGGTTCTCCTCAACGGCAACCCCGGACCAGCGATTTGGCACCGCTGTGGACTGCGCCAAGGTGATCCAGTTTCCCCGCAGCTCTTCGTCCTGGCAGTCGATACGTTGGGCAGGCTCTTCCATCGCGCGGTCGAGCTCCGGGTCATGCAGCAGCTCCACCCGCGCCGCACCATTCCTACCATATCCCTCTACGCCGACGACGTAATTCTCCTATGCCACCCCTCGCCTGATGATATTGCGGCGGTGAAGGAGATCTTGCAGCTCTATGGGCGCGCCTCCGGCCTGCACGTGAACTTCCAGAAGAGCGCTGCGGCCCTCATCCGCTGCGACACCGCGGACGCTGCTCATGTTGTCGCGCACCTGGGATGCCCCATCGTCGAATTCCCGCTCACTTACTTGGGCATCCCGCTCACGCTGCGTGGCCCCACTGCTGCCCAGCTCCAACCCGTCGTCGACAAGGTCGCTGGGAAGCTACCCTTCTGGAAGGCTTGGCTCATGAACAAAGCCGGTCCCCTTGCCTTCGTCAAGGCTGTCTTGAGCACGATCCCCATACATCAGCTCCTTGTGCTTGCGCCGCCAAAGAAGACCATCAAACTCTTGGAGAAGATTGAGAGAGGATTCCTTTGGGCTGGCCGCGCCGAGGCCAATGGTGGCAATTGCCACGTCAACTGGCGGCGCGTCTGTCGGCCTATCTAGTTCGGTGGCCTCGGCGTTCACGATCTCGAGCGCACCGGCCTCGCCCTTCGCATGCGGTGGCAATGGCTCAGCCGAGTCGACGATAGCAGGGCCTGGAGCGGCCTTGACTTGCAATTCGCGCCCGAGGAGCGCGCGCTCTTCTTCGCCTCCACTACCATGACTATTGGCGATGGCCAACACGCCCTGTTCTGGGAGGACAGATGGATCAACGGGCGTGCGGTCCGCGAGATCGCGCCTCTCCTTTATGCTCTCATCCCCAAACGGCGTCGCAAGTCCAGAACTGTAGCGGACGGCCTTCATGCGAACCAATGGGCCACGGACATCCACGGCATGATTGGCATCCCGGAGATTGGAGAATACCTACGCCTCTGGCACATGCTCGCCGAAACTGCCCTCAGCGACGCACCAGACTGCATTCGCTGGAAGTGGACCGCGAACGGCGAATATTCCGCCAAGTCTGCATATCTTGCCACTTTTCATGGCTCCACCAGATGCCAGGCTTGGAAGCTTACCTGGAAGTGCTGGGCACTGCCTAGGGTGCGCTTCTTCCACTGGCTTGCCAACCTCGACCGGTGCTGGACGGCCGACCGCCTAGCGCGACGCAACCTGCCGCACCCACAGCGCTGCCCACTTTGCGATCAGGCCCCGGAGACGATTCATCATCTTCTCCTGGAGTGCCCTTTCAGCCGCGTAGTGTGGCACGAGATCCTCTCATGGCTGCGCCTCTCCTGCCCGCTGCCCAATGATGATGCCACTCTCCACGACTGGTGGCGCTCTGCAAGACATGACACCCCTAAACCTATGCACAAGGGATTGGCCTCCGCTGCCTTGCTCGTCCCTTGGATGATCTGGAAGCATCGCAATGGATGCGTGTTTGAGGGCACACCACCGTCGGTTACCTCCCTAACTGCTAGGATTAAGGAAGAGGCCGCACTCTGGGCCAGAGCTGGAGCCTTCGGGCTCTGGGCCATCTTGCCACAGACCTGGGATGTTCACTAGTGTGCCTGTACTCACCTTGTAAATCTGCCTCCTAGGAGGATTGTACCAAACCCCTTCTTTTCAATACAATGAAACGCAAAAGTCTTTTGCGTTTTCTCGAAAAAAAAAGTTCCACGCTTGCAGTTTGGTCAAGCAAACAAGACAAGGATTAATTACGAATTAGATGTGTCCAAGTTAGAGAAACCTGAACCAATCTTGGAAAGAATC
Source organism: Triticum aestivum (assembly GCF_018294505.1). Classification (NCBI taxonomy): domain Eukaryota; kingdom Viridiplantae; phylum Streptophyta; class Magnoliopsida; order Poales; family Poaceae; genus Triticum; species Triticum aestivum. Next base: position 323,712,959 of record NC_057805.1, read on the forward strand.
GTGAATATTTTTGTCCATTTTTTTTCTCTCGAACAGTTTTTGTTCATTTTCATTCTACTTACATTTTTTATACTCTGAGAGCATCTAGTCACCAAACTTATGTAAGTTATATCACTGCTACAACAGTTCCGCCATATCCTGAAGTAATAGGAACGGTACACTTGTGGTGTATCATGTATTATCTGTGCATCCTTCCGTTTTCATATGGTAGATCCTTGCATTGCGCTAAGATTTTCATATTTCATTTAACTGCTTATGCATACTGTCAGATGTATGTTTTTTTTTTTCGTTTTTTGAATGTTCTTGGGATAAAACCTCATCATTTGTTTGATGTATGTATTTTTACAATTGTTATAGCATTTTTCGCATCCTATTATAACTTTGTAAGTTATTTGCTCTCCCTAACTGTCACATCATATTGATGAGCAGATCATCTGATGATGGGACATGCAGGATTTGGGATGCTAGGCATTCTCAACAATCTCCACGAATATATATACCAAAACCTTCAGATGTTGCCGCTGGTTAGTTCATTAAAGCATATCTATTGCGTGTGTGTGGGTAACGCTTACATTTATTTATGGTAACCACATGCTGTTGATTCCAGGGAAGAGTGGTGATGCATCTTCCAGTGCTGTTCAAGTTCAACCAATAAATCACCAAATCTTATGTTGTTCATTCAATGCTAATGGAACCGTGTTTGTTACTGGCAGTTCAGACACTTATGCGAGGGTGCGTTTTCTTGTTGTTGTTATCTACTGCCGCTTGTGAGCTTCTGATTTTACTACGAAAAGGTGAAGTGCCTTTTCTCATCAGAAGTGTTGATTTCAGGTGTGGAGTGCTTACAAGAGTTGTTCTGAGGAACATGACCAACCGAATCATGAGATGGATATATTATCAGGTCATGAAAATGATGTATACTACGTGCAGTTTAGTGGATGTGTTGTATCAAGATTCTTTTCATCTGACAGCAGTCACACCAGTAAGGAAGAAAATAACCTTAAGCTAAGAAATTCATGGTCAGTATATTTTGTACTTACGGAATGATCATTCACATGTTCTTATGTAATATCCTTCAGTTTATTCACCTCCTGTCTTATCTGTCTTACCTGTTCTTACTAGTTTCTGTACTTCATTCATCTTTAACCTCATGTTGAACTGGTGTTTATTGTTGGCTTCAGTTCTACATCATTTGAGTTTGTCTCCTTTTGCCAGGTTCACACATAATATTGTTACCTGCTCCCGTGATGGCAGCGCAATTATATGGGTTCCACGGTCTCGGAGATCACATGTAAGTTAATGGGACCTAAAACTCCAATTTTGCTCCTGACAAACATTGTTTCACTAATGATGTTTATGGCGATTTGCATTACTGCTGATTTCGGCTGCTGCTACAGTCATCTGTATTGTCTCCTTAATACCACTCATATTTATTTTCTGATTATTTTGTATTTTCCTATTGTATTAGTGCTATCACTAGAGGTGTGTAGTAAGAGCTGGCTGAAAAGCAACTTGCCACATCAGCCAGTTTAATCGTGTGCCCTGCGTGATAGTTAATGCATGTTCACTAACTGGTCAGTCGTATTAGCGTGTGTGCTGGTAAATGTAGTTGGCATTTCGTTTTATAGTTTACTTAGGCAGAATTTATAATTTTTTGCACAATTTGTTCTCTGCACTAACCCAGGGAAAGATTGGACGCTGGACACGCGCTTACCATCTCAAGGTTCCTCCACCTCCAATGGCTCCTCAACCACTTCGCGGTGGTCCACGTCAAAGATACAATCCAACTCCTCGTGGTGTGAATATGATTGTTTGGAGTTTGGACAATCGCTTTGTGCTTGCTGCTATCATGGGTATCTTTGGTCTACTGCTTTATATATTTTTACCGTGACTGAACCCTTTCCTTATATTTGCATGTATTACCATTTAAGGTTCCTAGTATTCCTACAACAACAACAACAAAGCCTTTAGTCCCAAACAAGTTGGGGTAGGCTAGAGGTGAAACCCATAAGATCTCGCAACTAACTCATGGCTCTGGCACATGGATAGCAAGCTTCCACGCACCCCAGAAAAAGTGACGCACTTTTTGGATTTTCGGTCTGCGGTTGGTTGGGCCAAAGAACGAGAGTCAGCTTCCTTAAGTCCGGTACGCTTTTCTTCCTCGCTGCTTCCCGCAAATGATGTGCTTCAGACTTCTGAACACGAAATGGCACTCTTATTCACTCTCGCGAGCAAAGAAGAAGAGAGACAGCATTCAAGCCAGCGGGTGCGACCGGACTACTACCGATTAATTTTTTGGAACTTATTTATAGACTTGTAGAGACCCTCTACGTAGTTGTAATTCTAGGGCAATCGATCCACTTTCCCCATAGCCCTAAGGCTGTGTCTCGATCTCCTACGCGCAAAAGATAAGATACGGGAGACGGGGTCCTATGTGGGACCTAGAAATATTCTCTGATGAGCGGACGGGAAAACCCTCTTTGGATTTGCCCAAGATCTTTGGAATTCATTTATTTCTTGCAGACTCTACGAACCCGAGGAAAGGCTGCACAGCTTCCGTAGGGGCGTTAAGACCGGAGCTCTCATTGCAGCGGCACCTGTTAAAGTGGCGGCAAGAAAGAAAAGACCAAAAAGAAGGTTTTTTTAATACCTCTGATGAACCGAACCAAGCAGTCTGATCATCCTTGCCCGCCCCCCTCTTCTGTCAACCGTTGAAAGAGCATAGCCCGGATTCGAACTTCTCCTAGAAAAGTTTCCGGTGCGAAATTCAAAAAAATGAGTAATTCAAAGGAAAAATGAATTTGAGGCATGCGCCGGATTGAAGAGACTGATTCCTTTCTCCGGGACCATTCCTTCCCCAGACTAATTCAAAGGAAAAATAGAATAGCTGCTTCTTCTAAAGCGGATTAGAGTGCGACAACCAAAGCTACGGAGCGGCCTCTACCGCTTTCCCTACTGTTCTGGTTGAACTAGGGCTTTGGCTGAGTGACGGAGGAATCCATTTATTATTTATTTCTTAGCCTGGGCCCAACTATGTACAGAAATCTATCTATTATTGCCTGCATCGACAGCAAAGTAAACTCTCGCTGATGATAGAAGAACAACTCTTAGGGCAGTTGCCATTCTGGCATCGAGCTATTTTGCCGCAGGACCTCCCCTACAGTATCGTCACCGCAGTAGAGTTTAACCACCAAATTCGGCGATAGAGGTCAAAGGTGCTACTAAAAGGGGGCAATGAGATAACAGCTTGAAACAATAGGAGAGAAGTGGTAGCTTCATGTCGGGGCGAACTGAAACATCTTAGCCGTAAAAAACCTTCCCTTTTCAAGCCTCCCTAGTCGTCGAAAGATTTCATCCCTCGCTCGGTCGTTAAGGTGACCTGAGCCTCTTTTTCCATCCCGGGGGTAGCGATTTCAAGAGTACTTGGGGCTGACCACTGAGCTCACTCAGGCCCCGCTGGGCGGGCCAGAGTCATTCAGAAACTTTATTATGTTCTTCTTTTTTCTCCGTTGCAAAATGATGTGATGAAAGAAGCTCGTATTTCGCACACCAGCAGCGTGCGTTGCGTGATTCCACTGTGTTTTTTGCACTTGACTGGGTGGACAGTTGACCGGAAGATAACTTCGATTCGCTTCTTGCACTTTAATATGCCTCGTTCAATGAGAAAGCATCTGATCGAAGAGCAGCACGCTAGACTTCCTACTTTTGGGGTTTTTAAGGTGACCGATGCCTTTCAAAAGTGGGGCTGGCCATGGTTTTTTAACCCACCCTTTCATTCACTTAAGACCCAAAGCAGAAAAGGTTTGCAATCCATATACTGGAATTTGGTTCCACCGAAGTACAAGGACTAAACTGGTCGACTGATTTTATAGGCATCGGAATGGGTTTATCTTGGAAGATCTTGACTTCTCCGTGCCTTCTGCCTCCGACACATCATATCTCCTATGCCGAATTGAATCGATTTCAGGCACTTCCCTCAAGCCGAAACCGGAACAAGAAACTTGTAACTTCTAGCCGAGAAGGATAAGAGAGGTGGCCTTGATTTTACTCGGGTCGATTTCTATTCCCCGATGTCGAATGTGTCCATAGCTAGCTCTTTGGTGATACTCCAATCCTTTAGGTCTCTCTTAACGGACTCCTCCCATGTCAAATTCGGTCTACCCCGCCCTCTCTTGACATTTTCCGCACGCTTTAGCCGTCCGCTATGCACTGGAGCTTCTGGGGGCCTGCGCTTAATATGCCCAAACCATCTCAGACGATGTTGGACAAGCTTCTCTTCAATTGGTGCTACCCCAACTCTATCTCGTATATCATCATTCCGGACTCGATCCTTCCTCGTGTGGCCACACATCCATCTCAACATACGCATCTCCGCCACACCTAACTGTTGAACATGTCGCCTTTTAGTCGGCCAACACTCAGCGCCATACAACATTGCGGGTCGAACCGCCGTCCTGTAGAACTTGCCTTTTAGCTTTTGTGGCACTCTCTTGTCACAGAGAATGCCAGAAGCTTGGCGCCACTTCATCCATCCGGCTTTGATTCGATGGTTCACATCTTCATCAATACCCCCATCCCCCTGCAGCATTGACCCCAAATACCGAAAGGTGTCCTTCTGGGGAACCACCTGGCCATCAAGGCTAACCTCCTCCTCCTCACACCTAGTAGTACTGAAACCGCACATCATGTACTCGGTTTTAGTTCTACTAAGCCTAAACCCTTTCGATTCCAAGGTTTGTCTCCATAACTCTAACTTCCTATTTACCCCTGTCCGACTATCGTCAACTAGCACCACATCATCCGCAAAGAGCATACACCATGGGATATCTCCTTGTATATCCCTTGTGACCTCATCCATCACCAATGCAAAAAGATAAGGGCTCAAAGCTGACCCCTGATACAGTCCTATCTTAATCGGGAAGTCGTCAGTGTTGACATCACTTGTTCGAACACTTGTCACAACATTATCGTACATGTCCTTGATGAGGGTAATGTACTTTGCTGAGACTTTGTGTTTCTCCAAGGCCCACCACATGACATTCCGTGGTATCTTATCATAGGCCTTCTCCAAGTCAATGAACACCATATGCAAGTCCTTCTTTTGCTCCCTATATCTCTCCATAAGTTGTCGTACCAAGAAAATGGCTTCCATGGTCGACCTCCCAGGCATGAAACCAAACTGATTTTTGGTCACGCTTGTCATTCTTCTTAAGCGGTGCTCAATGACTCTCTCCCATAGCTTCATTGTATGGCTCATCAGCTTAATTCCACGGTAATTAGTACAACTCTGAACATCCCCCTTGTTCTTGAAGATTGGTACTAATATACTCCGTCTCCATTCTTCTGGCATCTTGTTTGCCCGAAAAATGAGGTTGAAAAGCTTGGTTAGCCATACTATCGCTATGTCCCCGAGACCTTTCCACACCTCAATGGGGATACAATAAGGGCCCATCGCCTTGCCTCCTTTCATCCTTTTTAAAGCCTCCTTGACCTCAGACTCCTGGATTCGCCGCACAAAACGCATGCTGGTTTCATCAAAAGAGTCGTCCAGTTCAATGGTAGAACTCTCATTCTCCCCATTGAACAGCTTGTCGAAGTACTCCCGCCATCTATGCTTAATCTCCTCGTCCTTCACCAAGAGTTGGTCTGCTCCGTCCTTGATGCATTTGACTTGGCCAATGTCCCTCGTCTTCCTCTCTCGGATCTTGGCCATCTTATAGATGTCCCTTTCGCCTTCCTTCATGCCTTACCGTTGGTAGAGGTCCTCATATGCCCGACCCCTTGCTTCACCAACAGCTCGCTTTGCAGCCTTCTTCGTCATCTTGTACTTCTCTATGTTGTCTGCACTCCTATCCAGGTATAGGCGTCTGAAGCAATCTTTCTTCTCTTTAATCGCCTTCTGGACATCATCATTCCACCACCAGGTATCCTTATCTTCGCTTCTCCTTCCCCTGGACACTCCAAACTCCTCCGAGGCCACCTTACGAATGCAAGTCGCCATCTTCATCCACACATTGTTCGCATCCCCTCCTTCCTCCCAAGGGCCCTCCTTAATGACCCTCTCCTTGAATGCCTGAGCTACCTTCCCCTTGAGCTTCCACCACTTCGTTCTAGCGACTTTGGCATGCTTATCCCGCTGGACACGAATCCGAAAGCGGAAGTCAGCAACCACCAGCTTATGCTGGGGTACAACACTCTCTCCAGGTATCACCTTACAGTCTAGGCACGCACGCCTATCTTCTCTTCTCGAGAGGATGAAATCAATCTGGCTAGAGTGTTGGCCACTACTAAAAGTCACCAGATGTGATTCTCTCTTTCTAAAGAGGGTGTTAGCTACAATCATGTTGTAGGCTAGAGCAAAGCTTAAGACATCTTCTCCTTCTTGATTCCTGATGCCATAGCCAAAGCCCCCATGCGCCCCTTCAAAACCTGTGTTAGATGTACCCACGTGGCCATTGAGGTCTCCTCCTATGAAGAGCTTCTCACCAATCGGTACACTCCTAACCATGTCTTCCAGGCCTTCCCAGAACTCCCTCTTGGTGTTCTCATTGTGGCCTACTTGCGGGGCATATGCGCTGATAACATTGAGAACCAAGTCCTCAGCTACCAGCTTGACCAGGATAATCCGGTCCCCACGTCTCTTGACGTCTACCACTCCATACTTGAGGCTCTTGTTGATCAAGGTGCCTACGCCATTTCTGTTTGCAGCCGTCCCCGTGTACCACAGCTTGAAGCCGGTATCCTCCACCTCCTTCGCCTTCTGTCCTCTCCATTTGGTTTCTTGGACGCAAAGGATATCAACACCTCTCCTCACCGCTGCATCAACTAGCTCCCGAAGCTTCCCTGTCAGAGACCCTACGTTCCAGCTACCTAAGCGAATCCTCCTAGGCTCGGCTAGCTTCCTTACCCTTCGCACTCGTCGAGTCAAATGCGAAGACCCTTGCTCATTTTCCACTACATCCGGGCGCCGATGTAGCGCGCCACTAAGGATGCGACGACCCGATCCTCGCTCACTGGCCACCGTATCCGGATCAAGATACGGCGCGCCACCTGGGGGGTGACGGCCCGGCCCTTGCTCATTTTCCACCACACCCGGGTTCCGATGTGGCGCGTCGCTGAGAGGGTTACGCCCCAACGAAAATCTTTTGGGTTTCATCTCCATAAGAGTGGCTGAGTTTTTACGTTGGCTCGCCAAGCCTATCACAACCCTCCTCCTTTACCCGGGCTTGGGACCGGCTATGTTGAGACAACATAGGCGGAGTTGTTCCTAGTATTCCTAGCATGAAGAAATTCAATCTTGTTGTTACATAATTGATAATTTATCTTTCATTGTTCTCATTTGTATTCATGTCACTTAAACATGTCTTATGTTCTGAAGATTGCAGAATTTGTGTTTGGAATGCTTCTGATGGGAGCTTGGTGCATTCACTGATTGGCCATCAGGAATCAGTAAGCATGCGCCATGCAGTCTAGCATTAGAGTTACTTTTGGATTTCGTTAACAACTTGTTATTGCATGTTGAAACTTAGTTTGTGCTTGTGCATGAAATTTTCCTATCAGTTAGGTGCATATGTGTGAACTTCGTCGCTGGCAACTCATCACGGGCATGCTATTCATCATATCACTAGTGAAAAAACTATGAAGCAACTCGTATTTTCTTAGTGAATATGCTGTCAAAGAGCATGTATTGAAGATGGTAATTAAATGGAACTGGAAAGGAGATGCTAATCTCAGCAAAAAGAAATCGAAGAGTATGGCAGAGTGTGTTGCAAAATTATTGCCGTTTCAGAATTGAAGTGAGTAGTACTCCCTCCATTCCCTTATACAAGGCCACAAATTCAAATTACAGGTACCAAGGTAAAACTTAATGATTGCTTTGAATCTAACTTTTCTTCTCGTTAACCGGGATTATTGATACGTCCGCTTGCATGCAAGGAAGAAATAAGAAGAAAGTAGCACAATGTTATTATGATTACATGCATGCAAGCATTAAACAAGTTGCTAGTACGAGGAAACATCAATAAATTTTGTCTCGATTACTGTTAGTGGCCTTGTATAGATGCAAAATGTATTTTTCATAGTGGCCTTGTATAAGGGAATGGAGGGAGTAGTACTCCCTCCATCCATATATATAGGGCCTAATGCGTTTTTCAAGATTGGCTTTGACTATTGATAAGATTAGTGGTATATGAGATGTATAGTGTGAAAACTATATCATCGGAAGCTCCTTTCCCGTACAAACTTGACGGTATGCTTTGTGTAACTTGCATGTCATATATTATTGCTATAACATGTGGTCAAAGCTAGCCTCAAAAAACGCATTAGGCTCTATATAGATGGATAGAGGGAGTAGCAGTATTGTCCTTGACCTCAGTTCACATATATCTTGTTGCCCAATCGTGGCGCTAACTTCTAGTTTAGTGCATTGGCAGCCAATTATGTTCGTACAGTTTGATCTATGCTTAACTTTAATTGTTTCACATTAGTAACCTCTTTTTTCTTGTGATAGTGTAATGATACTTTGTCCTATGCTATAGTCAATCTTGATTCATGAGTTCCATATACATTTCTAATTTTTGCATGTATTGAACTGGTTTAAATAATCAAGCACCTGCAGCTTTGTTTGATCGCAACATCCTGATTTCCATTCTCATTCATAATTCATCTGCACTATGTTATTCAACTTCTTTTTTCTTAAAGGTTGATCCTTGCATAAACAAATGTTCTCTTGTTAAATTTGGTCACATTCATTATCAACAGACATTTGTTCTTGATGTGCATCCGTTCAACCCCCGTATAGCTATGAGTGCTGGGTATGATGGAAAGACAATCATCTGGGATGTAAGTTCCTAACTAGATATCTTTAATCTTGGTCACTATCTTCATTCCTGAAATACGCTATTTCTGTATCCAGATATGGGAAGGAAAGCCTGTACAGATCTACGAAACTGACCACTATAAGCTTGTTGACGGCAAGTTCTCTCCGTAAGTGTCACTATAATTTCTTCATATTCGCGACAACATGAATTTTTGTTTTGGCCCTTAAGCAAATGTACAGTTTATTTGTATTTCTTTTGTAACAACGCGCCTGCATTGAGATGATACTCCATAAAATGTTTAGAACAATGAAGAAAAATAGCAGGAAAAACCCTGGGACTACTTATAAATTTTATGGATGTTCCATTAATCTTAAGAAGGTAGGGATATTCCATAGTAAAACTGAGAATGTATCGTGGTGTGCTTTTTTTTTTTTAAGTTCTGTTCAGAAGTGATCCCTCCCTTTTCTGCTATATTTCTTGACTTTTTCTGTTTTTGTTTCACGGATGACTTAATGGTGAAATCTGGTTGACCAGGGAGAAAAGTGCACTTATCTGTCGATGGCAGCTAGGTTTCCATCTCTCTCTCTAGACTTGGTTGCCCAGAATTTCTGGGTACTCGCCTTGTTCATAAAGGTGAGGCGAGCTTCCATGATGTGCTCCCTGGAACGCTTGACTGTTTAGGCTACAGCATGGCAACTATGCTGGTCGAAAGTAGATGATCCTTAGTGTTCCAGTTTTCTGTTATAGTGCAGCCAAAATAATATGAATTCAACTGACGGCGTTACTTATTTCTCTGTAGTGTTGGGATGTATTATGCCAAAATGAAGTTTTGCCATTTGACCAGTTACCATAGATTGCAGATGAATCTGAGTTTATTTGTCTGTCGTGATGTCTTGATGTGTTGCTGAATGGACATTTAGGGATGGAACATCACTTGTCCTCACCAATGAAATTGGGCAAATATTCATTATTGGTACAGGGCAGGGCGAGTCCCAAAAGGATGCGAAATATGATCAGGTATACAAATTGTTACTGAACTACCAGATTATTGGGGGGAATGCCTAGTGCAAACCAATGTTGGGTGCAGTCATGCAAACTGCCATTATCTCCGTGATCATGTGTACAGCTGGCTGAGGCACAGTTGATATTCTAATTCAGTTTGATCATGTATAACTCTCAATCTTGTTAGAGTTATAATATAAGTCATGTATACCCCTTTGTATTTATCCCGTTGTATAAGGGGTTTCCTGCATATGTACCACACCTGTACGTATATATATATCGGCCTATGGCCTCATGGGAATACAAGTTGCTTATTCCTAACATGGTATTAGAGCTAGGTCAATTTTTTGCACGCTGCAACTCGTGCTGATCTGTCTCGATCGAGCCGCCGGCTCCCTCCCGCTCGCAGTTTCCGTCGCCGCTGCCTCTCCTCTCGATCTCTCCTCCCGATCGGCGCTGGTTGGATCGCCCCGCTGGGCTGGGCCGCTTCCTCTCCTCCACGCTGGGCTGCCCCGTCCTCCCTGCTGATCGAAGTCGCCAGCTCCCGTCCGCTGCTCCCGTCGCCCGCTCGCCAGCTCCCGCACGGGCTCCCGTCCGCAGCTCCCGACCGCCCGCTAGCTCCTGCCCGGGCTTGCTCGCTAGCTCCCGCCCGGGCTTGCTCGCCAGCTCCCGGCCGGGTTCGTCTACTGCTGTTGCCTGTGTTGTCTGAGGTCTGCTGCGCGCCGGATCTCGCTCCCAGCCGTCGTCTTCGTCCGGCCTCTGCTATTTTCGGATCTTTGCCACAAAAAAAAAATGTCTGCTGCATCAGGCTACGTTGCTGTCCCTCGCTGTCCGGTGATCTTCGATGGTACCAACTACACCGAGTTCGCTGGCTTCATGCGCATTCACATGCGTGGCATTCGTCTCTGGGGTGTTCTTTCTGGCGAGGTCTGCTGTCCGCCACGTCCGGTCCCTCCGGTGGCCCCTACTCCACCGACTCCACTGGTTCTTCCTCCGGACGCTACTCAGGCCGCCAAGGATGCGGCTAAGATTGCTGATGAGGCTGCTGATCGTGCCTATGATGAGAGGGCTTTGGCTTATGAGGAGGCTCTTCAGACGTATCATGGTGCTTTGTCTGTTTACACTCAGTGGCTTGATGATGATGCTCGTGCTGCAGCTGTTCTCACTGCTAGTGTTCTGCCTCAGTTTGCTTCTGAGTTTCTGGGTCTTCCTACTGTCTTCCAGATGTGGACCTGTCTTCGTCAGCGCTATGAGCCCTCTGGTGATGCCTTATACCTTTCTGTGGTTCGTCAGGAGCATGCTCTTCAGCAGGGTGACTCTACTGTTGATGCCTTTTATGCACAGAGTTCTGCTATCTGGCGCCAGCTTGATTCTCTCCGCAGTGCTGGTTGTCGTACTTGTCCCTGCTGCCAGGCTGTCCAGGCCGATTTAGAGTTTCATCGCGTCTACGAGTTCCTGTCTCGGCTCTGTAAGGAGTTTGAGCCCCGGCGTGCTCAGTTGCTTGCTCGTGGCCGTATTTCTCTCATGGAGGCGCTTTCAGAGATTCGTGCTGAGGAGACTCGCCTACGTGGTGCTGGTTTGCTGGAGGTTCCCTCTGTGCTCGCTACTCGGGTTTCTTCCACTCCACCTGCTGCACCGCCCCATTCTCGCTCGAGTGCTCCGCCGCTCTTGCCCACTCCTTCTGGAGGCTCAGGTCGCCCCCGTTCACATTGTGACTACTGCAAGAATGATGGTCATATTGAGTCCCAGTGCTACACCAAGCGGAAACACCTGCGCAAGGCGCGATCATCAGGGACTGCGTCATCTCCCTTGCCAGTTTCAGCCATTGCTTTGACCGAGCAGGATATTCTGAGACTTAAGCGTCTGCTCGCGGCTTCAGGTTCTTCCTCGATGGGTACTGCTGGTTCTGTGACTGATGCTTCCCGCACTGAGCACCCGCCCTCTACACAGTCAGGTACATCCCCATGGGTTCTGGATTCTGGAGCTTCTTTTCATATGTCTTCTCATTCTTCCGCTTTGTCTTCTCTTCGCTCGCTGGATTCTCCTGTTCATGTCTTTACTGCTGATGGTACTCCACTTTCTGTTGCCAGTAGAGGCCATCTTTCTACTCCTTCTTATTCTGTTCCTGATGTTGCTCATGTTCCTCGACTTACCATGAATCTGTTTTCTGCCGGTCAACTTACTGATTCTGGTTGTCGTGTCATCCTTGATGTTGACTCTTGTTCTGTCCAGGATCGTCGCACGCACACTCTGGTTGGGGCTGGCCCTCGCCGCCGTGATTCTCAGGGTCTTTGGGAGTTGGACTGGCTTCATGTTCCTTCCGCTGCCACCACCATCGCCAGTCCCTCCGCTGTTGTCGCCTCTGTTACTGGTTCCTTCAAGCAGTGGCATCATCGACTTGGTCACCTGTGTGGTTCTCGGTTATCGTCTTTAGTTCGTCGAGGTCTTCTGGGGTCTGTCTCAGGAGATGTCTCTTTAGAGTGTCAGGGTTGTCGTCTTGGCAAGCAGATTCAGTTACCATATTCCCATAGTGAGTCAGTGTCTAAGCGTCCTTTCGATTTAGTCCATTCTGATGTATGGGGTCCGGCTCCTTTCACTTCGAAAGGTGGTCATAAATACTATATTATTTTCATCGATGATTTTTCTCGTTACACATGGCTTTATTTCATGACTTCACGTAGTGAGGTGTTGTCTATTTATAAGCGTTTTGCTGCCATGGTTCATACTCAGTTCTCTTCACCCATTCGTGTTTTTCGTGCTGACTCCGCTGGTGAGTATATCTCTAAGATGTTGCGTGGTGTCCTTGCTGAGCAGGGTACTCTTGCCCAGTTCTCTTGTCCTGGTGCTCATGCTCAGAATGGTGTGTCTGAGCGCAAGCATCGTCACCTTCTTGAGACGGCTCGTGCTATGATGATCGCCGCCTCTCTTCCGCCTCATTTTTGGGCCGAGGCTATCTCCACTTCTGTCTATCTCATCAACCTTCAGCCATCTGCTGCTTTGCAGGGTGGTGTTCCTTTTGAGCGTCTGTTTGATCGCTCTCCCGATTATTCGATGCTTCGCTTGTTTGGTTGTGTTTGCTATGTTCTTCTTGCCCCTCGCGAACACACCAAACTGACCGCTCAGTCTGTTGAGTGTGTCTTCTTAGGCTACAGTGATGAGCATAAGGGCTATCGTTGTTGGGATCCTGTCGGTCCTCGGATGCGTATCTCGTGATGTGACTTTTGATGAGTCTCGTCCTTTTTACCCACGACCATCTTCCACGGTCTTTTCAGTGGAGGATATCTCTTTTCTCACTTTTCCTGACTCTCCTCTTCCTCCCGTCGCGCCTGTACCTATTCGTCCCACTCCCTCTGCTTCTCCACCCCTCGTCGATTCACCGCCACCATCTTCCCCGGTCTCCTCACCTAGCATGTCACCGGATTCTACACCTTCATCTCCGGTGACTTCTTCGTCGCCACCCCCTGATTCTACCTTGGCGATTCCTCCTTCTCTTGTTCCATCTCTTCTGCAGCATTACACTCGTCGTTCCCGACCTGTGGATGCTTCCTTGGATGAGTCGTCCTCTTCCTCTCAACCTACTTATGGTTTGCGTTCTCGTCCTCGTCCGCCTATTGATCGCTTTGGATTTCCCACCGCTGGTGCTGCTGTTCTTGAGCCGACTTCTTACCGTCAGGCTATTGTTCATCCTGAATGGCAGTTTGCGATGGCGGAGGAGATTGCTGCTCTTGAACGCACCGGTACCTGGGATCTTGTTTCTCTTCCTCCCGGAGTCCGTCCCATCACTTGTAAGTGGGTCTACAAGGTTAAGACTCGCTCCGATGGTTCTCTTGAGCGTCACAAAGCTCGTCTCGTGGCTCGTGGTTTTCAGCAGGAGCATGGTCGTGATTATGACGAGACTTTTGCTCCTGTGGCCCATATGACCACTATTCGTACACTTCTTGCCGTTGCCTCTGCACGCCACTGGTCTATCTCTCAGCTTGATGTTAAGAATGCCTTTCTTAATGGTGAGCTGCGTGAGGAGGTGTACATGCAGCCACCACCTGGGTATTCTGTTCCTGATGGCATGGTGTGTCGTCTTCGTCGCTCTCTCTATGGCCTTAAGCAAGCCCCTCGTGCCTGGTTTGAGCGTTTTGCTTCTGTGGTCACTACTGCTGGTTTTTCAGCAAGTGTTCATGATCCCGCATTGTTTATTCACCTTTCTCCTCGTGGTCGGACTCTTCTTCTTCTCTATGTTGATGATATGGTCATCACTGGGGATGACCCCGAGTATATTGCCTTTGTAAAGGCCCGTCTTAGTGAGCAGTTTCTTATGTCTGATCTTGGACCTCTTCGCTATTTTCTTGGGATTGAAGTCTCTTCTACCTCTGATGGCTTTTTTATATCCCAGGAAAAGTATATCCAGGATCTTCTTGCTCGTGCTGCTCTTTCTGACGAGCGCACTGTTGAGACTCCTATGGAGCTCAATGTTCACCTTCGTGCTACTGATGGTGATCCTCTCCCTGACCCGACGCGTTATCGTCATCTCGTTGGCAGTCTTGTCTATCTAGCTGTCACTCGTCCGGACATCTCTTATCCGGTTCATATCCTGAGTCAGTTTGTTTCTGCTCCCACATCGGTTCATTATAGTCATCTCCTTCGTGTTCTCCGATATCTTCGGGGTACGATCTCTCACCGTCTCTTCTTTCCTAGCTCCAGTTCTTTACAGCTTCAGGCCTATGCGGATGCTACGTGGGCTAGTGATCCTTCTGATCGCCGTTCGCTTTCTGCTTACTGTGTTTTTCTTGGCGGTTCTCTCATTGCCTGGAAGATGAAGAAACAGATTGCAGTTTCCCGTTCGAGTGCTGAGGCTGAGTTGCGAGCTATGGCTCTTTTGACGGCAGAGGTGACTTGGTTACGGTGGTTACTTCAGGACTTTGGTGTTTCTGTCACTACACCGACTATGCTCTTATCTGACAGTACAGGTGCTATCAGCATTGCGCGCGATCCTGTGAAGCATGAGCTCACCAAGCATATTGGTGTTGATGCTTTCTATGTGCGCGCTGCTGTGCAGGATCAGGTCGTTGCTCTTCAGTATGTGCCTTCCGAGTTACAGTTGGCGGATTTCCTGACGAAGGCCCAGACTAGAGCACAACATGGCTTTTATCTCTCCAAACTCAGTGTTGTTCCTCCACCATGAGTTTGAGGGGGGGTGTTAGAGTTATAATATAAGTCATGTATACCCCTTTGTATTTATCCCGTTGTATAAGGGGTTTCCTGCATATGTACCACACCTGTACGTATATATATATCGGCCTATGGCCTCATGGGAATACAAGTTGCTTATTCCTAACAAATCTGTCAGGGCCTTGGTGCTTAGTCACAGAATTATTCATCCATGTGGCGCTTTGAGAGTTTGCATGACTCTACCTAGATATGTTTGCGCTGGATAATCCTCCTGTTTTGGAAATATCCCACCTTGTATGCAATCATTGATGCTCACTATTCATGTTTTCAAACAGTTCTTTCTTGGAGACTACCGGCCCCTTGTTCATGATACAAATGGAAGTGCTATTGATCAGGTTCGTCTGAGGATATGAGCTATCTGTTCTTTGCATTGGCATTAGCCGATTGAATTGTATAATGTCGTTATAGTCATTTTCTGCAACTAACTCTACCATAAGATTCATCAAGTGAACTGTTTCAAAAACCGTTTTAGTGGAATTTTTCATTTTGTTATTTTCTGAATATTTGTTAAACAAGCGGAATTGTATAGGTATCACGTATTGTTTTTTTGTCTAAAAAAAGTACTGTTTTTAAGAGAAGTCCTAGACTTGCTTTTGTGATGGTATATGTTTTACTGGTTGGTGTAGTAATATACTCCCTCTGTAAACAAATATAAGACGTTTTAGGTCACTACGTTTGTTTACATAGGTAGTATCAGATGATTCGAACTAGCTATTCGTTAGTCTGTTTTTGGCTGCCAACCGTATTTATATAGAATGCCACGGACTACCACCATTGCAGTCTACTTCTGAAGTGTTGCTAGTTCGTCAGCTAAGTATAGGTGGATTATGTGCTGTCAAATCGAGCGAGGAACATTCTGCTGATTGGCAGGAAGTTTGACTTGAATGGCAGTCTTGAAAGTGCACAACATTGATGTTTTGTTATTCCCTACTACAGTATGTTATAACTTTATAAGTTACAAGCATCCCGTACCACAATCATCCGATCACCTCTGAATGTGTTTTCTTAGTAGCTGTAATATATAATACTCCCTCCGTCCCAAAATTCTTGTCTTAGATTTGTCTAGATACGGATGTATCTAATACTAAATGTGACTTGATACATCCGTATTTAGACAAATCTAAGACAAGAATTTTGGGATGGAGGGAGTATGTTCTATATATCAGACGTTTGTGTGGTGCTACTCGTACCATCTCATCAGAAGTCATACAAAGGGTGTAATTTATTTCAGTAACTATTCTCTTTAAAAAAAAATTCTGGTGCTTATTCAAGCCAACAAACAAGTAAGCATTGCAAGACTAAGGAATCTTGAAACATGATAAAACACAGAACTCCAGGTTTGAAAAACTACTGGACGCCTGCTGGGTCTGGTATTTCCCAAGAAAGGGGATATGGAACCCTGTCCCTGATCATACTTGCCTATGTGGAACTGTTTTTTTTTTCTCTTCATAAAGTGCATCATGAGCTATCAAGTTTTCTTTATGATGCCTTTCTTACTGTACCCAGGAAACACAACTTGCACCTTATAGGAGAAATATTCAAGACCTTTTGTGCGACTCGGGTATGCAACTTCTCTATCTTTCTAACCAAGGTATAATTTAGTAATTTATTGGTCGCACATGATTATAATTGTTAGTTGCTAATTGCCAATGAAGGTATGATACCTTACCCAGAGCCTTTTCAGAGCATGTACCAGAAATACCGGTTAGGTATCCTGGGTATTGAATGGCGACCTCCCTCAGTAAATTTTGCTGTTGGGCCCACTTACGATGCAACCACTGGCGAGTACCAAATCATCCCAGTTACTGATCCAGATAGGTGGGAACCACTTCCAGAGATAACAGACTTCATCGAGCTTGAACCAGAAAATGAAGCGATCTCTGATGATACTGATTCCGAGTACAATGGCATGGATGACTATTCTAGTGAAGGAGAACAGGGGATTTGGGGTGGTCATGCTTCTGGTGCTTCATACTCAAGTGCAGAGATTGATGGATCTAATCTTAACAGTACTGCTAATCTCCGCAGATCTAGAAGAAAGAAGAAAAGATGTGATGTGAGAGGCGACATTAAGATCATTCCATTTCCTTTATGTTGGTTTCTAACCTTTCAGCTTATTTTCCTTTTATTACGTCTTCTACAGGCTGATCTTGTTACTTCATCTGATCGGCGAGTTAAGAAAAGAAATTTGGATGGGCACGGTGTGGCTACACCGTCAAGGCCACATAGAGGCAGGAAGTCTAAGACTGGCCGTGCTACCAAAAGGAAAATATCTCCTAAATCTAGGAGATTGTGACCTCAAAGACGTGCTACTCACAGCACACACAGTTTTTTCTTGAAGATTGAAACTTCAACAGAAGAGGAAGATGGATCAGCGAGCAGTCTTTCAGACAACGAACTCAACACAGAAAGCACTGAAGCTGAGCAGTCAGCGTGGCATGGCCTGCCAAGATTTGGTAGAGAAACCAACCAATATGATTCCGAAGATGTTACCCGACCTTCTCAGTTCACTGAAACCAAGGGAAAACATTCTGCAAATAGTAGAAAACTGATTCTGAGGATACCACGCCGTGATCTAAAAGTTCAGTTTCCTTCAGAAAGTGTAAATCCAGAACTCCCACCTCATTATGCAGTGCTGTCACTTCCAGCAGCCAGATACAAAGACGCTGAGCCGGAACTAGCTTTTGAGCCTGGAAACTCCTCTGCTTGCAAGTCTGAATCACCTCTGGTCTCCGGTCTACATGATGCGGGTACTGTTCACAGTAATGGCGCAATCAAAGGGTGTGAGCTTAAGCTGCGACCTTCAAAGCATTGCGAGTTCGGGGACTCTTCTTCAGGAGACACGTGGGTCTCTTCAAATAATGCACTTTCGCATGATGTTTATGGGTCTGGTAGTCAGAAAACACCTAATCAATATGATAACGGCGTCCAACAAACGGTTGAGCAGAATGTACAGAAAAGACAACGTGCAATTTATCTGGATAGCATCCATGAAAACCACAATACTGATGATTATAGTGAAGGTAATTTGCCTGGTAAAGAATGGATAACTGACAACAGGAATACTCATCTAGAGGAAGAAAATAACAGGGAACACGATCAGCAGTTCCACAGCACTCGGTCTATATCCTTTAAACTGAAGTTGTCCAGACCAAGAGGCTTTGCAGATGGAGCAAGTTCATCAGACATATCGAAGACTAGTGCAGTAGGGAGTGACATCAACCATGTTAAAGTTCCAATGCAGCATGATGAGGTTTCTGCCACCAGTCAACATAGGAGCAGTGACTTCCCTAGTGTGTCCAGACGTTTCCAGGACTTTGAATCTGCGAAGACATACGGCACCGTGTACAAAAGGTCACGGTCTATATCCTTTAAACTGATCGTGTAACAGGGAACACGATCAGCAGTTCCACAGCACTCGGTCTATATCCTTTAAACTGAAGTTGTCCAGACCAAGAGGCTTTGCAGATGGAGCAAGTTCATCAGACATATCGAAGACTAGTGCAGTAGGGAGTGACATCAACCATGTTAAAGTTCCAATGCAGCATGATGAGGTTTCTGCCACCAGTCAACATAGGAGCAGTGACTTCCCTAGTGTGTCCAGACGTTTCCAGGACTTTGAATCTGCGAAGACATACGGCACCGTGTACAAAAGGTCAGAGCCAAGTAAGCACAGGAAAAGATTGGGTTCGGATGCGTTTGGAAATGGACATAATACTTCTGTTTCCAATGATGATGGTGGACATCAACCTCCAGACTGCAGTCCTGTTGCACCTACTGGTAGTTTACGAAGAAACGAAAGGAGGTCATGTGCATACACTGATTATGGTAGAGGAAGGGATGCAATCTCTCATGTGCAAAGTTCTTCCCTCGAAGCAGCAACTAGTGGGAGACAAATTGTTGCAAATGTGCGTGAAGTAATGTGGGGATCAACATCAAAGACTGCTGGTATAAAGTCTTCTATGAACAAAAGAGAGAGTTGCAACTTTCCTGATACACATCTATTGGAGAAAAAGCACCAAGTATCGAGGCCATGGTTGATGTTGCTAGAGCATGAAGATATCTACCGTTATATTCCTCAACTTGGCGATGAGGTTATGTACTTGCGACAGGTATTTATTTATTTTCGCTGCATTGTGTGTATAAAGTACGGAAATGATTTTGGTGCAAGCAGCTTTCAGCTGCAAACATACTAAAATAATAATAATAATAAATCTTCTGTTGCCACTTCCCCCTCCTGCCCAGTTGTAAGGTATACTAGTTGATGGTGGGAAAATCGTGCGTAGCAAGTTACATACGAGCATATATACCATTGTGACTCGTAAAATAGTATTTATGAAGCGCCTCTTATCATACTTTCTGCGTGCTTGTTATTTTTAGGGTCATGAAGAATATGTTTATGAAGTGCAATCATCGGATAATTGCCCATCAAATCGGATCAAAGGCCTTAAAGCTGCTGAGCTTTGCGAAATTAAGGGTCTTGATTACAAGCCAGATAGAGGGTCTGGTGAAAGCTGCTGTGAATTAACTATTAAATTCATTGATCACACTTCAAGTGGATTTGGCAAAGAGTTTGTAATCACATTGCGTGAGCTAGTTACGTTCCCTGATTTTCTTGTGGAAAGAACACGGTTTGAAGCTACTACCACGTATAACTGGAGCATCGCTGATAGGTGCAAAGTTTGGTGGATGGATGAGGGAGAGGATGGAGGAAGTTGGTGGGAGGGACGAGTATTGGAAATAAGACCTAAGTCACCTGATTTTCCTGAGAGCCCTTGGGAGAAATATGTCATACAGTATGAAACTGATGGTTCTGAACATCCGCATAGCCCCTGGGAGGTGCATGATGCTAATAACCCATTGGTTCCATGGAAGCGTCCACATATTGATCCCAGTACCAGGAACAAATTGTTATCAGCAGTGACCGGTTTACAGGAAAAGTCTCTCAGAAATCAGGTACGTTTTATTTTCAAAATTTACACTCTTGGGTTGTTGTTTTGACTGTTTACCATATTTTTGTACGGGTCTTCAGGATCGCTATGGTGTTCTGAAGTTAGATACTGTTGCAGGAAAATCAGATTTCATAAACAGGTAATTCTTGTATAAAAGTATGCAGTGCAGATGCTTCTATATGTTTTTTTTCATTTATAACAAAAGTGAGAATGATGACTGCTGTGAAATAATCCTCATGAGGCATATAATCTGTAGATAATGCAGTATACCATGTATTTGTAAAAAAGTTTACCTTATTTCCGTTGGAGGTTAACATGCCTATGTTTGTTTTAAGGTTTAACAAACTAAAGATATATGGAACATAAAATACCTTATTTCTGTTGGAGGTTAACACGCCTATGTTTGTTTGAAGGTTTAACGAACTAAAGATATATGGAACATAAAATGTGGTTTCTTTATTCATGATTTGTAGGTGACATACTTTTTAGAAAATAATAGCAACCAACCTCTTTACAAAACTACCTTTTTTGTTGGCAAATCTCGTAGCGAGCATCTAACATAAATTTGCTAATTGATACAAGGCCCATTTTCCAAATCTCGTCAAATAAATGCGTGTTTGACAAGGTTTTTGGGTATATATGGCTGTACCCCTACAAGGCCCGTTTTCCATTTCAGTTATGAGGCCATATTTGTTAAAATGCAGATTTGATGATTTTCATTAACAAGGTCAAAAAAGATTCAACCAATGCATACACTGGAAGCGTATCATTATTTATTTATTTATTTATGATGAAGGAACGCCTGTCTTAAAAGATTTTTCTCTGTATGCAACTTGCGTTCTAGGTTCCCTGTCCAATTCTCCATTGAGGTGATCAGAGCAAGACTACAGAGCGATTACTACAGAACTCTGGAGGCTGTCAAACATGATGCCACTGTGATGCTTGCCAATGCCAAGTCTTATTTTTCAAAGAGCGGCGAAATGACCAAAAAGATCCGCAAGCTATCTGAGTGGATCCAAGATAAGATTCTATCACTATAGGGGGAGGTGCTCTGTGCGCAGCAGGCATTCTTCCCTTTTAGCAGAATTTGCCACTCATCCCGTGAGATGATCCTCTGTTTGCGTCGCAGAAGCATGTTTTTGTTAAGAGGAATGAGCCAAAATAGTTGGCAGGTTGGGAGGGATTTCTTGTGTAGCCCAACATTTTGAAACTATCTGATCTGATATCCCTGGTTTACTGATGCAAATTGAAATCCTGACCATTTGACCCTTGTTTGCCGTGAAGAAAGAACTTGAGAGCCTTGTTAGAGAAAGAAAATGCTAACGTGTAGAATATGGTAAAGGAAATGCCCTACCAGATCACTGGATTTGTATAGCAGACCGAGTAAATCATCGATAACGAGAAGGCAAAATCCCTGGACTCGAGTCCTACTCTTGAGTTCTCTATAATAAACTAAACATCAGACTGAAAGCAACATGTTTGGCGGATGCTAGGCGTAAGCCGGCTGATAAGAGCCAAACTTAAGCCGCCTCGTTAGCCACTCGATCGGGCCATCAGGAAGCGACATCAGCCGTGGGATCCATCGAGTCAGCCCACTCAGCTTTTCCCTTCGCGTTTCTTTTGGCGGCTGCAAACAGCGTACACTTCGCGTCGGAGAGAAAAAGCAGCAGCCCCAGTTCGCAGCGCCATGGCACCCCCTGTCAGCTCGAGCGCCCGACGGCGATGCTGCAAAACAGCAGGTGCCGCAAACGGAGTTGTTTCGTTGAAGTAGCTGGTCAGTTGCAAACCGACGGCAAGCCTCAGACGATCACCGCAGCGCGAAAAAAACTCGAGCCCTAGGTGGCGCTCCATTGCGGTTCCGGTGAAGCTCCATTGCAGCCGCGACAGAGCTCCAACGACTCCGGCAGCGCTCCATTGCAGCTCCGGTGAAGCTCCATTGCAGCGTCGGCGAGCTCCAACGACCCCGGCGGTGCTCCATTGCAGCCCCGACACGCTCCATTGCAGCGACGACAGAGCTCCAACGACCCCGGCGGTGCTCCATTGCAGCCCTCGGCACGCTCCATTGAAGCTCCGGCGAAGCTCCATTGCAACCTTCCCGGAGCTCCAACGGCCCCGCGACGCTTCACTGCAGATCCGGCGGCACCCGACGATGCTTCATTGCAACCTCATCAGAGCTCCAACAACACCCGTGGCTCTATTGCAACTCTGACGAAGCTCCATTGCAGCCTGACGTAGCTCCAACGCAGTACGACGGTTCCCGGCGATGTTTCGTTGCAGCACCGACGGGTCCCCGGCGATGCTCCATTGGAGCACCACGCAGCCCCGGGTGGCAGCACGGGAGTTGCTGGAAAAAACCGGCGAGCCACCGCGTCGCTCGCTTGAAGCATGGACAGAGCGTCGTCAGCCCCCTATTGCGACACCGCCACGACCCCCGGGTCCGGCCGGCTGCACACTCAGGCGATGTGATGTTGCGTTGTAGCACCGTCGCCAGCGAGCAGAGCCACGGATGCTGCGTTCCAGCGCCGTCGCCAACCTTGCCCCCAATCTCCGCCATGGATGTTGTGTCGTGATGCAGCGTCTCGGCGTCCAAATCTTCCCCCAACGCCGGCCATCTTGCAGCAATAGTGGCACCAGGACACACGGTGGTTGGAGGGATCGCAGCCCACCTCCGGCATGAGGCCCGGCCCCCCGGCGCGTCGCCGGTCGTCGTCGTGGAGCAGCTCGCAGCGTCTCACGTCACCGGGTCACAGCACAGCCCCCGTGTCCCATTATGAAGCGGTGGCTATTGGTCAGCGGTGATGACCGAGGGCAGCGACTAGGAGGGGAAGGGTGAAGGAGGAGCAGGAAAGTGGCGCGCGTGAATCTGCTCTGTAGCGCGAGATTCGGCCATGGAGACTAGTGGAGCTAGCAAGCAGGCGCGGAGAAGATGGCTTGGTCCAGGTGAATCAGAAGAGATAAGGTGAGAAACGAGCGGTGGGCAGGCCAGGCCCACGGGGACACGTGTCAGGAAGCAGAGGCGGCTTACAAGCGAGAGAAATCAGTCGGTAGAAAATAAACGTTTTCCCATGGAAAAAGAAGAAGCCAGCCACGACAAAACAAGAGTCGATTCCAGGCCAAGTCGTCGTCTACGTTGCCCTGAACGTGGGGTGCAACAGCCGACCGAGCTCCTCGTCCTCCGCGTCCAGCGGCCCGCCGGTCTCATTCCTGACGCGCTGCACGGCGGTGCCGTTGAGCGACTCGTGGCCGAACCCGTACAACCTCAGTATCTGGTCGTCGGCGAAGTTGAAGGCGCGCTCCATCCCGAGGCGGCACCGGTCCGCCGGATAGCTGTCGGCGTACCGCCGGCAGGGCTTGCACCCGACGAAGTGCGTCACGAGCGGCCAGGCGCCCGTCCGCCGCAGCTCCTCGTACCTGTCCACGATGAGCTCCCAGAAGCCGTTGAGCTCGTACGAGTTCTCGAAGAAGACCTTGTCCCCCCACCTCTCCCGCTGCGTGACGAGCAGGTAGATGAGCGCCGACTGGTCGTCGGCCTCGAACGGCGGGCGGCCGGAGAGCTCCCTGGCGAAGAGCTCGCCGTACCTGTCGCGCACGGGGCCGCGGGGCCCCATGGGGGCCATCGCGTGGAGGAGGTCGAGCGACCACTGGCAGTTGCGGATGAGGATACTGCCGGTGTTGACGCCCACCCAGCTCTTCTCCTCGTACACCTTGGCCTCCCAGCCGTGGAGCACCAGGTTGTGCGCCGCGTAGCGCTCCCACGGCAGCTCGAACCGCATGTCCGTGAACACCGCGTCCGAGTCCACCCACCACAGGAGCTCCACCTCCGGGTGCGCCATCATCAGCGACCGCAGCAGAGGCAGCTTCGCCCAGAACCCGGTCATCTCCGCGTCCAGGAACGCCGTGTTGTAGTACACCTCCAGGCCGTGGACGCGGCAGTAGTCCGCCTTGTTCTTGAACGCGCGCAGCAGCAGGTGGTCGCCGTCCGGGTCGGGGCACCGGGCCGGCGCGGAGCCGGTCACCACCAGCACCCGCGGCCGGCCCGCGGGCGGTACCCGCGCCGGGAACTCCGGGTGCGCGGCGAGCCACGCGGACCGCCGCGCGTCGTAGTCCAGGATGGTGCGACCCAGCGAGTAGGGCGGGTCCGTGAGCTGCCGGGGCGGCGGGAGGCCGATGTCCTCGTCGCTCACGTTGGCGGCTACGGGCGGCGGCGCTGGCGGCGCTGCGGCGGCAATGTGGATGGGGTTGCTGAACACGACGCGGAGGCTGGGGAGGTTGAGGACGGAGCCGGTCGGGCCGAGGATGAGGAACAGCGCGCCGGTGAGCAAGAGAAGGAAGACGAGGGGGATGGTGGTGCTTCCCGCTGCCGGGCAGCCGTAATGCGCCCGCCAGCGCAGGCCGTTGGCCGGCTTGCCGTCGTGCTGCTCAGCCACCGTTGCCATGCTATCGGTAGCTAGAGAAGCTGTCCGGCGCCGCGCGTTGCAAGCACCTTCCATCGGCGATGGTTTAACCATCATCTGGCTCTGGCAAACGTCAACGGGAGAGGGGAGTCGAGCTCGAGTTGTGCATGGCACGCTCTTGTTCCCACTTCCCACTACGAACCAAGTAAGAATGGGGATCACGATGAGGGAGGGGCGAAGGGGGTACCGTAGGTTATAGTAAAATAACGTAATAATGCTGAGCAGGTGATTTCTAGAAGTGAAGAAGTTCAAATCTCAACGCATACTAGGGCTGGGGGCTCTTAATTGCCCATGTGCATTTGTTCAAAGTTCGTGTTCCCAGACTACCTATGCTGCAGCGCTACAGACGGTGCCGAAGAGGTAGAGAAACGGTGCGTATGTACTAGAGTATAAATAATATGAAGAGTAGTACACACTCGTCTGTAGCTGATGTTCCTCAAAACATAACAGTTGACTTACCTTATGTGACACCATCCTTTCAAATTGTACCCTGGAGGACGGACCTGCATCTACACTAACAAACAAAAAAAACTAAAAGGAGCACTATGTCAGATGCCTAAATTTTATTTAATTTTTTTCTCTACGCCCTTAGATTGACATCCAATGGACAAAGTCTGCACGCTCCGGAGGAGCCAATCAAAAGCCTCGTGATGGGCCCGTTTCTTGCATGCATCGACGCACCATGCATCCAAAGCCGCAGATGCATGCAAAATTTTCCATTCCCGAACAAGTGAATGCATGCAAGTTTTGCCTTTCCACCGATGCTACAACATGTACCGGAAATACACTTTGCTTGCTGGTTGTAGATACTGTTGGAAATATGCTCTAGAAAAAATGGTTATTATTATATTTCTTTGTTCATGATAATTGTCTATTGTTCATGCTATAATTGTATTAACCGGAAACCGTAATACATGTCTGAATACGTAGATCACAATATGTCCCTAGTGAGCCTCTAGTTGACTAGCTCGTTGATTAATAGATGATTGTGGTTTCCTGATCATGGACATTGGATGTCGCTGATAACGGGATCACATCATTAGGAGAATGATGTGATGGACAAGACCCAATCTTAAGCATAGCACAAGATCGTGTAGTTCGTTTGCTAGAGCTTTTCTAATGTCAAGTATCATTTCCTGAGACCATGAGATTGTGCAACTCCCGGATACCGTAGGAGTGCTTTGGGTGTATCAAACGTCACAACGTAACTGGGTGGCTATAAAGGTGCACTACGGGTATCTCCGAAAGTGTATGTTGGGTTGACACGAATCGAGACTGAGATTTTTGTCACGCCGTATGACGGAGAGGTATCTCTGGGCCCACTCGGTAATGCATCATCATAATGAGCTCAATGTGAGTAAGGAGTTAGCCACGGGATCATGCGTTACGGAAAGAGTAAAGAGACTTGCCGGTAACGAGATTGAACGAGGTATGGGGATACCGACAATCGAATCTCGGGCAAGTAACATACCGATGGACAAAGGGAATTGTATGCGGGATTGATTGAATCCCCGACATCGTGGTTCATCCGATGAGATCATCGTGGAACATGTGGGAGCCAACATGGGTATCCAGATCCCGATGTTGGTTATTGGCCGGAGAGATGTCTCGGTCATGTCTGCATGGTTCCCGAACCCGTAGACCGGGTCTACACACTTAAAGTTCGGTGACGCTAGAGTTGTTATGGGAAATGAAGGAAATATGCCCTGGAGGCAATAATAAAGTTGCTATTTATATTTCCTTATATCATGATAAATGTTTATTATTCATGCTAGAATTGTATTAACTGGAAACTTAGTACATGTGTGAATACATAGACAAACAGAGTGTCACTAGTATGCCTCTACTTGACTAGGTCGGTAATCAAAGATGGTTAAGTTTCCTAGCCATGGACAAAGATTTGTCATTTGATGAACGGGATCACATCATTAGAGAATGATGTGATTGACTTGACCCATCCGTTAGCTTAGCACTATGATCGTTTAGTTTATTGCTATTGCTTTCTTCATAACTTATCATGTTCCTATGACTATGAGATTATGCAACTCCCGAATACCGGAGGAACACTTTGTGTGCTATCAAACGTCACAACGTAACTGGGTGATTACAAAGATGCTCTACAGGTGTCTCCGACGGTGTTTGTTGAGTTGGCATAGATCGAGATTAGGATTTGTCACTCCGATTGTCAGAGAGGTATCTCTGGGCCCTCTCGGTAATGCACATCACTATAAGCATTGCAAGCAATATGACTAATGAGTTAGTTACGGGATGGTGCATTACGGAACGAGTAAAGAGACTTGCCGGTAACGAGATTGAACTAGGTATAAAGATACCGACGATCGAATCTCGGGCAAGTAACATACCGATGACAAAGGGAACAACGTATGTTGTTATGCGGTTTGACCGATAAAGACCTTCGTAGAATATGTAGGAACCAATATGAGCATTCAGGTTCCGCTATTGGTTATTGACCGGAAGTGAATCTCGTCATGTCTACATAGTTCTCGAACCCGTAGGGTCCGCACGCTTAATGTTCGATGACAATCGGTATTATGAGTTTATGTGTTTTGATGTACCGAACGTAGTTCGGAGTCCCGGATGTGATCACGGACATGACGAGGAGTCTCGAAATAATCGAGACATAAAAATTGATATATTAGACGATGTTATTCTAATATGGTCGTGGCTACCCCTAGTACTGATATTGTTTCTGTTGATTTGTTAGCTGCATCAAGAAGTCTCGTTGAAGAAAAGGACGTGGTGCATGCAAATTCTGGAAGAGACCTCCCACATGCAAACTCATACCAACATGTAGCTTCGCATGCCAGATGGAAAAATGATATTACTTATTTATGTGCTAGTGCAATCGGAAGATCAACCAAGCTTATGTTTTGTTCAACGGCCTTGCATGCGCACGTGTATTGGGATGAAAGGAATGAGAGTTGGTTCAAACGGAAGGACATCAAGAGAATATTTATCTTTCTGTTTTTACCAAGGAAAGAGAAAGACCAACCTTATTTATCCAAGACATGTTATGCGTGGGATCTATTCCAATGTTTAAAGTCTGTTGGCTGGGGTCCACCTACATGCAGAATCAGGAGATGGCGCACACCAAAGTTACCTTTTAAAATTCTACTACTAGTCGCTTGTGTATTTCCTTCTCAGCCGTGAGTTAGAGATAGGGTCAGATATTGAGTATAATTCTTGTGAGTCAAGTTACAAGGGTCAGCTTGTATTATAAAGTTGTAAGTCCGTGCGCCATGTAATAGTTAGGTTATTTTTTAATGAATTAGACACCGCGTGTGTTTCGGCCGTCGGCCATTATCGAGTTTAGAGAATTCTTGTCAAAATCTCTACTGGCATGTGAGTTTCTGCGACGCGACGCGTAGGGGATTACAAGCTGAGCCTATACGGTTTGTCCACGTTATTCCTTCGGTTGAGGGGTTGGCGTGTTGTTTCCGTGGGATTTACGAACATCTTCGTAAACCCGCGACTTGTTCTTGCTGTGATGAAGGTTTGTGCCGTGAAAGATCGGGCCAACAACGGATCGACCCTCATCTCGAGGTTCGCTCTACATCATATTCGGACACCAGATGAGTTTCGGGGGTCACCGGATAAATATCGGAGTGCCGGGATTATCGAAACCCTCGGGGGAATTAATGGGCCAACATGGGCCTTATGAGAGGGAGGAGGGAGCCTTAGGGCTGCCCCCCTTGAGGAGTCCGAATTGGACAAGGAGGGGGGGGGGGGGCGGCGCCCCCTCTTTCCCTCCCTCTCTCCGTCTCCTTCCTTCCCCCTCTCTCTTTCCTTGTTGGAAACCTACTAGGAATAGGATTCCTAGTAGGAATCCTACTTGGGGCGCGCCCCATGAGGGCCGGCCGGCCTCCCCCTTGCTCCTTTATATACGGGGGCACCCTAGAACACACAAGTTGACAGTTGTTTTAGTCGTGTGCGGTGCCCCCCTCCACAGATTTTCACCTCGGTCATATTGTTGTAGAGCTTAGGCGAAGCCCTGCGTCGGTAACTTCATCATCACCGTCACCACGCCGTCGTGCTGACGAAACTCTCCCTCGGCCTCAGCTGGATCAAGGGTATGAGGGACGTCACCGAGCTGAACGTGTGCAGATCGCGGAGGTGCCGTGCGTTCGTTACTTGGGTCGGTTGGATCGCGAAGACGTTCGACTACATCAACCGCGTTACTAAACGCTTCCGCTTTCGGTCTACGAGGGTACGTGCACACACTCTCTCCGCTCGTCTCTATGCATCACCGAGATGGATCTTGCGTGTGCGTAGGTAAATTTTTTGAAATACTACGTTCCTCAATAGTGGCATCCGAGCCAGGTGTATGCGTAGATGTTATATGCACGAGTAGAACACAAAGAGTTGTGGGCGATAATAGTCATACTGCTTACCAGCATGTCATACTTTGATTCGACGGTATTGTTGGATGAAGCGGCTCAGACCGACATTACGCGTACGCTTACGCGAGACTGGTTCTACCGACGTGCTTCGCACACAGGTGGCTAGTGGGTGTCTGTTTCTCCAACTTTAGTTGAATCGAGTGTGACTACGCCCGGTCCTTGTTGAATGTTAAAACAGCAAACTTGACGAAAAATCGTTGTGGTTTTGATGCGTAGGTAAGAACGGTTCTTGCTAAGCCCGTAGCAGCCACGTATAACTTGCAACAACAAAGTAGAGGACGTCTAACTTGTTTTTGTAAAGCATGTTGTGATGTGATATGGTCAAGACGTGATTATATAAATTGTTGTATGAGATGATCATGTTTTGTAACACAATTATCGGCAACTGGCAGGAGCCATATAGTTGTCGCTTTATTGTATGAAATGCAATCGCCATGTAATTGCTTTACTTTATCACTAAGCGGTAGCGATAGTCGTAGAAGCAATAGTTGGCGAGACGACAACGATGCTTCGATGGAGATCAAGGTGTAAAGCCGGTGATGATGGTGATCATGACGGTGCTTCGGAGATGGAGATCAAAGGCACAAGATGATGATGACCATACCATATCACTTATATTGATTGCATGTGATGTTTACCCTTTATGCATCTTATTTTGCTTAGTTCGGCGGTAGCATTATAAGATGATCTCTCACTAAATTTCAAGGTATAAGTGTTCTCCCTGAGTATGCACCGCTACTACAGTTCGTCGTGCCGAGACACCACGTGATGATCGGGTGTGATAAGCTCTACGTTCACATACAATGGGTGCAAGCCAGTTTTGCACACGCATAATACTCGGGTTAAACTTGACGAGCCTAGCATATGCAGATATGGCCTCGGAACACTGAGACCGAAAGGTCGAGCGTGAATCATATAGTAGATATGATCAACATAGTGATGTTCACCATTGAAAACTACTCCATCTCACGTGATGATCGGACATGGTTTAGTTGATATGGATCACGTGATCACTTAGATGATTAGAGGGATGTCTATCTAAGTGGGAGTTCTTAAGTAATATGATTAATTGACCTTTAATTTATCATGAACTTAGTACCTGATAGTATTTTGCATGTCCATGTTGTTGTAGATAAATGGCCCGTGTTGTTGTTCCGTTGAATTTTAATGCGTTCCTAGAGAAAGCTAAGTTGAAAGATGATGGTAGCAATTATATGGACTGGGTCTGTAACTTGAGGATTGGTAGCAATTACATGGACTGGGTCTGTAACCCGAGGATTATCCTCATTGCTGCACAGAAGAATTACGTTCTGGAAGCACCGCTAGGTGCAAGACCCGCTGCAGGAGTAACGCCGGACGTTGTGAACGCCTGGCAGAGCAAAGCTGATGACTACTCGATAGTTAAGTGTGCCATGCTTTACAGCTTAGAACCGGGATTTCAACGACGTTTTGAACGTCATGGAGCATATGAGATGTTTCAGGAGTTGAAGTTAATATTTCAAGCAAATGCTTGGATTGAGAGATATGAAGTCTCCAATAAGTTCTACAGCTGCAAAATGGAGGAGAATAGTTCTATCAGTGAGCATATACTCAGAATGTCTGGGTACCACAATCACTTGACTCGGTTGGGAGTTAATCTTCCAGTTGATAGTGTCATTGACAGAGTTCTTCAATCACTGCCACCAAGCTACAAGAACTTCCTGGTGAACTATAATATGCAAGGGATGGATAAGACGATTCCCAAGCTCTTGGCAATGCTAAAGGCTGCGGAGGTAGCAATCAAGAAGGAGCATCAAGTGTTGATGGTCAACAAGACCACCAGTTTCAAGAAAAGGGGTAAAGGGAAGAAGGGGAACTTTGAGAAGAACGGCAAGTAAGTTGCTGCTCAAGTGAAGAAGCCCAAGTCTGGACCTAAGCCTGAGACTGAGTGCTTCTGCTGCAAAGGGACTGGTCACTGGAAGCGGAACTGCCCCAAGTATTTGGCGGAGAAGAAGGATGGCAAAGTGAAAGGTATATTTGCATGTTATTGATGTGTACCTTACTAATGCTCGCAGTAGCGCCTGGGTATTTGATACTGGTTCTATTGCTAATATTTGCAACTCGAAACAGGGGCTACGGATTAAGCGAAGATTGGCTAAGGACGATGTGACGATGCGCGTGGGAAATGGTTCCAAAGTCCATGTGATCGCTGTCGGCACGCTACCTCTACATCTACCTTCGGGATTAGTTTTAAACCTGAATAATTGTTATTTGGTGCCAGCGTTAAGCATGAACATTATATCTGGATCTTGTTTGATGCGAGACAGTTATTCATTTAAATCAGAGAATAATGGTTGTTCTATTTATATGAATAATATCTTTTATGGTCATGCACCCTTGATGAGTGGTCTATTTTTACTAAATCTTGATAGTAGTGATACACATGTTCATAGTATTGAAGCCAAAAGATATAAGTTTAATAATGATAGTGCAACTTATTTGTGGCACTGCCGTTTAGGTCATATTGGTGTAAAGTGTTGGGGAACGTAGTAATTTCAAAATTTCCTACACACACGCAAGATCATGGTGATGCATAGCAACGAGAGGGGAGAGTGTTGTCCACGTACCCTCGTAGACCGAAAGCGGAAGCGTTTATCAACGCGGTTGATGTAGTCGTACACCTTCACGATCCGTCCCGATCAAGTACCGAACGTACGACACCTCCGCGTTCAGCACATGTTCAGCTCGATGACGTCCTCGCCTTGTTCATCCAGCAAGAGGGGCGAAGTAGTAGATGAGTTCCGGTAGCACGACGGCGTGGTGACGGTGTTGGTGAAGAACAATCTCCGCAGGGCTTCGCCTAAGCACTACGAAAATATGACGGAGGATAAACTAGAGGGGACGGTGTTGCCGGCACACAGCTTGGTGTTTCTTGATCTGTCTTGGGTGCTAGCCCTACCCCTCTATTTATATGTTGAGCCTTGGGGTCGAAACTTGGAGTAAAAGCCTCCACAAAGTCGGTTTCACCCGAAAGGCAAGAGTCCTTCTCAGACTCCAGGGCCAGACGCCAGGGTTCCCGACGTCTGGACCCAGATGCTAGTGATGGTGTTATAAGCATAAGTAGCAGATTTTCCTTTGGCGGATCAACCGTATTTGCACAACAAAACAAAACAAAACATGCACGATGGCATGACAAATCAAGAGTTTAACTAGCCTATTACAAAGGCATTCGATGCCCCACAGGAATAATTGTCTTAACAGTTTCGCAGAAAGCAGATGCTAAGCCGACCCATGGTTTATGACTCTTGGCCTTGCTGGGTTGAAGGTTGCGGCTCGTCCAGCACCGGTTCCTCTGCCTCCTCTTCACCCAATGGCTGGAAGTCAGTGGTCGACCAGTCGATTCCAGTTAAAGCTCTGAATACAGCTTTGTCACTTATAAGTGTAGATGGGTCAACGTTAGGGGCATAAGTGTGCTTACGGATCAGAGGAGTCAGGTCCGAAGCGTCATGAGTCGGCGCCTTCACCTTCTTATTGTTGGCATCATAAACCGATTGGTAATGTGTTAGATCAGTGTCTTCATCCAGCTTGCTAGCCAAAGAACGCAATTCCCTCGTAAGGGCAGCGAAGTCGTCCGCGCTGAAGGGTGACCCATCTTCTTTTATGCTTGGACAACCGTTTGCCAAGTCTGTCGGGTCAAGATCAACTAGCCAAGCTTTGGCCTGGGTTAGTGCGGTAAGTGCACCGGCTCTTGCAGCTGATTTTTTAACTCTTCGATCCGTGCAGGCAGCATAGATAGTTTATCCAACGTATCCTTGATAAGGGTTGGAGCCAGTTTGTTGCGAGCAGCTGTGCAGATGACCCGTTGTGCACCAATATATAACTGTTCTATAAGCGTGTAAGCAGCCTTCAGTTTTTTCCGCATGTCAGAGCCAAGATGGGTAACCCGGGATCCTATATAATCAAGGACGTTTGTAAGCCGGGAGCATATTGGATAACATATGTTAAAAAGATTAAGAGGAAGCTATTTTACCGAAAACGGCAGCAGTCATGGCATTAATTTGCTGTTTTAAGCCAGCAAGCTCTGCAGATACCGGCTCAAGGGCCGCTTCAGCATCCCCAGCCCTCTTCAACAGAGCTGACTTCTCTGTATCCCAACCCGCTCGTTCAGCTTTGAAGTTTTCCTTCAATTTCTCCATCGCTGCTAAAGCACTGGTCAATTCATCCTTGGCTTTGGAGGTTTCTGCTTGTTGAGACTTGATGTTTTCTTGAAGGTCGCCGACTTGGGATTCTTTACTGCTAAGCTCAGCCTACAAGAGATACACAATTAATGAGATGGCAATGAATTTATGTGAAGTCCCAAGCACAATACAAGTATTATACTTAGCACTTGGGGGCTAATGTCTATTGCTTCTTAAAAATATTGTGAAGTCCCAAGCACAATACAGGTATTATACTTGGCACTTGGGGGCTAACGCATATTGCTCTTGTCAAAGACGAACTCATTTGCTGACCCGGACAAACGGTAATGATACGGCTTACAAAGACTATGAATAGGATTATGGATTTCCTGCAAGATGATTAGTCTCGACTTAACATATTTATTAAGCCGACCCTTGGCGGCCACGGATGCAATGTTGATTTTTGCCATACTAAAGTCTCGACTTAACATATTTGTTAAGCCTACCCTTGGGGCTACGGATGCAATGTTGATTTTTGCCATGCTAAAGTCTCGACTTAACATATTTGTTAAGCCGACCCTTGGGGGCTACGATGCAATGTTGATTTTGGCCATGTTACAGTCTCGACTTAACATATTTGTTAAGTCGATCCTTGGGGGCTACGGATGCAAAGTTGAAGTGCTGGTATTATAAAGTGCCAGTTCATATTGAAAGTATAAACCGGCCCTTGGGGGCTACTGGAGTTGATCTATGCAGCTATTGAAGTTTACAGCACATGTTATTCTAATCATGTCCAATAAACTTGGCGGCTAAGGGGAAGAATATTCATGTAACAAGGAATTGCAGTGTTTACCTCATAGCGCTCCTTCATCAAGTTCACTAAGCCGGCTTCAAAGTCACGGCTGGTGTACAGACGATTTAAGTAACCATAATGGAGGTCTTGAGCACTAAAATGAGTATAGCTCTCCAAGTCTGCTTTCCACTTGCCTTTATCTTCAGCAGAAATTTCTTCTTTAGCGTTGTGCTTAGATAAGACAGTAGGTTGACCCGGAGCTATGAATCCAAAGCCGATGACAACAACGTCATCAGTCTTCTCCTTGGCAGGTTCGATTGGGCTTGGCGGCTTAGAGATAGCCGGCTCAACATCCATATCATCTGGAGAAACTTCATGATATTGTGGTGGAGGATCATTAAGAGTGGCATCAACAATTGGGCTAGCAGATTCTGACTGTTGTTTTTCCGGTTCAGATGGGTTAGAATCTTCGGCCGGCTTATTCAGCTTGGCTTTCTTGCTGGGTTTGGCTTGGCCCCCGAAAATAAGAAGTGTAAAGAGGTCAGTATAATGATCAAGCATAAGGTATGAATGGTTCAAATATATCCTTACCCAGGTACAGTTTTGAAAACCAGGATTTGTGTCCCTGATGACTCGCCAGAGGAAAAATGAGAAGTCCCCTGATAGTTTGAATCAGACGGGTTAAGAGGTTGTCGGAAATGACTTGCCTTGGGATAAAGTATATCAGAAAGGTGAAGGACCTCTGGGCGACGTTTGTGAACCGGCGTGTTTGGTAAGCCGGAAGAAGTGACCTGCCCACCACTATGCCGGGTGACCCGACGAGCTTTGTGTTGTTGTTTCTTCAAAAGAAAGTTGGGATCCAAGTGAGCTAGAGGGTGAGAAAAGCTTACTTTCCGGCTTGCTTGTCGGGTTTTCTGTGTTGGCAGAGGTTCTGAGCCGGAAGGAAGAGTAATTACCTCTGTGTCACCTGCACGGCTGGCCTCTGCGTCGTCCTGATAACAATCATTGTCAATGAGATGTATAAAAAAGGAGCCAAGAGAGTCAAGTTTCTACATCTGACTCATTATTCTCGTTATCATCAGCGGACTCAGTAGTCTTCTTGGTAGACTTCTTGGTGGCCTTGGTTTTGACACGAGCCGGGTTTGCCGGTTTATCCTACGTTCTCCTCTTCCAAAATGGATCGTCAGCCTGTTAAGATTGAAAAGATCATAAGTAGGCATCAAAATATGGATTAGCAGAAGATGTGCAATTCTTACAGCTGGCGGCTTGTTGAAAGTACAGAAAGGACTAAGTCCGGTTTTGCTGCACCCCTTCACAGGTTCATTCAGCAGTTTCTTGGTGGCTTCAGTGATTTCCGCATCAGACAGTTGAATGTTACAATGGCGCTGAGGATCTTTTACGTCACCAGTATATTCGCACATTAAGCCGGGGCGGCGGCTTAATGGCAAGATAATCCAAGATAGCCAGCACCGGAAAAGGTCGACGCTAGTTAAGCCATTGGCCATAAAGGCTCTGAGCTTTGAAAAGGTTGGTGCGTATTTGGCCCGTTCCCTTGCATTGAGCCGTTGGGGGAGTGGATGTGTGTTGCTAAGTCGGTGTTCACGATAACCCGGCAGAGGATTCTCACCGGCTGGAGATGTATCTTGACAATAGAACCAAGTTTGGTTCCAGTCTTTGGGGTGACTATGCAGCTTGGCACGGGGAAAGCTGACTTCTTTCCTCTTTTGAATTGAGACTCCACCAAGTTCTTGGCATGGCCCATCGACAAACTCTGTTTGGCGGTTTAAGTAATAGAACTCCCTGAATAAGTCAACCGTGGGCTCTTCTTGGAGATAAGCTTCATAGAATACTTGGAAGTTGCAGATGTTGGACACGGAGTTGGGTCCGATGTCTTGAGGGTGCAGTTGGAAGAAATGAAGCACATCACGGAAAAACTTTGAGCGGGGGGGGGGGGGGGGGGGCTGAATCCTTGGCCCAAGTGGTCAGCAAAAACAATTCCTTCATCTTTTGGTTGAGGAGGAATTTCTCCATCAGGAGCTCTCCAATGGATGATCTCTTTTTTGGCTAAAGCGCTAGTGGCGAGAAAGTTGTTCAGGTCTTCTTCGGTAACCCGGGATTTGACCCAATTGCAAGACGTGTATGTCTTAGCCATTTTCTCAGTGATCTGAAAGAAAGGTTATGCCGGTTCAAGATTACATGGTTAAGCCGGCTTATGGTTAAAAGGAAAACAATAATGAAGCATAGGTGTTAAGCCGACGATTGGCATTACAAAGTTACAAGGAACTATTGGCGGCTTAAAAGGGGACTAATGACACCTGGAGGGTTACTATTAATGAGTTAAGCCGCCCATACAGATATTAAAAGTACATATCTGAGGATGGAAAAATCGCTAAGTTGTGAGAAAAACAGGTTTCACAGATTGATGCTATGATTTCGGATCTACGGCACTTCAGTTAATGGAAAAATATTTAGGTCTAAATATCAGTACTCGAGCAGTTCATGGGTTCAGATCGGTTTTCTTATGCAAAGGAGGTGTTTTAAATAGTAAAGGGGATGCTACAACTACCACGGCATAGGAGGAGTACCAAGTTCGAATCAAAACCGCAAACTGCAGTGGAAAGCGAGGATGAACTCTGACGAACTCGTCGAAGCCCTAACGGATCTATGAGAAGAGGGAGAGGGGGAACTAACCAGGGCTTTTGGACAGCGGAGGTGCGCAGACGAAATCTGGTCAGAACAGGTCGATGCAGCGGCCGTTGTTCGAGCAGAGGTGAAGGTCGACGGCGGCGGCATAGCTTGAGTGCTAGGGCGTCGCGAGGTGGAAGACAGAGACGAAGAGGCAAGGGGGGAAAGTGAAAGGGACCCCCAGCCCTATTTATAAGGCAAAGGGATAAGTGACATGTGCGGGAGTCAAGGAGGCCAAGAAATGGATATGATGGTGCAGATGCCATGATTTTTGAAGATTCATTAAAAGAGAAGATTTATTAAGATTTGAGATTTGTGCAATATTAATGACAGGTGACGTCACGACGGGTTACCATGATCCTAGAAGATGACGTCACGGCGAGTTACAAGGTTTCGCAAGAATAATGAGGAAGAATTTTTTTCTAAGTGTTGAAGGTTGATATGAACAAGTTCAAATCAACCTGGGGCCTAATGTTGGGGATATAACTATTGGGGTTAACCCGCCCAGGAGGGGCCGGGTTAAGCCCCTGGCGGTTCATCAAGACAAAGCCCATGAAGATGCTTAAGACGGTAGTTCATTGCGCAGACTCATCGAGGGCCTGAAGCCCAAAGGCGACTTAAGGTCCAAACAAGTGTAAACCGCCGTATATGTATTACTTGTATTATAAGGCATGTATAGTTAGTCACTGAGACGGACACGTTGTTTATGAGCCGGCCGGGACTCCTTGAGCCACCGGGCGTCAATCTGTGTATATAAAGGGACGACTCGACGGCGATTTAGGGCAAGAAACAAGAGATCAAAAGCTAGGTCAAGCGTATTCGCTCCCTGGTAATCGAGACATAAGCAATACCACCTCAAACTGGATTAGGCCTTTACCTTCACCGCAAGGGGCCGAACCAGTATAAATTCTCTATGTCCTTTGTCCCGTTTAACCCCTTTAAGCTAACCTAGTTGCGATGGCTCCACGACAAAGTCCTCACACTAGGACATCTGACATGACAATTCAACGACACTTTCGCTTAGCAATCTTCAAGAGTATGAAGATGCACTCCCTCTCTCTCTCATTGCTAGTATCTCCTAGATTGATCTTGGTGACACGTAGGAATTTTTTTGAATTATTACTACGTTCCCCAACAGATACACCCTATATGAGATTTTTTAATAATTAAATAAAAAGTCAAAATAGTTCAAAAGTATTTTTAGAATAAACTCGACTTACTTTTGCACTAGTATATAAATTTTCATGAACAAAAAACCAACATTGACTTCAGAGCAAAAAAACAAAATTTATTGCTATTATAGGTCACTATTCACACTACTTTGGCCAAAAATTGTCTTTTTTAAAAAGAAGTCAAAGGCTGGTTTTCTTTTTGTGGAATTTTTTTGACAAGCACAATGGAAGGTCAAGTTTATTTCAAAAATATTTTCAGATTTTTTGACTTTTCTTTGAATTACTAAATTATTTTTCCATATAGGGTGTAGATACACCCATAGACCAAAAGTTCCCCTCCCAACATGTACTCCTTATGTTCGTTCTTATTTAGTTCGTGTATTAGCTTTGGTCAAAATCAAGCTTTGCAAACTTTTATTGTTTTTTTCTCTCGCAAAAAAAACTTTTGTTTTTTTAAGATGTACACCTGCAGACATACATTACTTGTATTCATAATAGTAACGGTACATAGATGATACACATACAGGCAACAAAAACCAAGAAGAATACAAGCGGTTGTACTGCTGCATACCGCCCTCGCCGCAACTATCAAGCACCCACGACCTTCGTTGTCGCCAGAGAAGAAGAGCACGAGAAACTGGTCCACATCTTGACGTTGAAGAAAGCCAGGAGGCATTAACGACCCCGGAAGGCTGGATCTAGCCCGATAAAGAACATTGGCCGGAGGAGCCCTCCGAGCCTCTTCAACGCCGGATCCGGGGCCAACACCAACCTGCCCATCAACAGGCGGCCGGATCCTCCACCGTCTTCCGCATATCCGCAACAGTCATCACCATCGTACTCCAAGAATAGCTTGGACTCCACGAGCCTCTTGCCGGCGTCAGCAACACCTCCGACGAGCAGGAGCACGGGCTGGAAGACCATTATTCCTATGAGCACCATCTGACATCAGCCCCACCTTGACGCCGATGGAGGGAACTCGAAAACCTAGAAACCTAGGACTAAAACACACACCCGAACAGGAAACTGGGGCTCTCCTCCCCTCGTGATGCCAAGAAAGCAATCAGAGAGGAAGGAGAGCAGCGGAATCACCGCCGGGCGCCCCGGAACCGCCACCGCTTACTTTCCGTTCGCGAGCGGAAAACAACGTACGAAGCGTCCTCCTAGTTTTCAACTTAGCTTTGACAAAGTTTATAAACAAAAATATTAACATATGCAATAACAAACCAATACCATCAGATTCATTGTTGAATATACTTTCACATCATATACATTTATTATGGTTAATGTATATATTGTTTTCTATAAACTTGGTCAAATTATATTAGTTTGACATCAGTCAAATCTAATATGCAGAGTAAATAAAAACGAAGGGAGTACGAGCCTAAGCTCATCTTATTTTAGAATTCCTGATTGTGACTTGATTAGAAATAGTTCGCAAACATAGCTGGTAATTACTCATATCGACTTGTGCCGTGTACAAATCTCCATCTTATTTTCTTTCGCACAAACATAAAAATAGTAGTCTTTTGTTCTCAACAATAAAATAATATATTTTATAATTACAAAAAATACCTGAAATATATGTACGCAGATAATATCTCTGGTCATATCGGAAGCAGACATGTCCATATCATACCTCAAAGAAAGATAAAAAATAAAAATAAGAGGAACAAGTTTCTTTCTAAGGACCAAATAGTTGTGACTAAAAAAACTAACTTCTATTCTTAGGACACATTTTTTTCGCGCCTAGTCATGGTTTTTCATCAGTAAAGAAAAACATATAAATGGACGAAGACTTCGGCTCATTTCTGCCTCTTTTCGGCCCACCATAGAACGAAGACGGCTCTTCGACCTGCCAATGGACGAAGACCTCTTCTTCGGTCAACACGAGAATGAAGAGTCCCTCTTCGTCCAACAGGAGGCTGACGGTGTGATAGAAATGAAAAATCTTAATTAGGGTATACATTTTGGAAATTTGTTAAAAAAACTTTTATTATATTTTTAACATGATCTAGTTTCGAAGAACTCGACATGAGAAATCCAACAGCGAAAATGGTTTATGATTTGGGAAGATTTTAAGCGACAAAACATTTTAAAGAAGCGAAACAACGAAAAAGGGCAAATTTCTCAAGTTGCGATAAGTGACGCATATGTAGTACGCTACTTGTCACCATCAAAGAAGATAAGAGTGACCTTTGTAAAGTGTATTCCTTAATTAGTGATTTTTAAGAAAGAAAGAAAATTATATAGAAACCCGACACGAAGCAACGTGAACCTAACTAACGAGCGGGTTGCCCGAGCCATAAAAGGAGCAATGTGACCGACGCGTTGACAGATCCTTTATGCCGACTGCGGGCGGCAAATAGGGGTAGCTTCGCACCCAGCGCCTGTAGATGGGCCGGCCCAGTTCGTGGCAGTGCACGCTACAGGTTTGTTTGTTGTTTCGTTTATTTATTTATTTTTATTGCTTTATTTAGTTTTGTTTATTTTTTTGGTTTTGTTAGGATTTTTTCTTCTGGTTTCTATTTGACTACTTATTTCCGGTTTTCTTTTCTTTTTCTTCTCGATTTCTTTTTCTGTTATAATACCTGGCTAGCAATTTTTTAATACACTGTGAACAGTTCGTTAATACACTATGAACATTTGTTTGTTTTGATTTGTCAACACACGCTAAACAATACGTTAACATACAATGAAACTTTTAAAAATTCATGGTGAATAAGTCTTCATGGTCTTTGCTTTTTAAGGAAATGTGCACCGTATACTAACAAAAATAATAATGTGTGTTTACAAAAGAAAATCAATAAGTATTTAAAATAAGTTCACTTTATATTATAAAAAAGGTCAAGGTGTACTAGAAAAATGTTCATCATATATTAGTAAGTGTTCACCATATAATACAAAAAGTCCATCGTATATTAAGAAATATTCAATGTTTATTAAAAAGTGTTCAATGTGTATTTAAAACATATTCAAC
Source organism: Triticum aestivum (assembly GCF_018294505.1). NCBI lineage: Eukaryota > Viridiplantae > Streptophyta > Magnoliopsida > Poales > Poaceae > Triticum > Triticum aestivum. The sequence continues at coordinate 323,753,617 of NC_057805.1, forward strand.
ATATATTCAAATAATGTTCATGTGTATTATATGAACATTTATTGTACAAAAAGGTATAAAAATGAAAAGGTGTAAAAATAAAAGAACAGGAAGAAAATAAATAATAAACAGGGCTGATAAAAAAAGGAAGGTATAGTACACGAATCATACAATAACCACATTCACTAGGAATATGTACTTCTTTTTACACAGAACAGACACAAGCGCTCATATATATGCACATACAATCATCCCTATGAACGCACATACGTACACCCTACCTTTATGAGCACCTCAGACAGACTTACCAATTTATCGTAGGCGCTTTGTAGTCGACCAGAACGTCTTCTCCCACTGAATGCATATCACCGAAAATCTTAAAATGAATTAAATAAATTCAGAAAAATACGAGCATCAGGACTTGAATCCTGGCGGATTCGGGATATCACTGTACTCCTAACGATCCAACCACAAATTGGTTTGTAATGTTCATTCATACTAGTTCCAAGAAAAGATGTTCGTTCAGGCATAGCTCAAAAAAAGATGTTTGTACGTAGGTCAACTGTTCACGATCGAGCTGGAGCTATCAGCATGATCACTTCATTTGGGAGACAATATATTACGGATAAAATAAGTGCCATTGGCACACAATTTCGGACAAATTAATTAGCATGCACGCCACATGGAACAAGCTAGCCACACTGCCCCTATGTGCTGGACAAATGGCGACACATGAGGCAAAAGAAAGCTTAAACTAGGACTTGCACATCAAAACCATGACACACCATCAAAATGGAGAAACAAAATGACAAACATGTTAGAGATATACTCTTTCCGTCCGGAAATATTTATCGTGGAAATGGATACAAATGGATGTATCTAGAACTAAAATACATCTAGATATATCCATTCCTCGGAGAAGTATTTCTGGACGGAGGGAGTATTTGGGTTACTTATATTTAGTAATCTAGAATTTGTAATCTTTCTCCTACCTTATCTGCAGAAGAGGCTTCTTGCCTTCCAAGTCTTGTACTCAATATATACTCGCCCTCGAGACTCAATAATACATCCATCATATTCCGCAACAATCTCTCTCTCCCTTCTAACATGGTATCAGCCTCCCTTGGCATGGGAACGCTGTCCGCACCAGTCTTCTCGCGCTGTCGGGTTCCTCGCCTACTTCGAACATCGCCGCCGCACTACTAACCTAGCCGCTACCGCTGCCGTCAGGCCGCCGCCGCCGCTCTTCTTCGGCCGCTGCCGCCGCTACCTCCATAGCCGCCACCGCTGCCCGTCCACCCCCTTCATCTTCGTCCAGCACCAGCCCGTCGCCGTCATCTACCCCGACCACCGTTGGTGACATCGGCCCCGCGCCGATGGACGCCACAATCATCGTCGAGTTCTTCTCTGCTGGCCCCTCTGACTTCTCCGACATGGCGTACAGCTCATTCAGGTCCCTCGTCTACCCATGCCCGGTGCTGGCAACACGATGCGTGCCTTCGTGCACGACGTGTCCTCAGGCTTGGCAAACTCGGCGCGATGCTTTGTCAACACCGTCTACCTCCCGGTGCACCCCTACCTCGACACCACTGCGCCCATGACTAACTCGGCGCCTCCTTGCGTCCGCGCCTACACGGCGACTCCCTCGACACCGGCTACCCGACTCGACATTGATCACAGCGTTCTTCGCACGGCTACCTCAACCACGGATACACCACCCTACGCTCTCGGCTACCTCGACATCGGCACAAAGGGCTATCATCCGCTTGAGCAACTCGTCGGCTTCCTCTACAGTCAACGTGTCCGTGGCGCGACACCGTCCACGACGCTCCCGCTACGACTGCGGGAGGATGTCAGCCCGTCGGCTGCTATTCTCTCCGGTCTGACCGTTTGCGACGTTACTGTTGTGTGCGACGCTACCGCTACGACTGCCGGGGATGTTAGAGATATATTTGGGTTACTTGTATTTGGTAGTCTAGGATTTGTAATCCTTCTCCTACCTTATCTTCAGGAGAGGCTTCTTACCCTCCAAATCTTGTACTCAATATATACTCGCCCTCGAGGCTTAATAATACATCCATCATATTCCGCAACAATCCCTCTCTCCCTTCCAACAAAACAATCTCGCAAAATGTGGTTGATCTAGGAAAATCCAATAATAATGAGAAGACTAAAAATTCAAAACAATCAATGATTGCTTCCTACCAAGACAAAGTCCAAGCGATGATCCGGATGACAAATCACCTTCTTTCAGTACAAAGGCTTGAAGGACAACACATGTTCGTTGTTGTTGGCTAATCCGAGCTGTGAAGGTTATGTTGGGACATTCTCCTCGTGTGGATTGTCACGAGATATGAACAGAGACCTAGTTAGGCAGCCCATATGTGCACCCTTTTTGTCCACAGCTAGCAATCGCATCCATAATTCCATATACAAACATCCATGGTGAAACCGCTACAGTGAAAACTAGCTAGGATTGCAACGACAGCATTTGCCGTCAACGCGGAAAATATGGGTTATTACCATTGCTCAAGCGGCGCATCTTGTGCAATTAGGAAATGGATTAACTTGTTTTGGTTGGGTGCGCCATTCGGGCACATGCACCTACCACTTTTACATGTGCACAACTACTTGCAATGAGCAGGAGTGCAGGAGCATATTCTTCTATGGCAGGCATTCACAAAGACTCCAACACCAGCCGGCGCCGGCCGCCGTCGCAAAAACAACGGAACCTCCAAACCCGACGCGTCATCGCCTCTCTGATTTAACCAGGAGTGGTGCAGCGTCATAGTCATGCATAGAGTAGTCGAGCGCGTAGGGTGCAGCCGCTAGCGCATGCATGCCTCTTCCGTCCTCGGCGATGGCGGAGGAGCACGCCGGCGGCCAGCATGACCAGCAAGTGTCGGCCGAGAGGCGAGCACGGCAGAAGCTGCTGTTCGCCGTCCCGATCATCCCGATCGTCATGTTCATCGTCGCGCCGTGCGCGCTCTTCTTGTTCACGGCCGACCTGGCGCTCCCACGCATCCGCATCGAGTACGCCCGCCGCGACGGCGACCGGGACGCTCCGGCCAGTGCGCTAGCGACGGCGGTGGCGGCTGTTCCCAGCGAGGAGCAACAGCAGCTCCCGCCGCTGCGCCAGCTGACCGACCGGCCCTACTCGCTCGGCCCGAACGTGTCCGACTACGACGCCCGCAGAGCGGCTTGGCTCGCGGCGCACCCTCGGTTCCCGGCCTTGGTCGCGCCGGGGCGGCCTCGGGTGCTCGTGGTCACCGGCTCGTCGCCGCGCCGGTGCAAGGACCCGGAGGGCGACCACGTGCTCCTCCGGGCATTCAAGAACAAGGCGGACTACTGCCGCGTCCACGGCTTCGACATCTTCTACAGCAACGCGGTGCTGGACGCCGAGATGAACGGGTTCTGGACGAAGCTGCCGCTGCTGCGCGCGCTGATGGTGGCGCACCCGGAGGTGGAGCTCCTCTGGTGGGTGGACTCGGACGTGGTGTTCACGGACATGCTGTTCGAGCCGCCGTGGGGCAAGTACGCGCGGCACAACCTGCTGCTCCACGGCTGGGACGACGTGGTGTACGGCGCCAAGAACTGGCTAGGCACCAACGCCGGCAGCTTCGTGATCCGCAACTGCCAGTGGTCGCTGGACCTCCTGGACGCGTGGGCGCGCATGGGGCCGCGCGGCCCGGTGCGCGACAGGTACGGGAAGGTCTTCGCGGAGGCGCTGTCCAACCGGGGGGCCTACGAGGCCGACGACCAGTCGGCGCTGGTGTACCTGTTGGTGACGGAGCGCGGCAGGTGGGGCGGCAAGGTGTTCCTGGAGAGCTCCTACCTCCTGCACGGGTTCTGGGAGGGGATCGTGGACCGGTACGAGGAGATGCGGAGCAAGGGGCGGCCGGGGCTCGGCGACAACCGGTGGCCGCTCGTGACGCACTTCGTCGGGTGCAAGCCGTGCGGGGAGCAGAGCGCGAGCTACGGGGCCGTGCGGTGCCGTCAGGGCATGGAGCGCGCGCTCAACTTCGCCGACGACCAGATACTCGGCCTCTACGGGTTCCAGCACGAGTCGCTCAACACCACGGCCGTGCGGCGCGTCAGGAACGACACCGGGCGGCCGCTGGACGCCGACGACGAGCAGATCGGCCGCCTCCTGCACCCAGAGTTCAGGGCCGCCAAGCCCTAGTGTCTAATGATCAACTCGATCCTTGGATTGGTTTGGATATGAACGTGAAGAGATCAGAACATGCAACACGTCCTACTTTACAGACAAGATTTTGTCTAAGACTATGTAAGATGTAGCTGTAGCCACCGCCACCATTGTGAAATGTAAGTCATGTTAGTAGCATTCAAATGGATGCTGCTGTGCTCACTCGTACGCATGCTTCATTCTTCACCTCCAGCGAGAGCAACAGAAAGCTTGCAGCTTATTTCAGACGGCAATGCAAAAAAGGAAAAGCTACATTGGTAAGCAGAGTGGCAGGATGAATACTGGAACTACTGATACTATGAAGTACAGTACAAGAAAATACTGTATATGGTCGCCTCCATGCATCTGAACATGAGCAAAAAAAAATGGCACCTTATCCCAGACACCGAACCTGACAAATCAAATTTTGTTTCAAGTCAGATCACTAGCAGCACCTCCTTGCAATTGTAACACAATATTTGCAGGGGAATGACTCATGTAGAACTGGAATAAAGACTGTTCGATCACCCTTCGCAACAGCAATATAAAATGAAAATATAGGCCAACAATCAATCATAGTTTCATTATATTGCCTCTCTAATCAACCACATTTCCGCTACATTACCTACCCTAACTACCAGGATATAGACTAAAACATTCGTACTAGGAAACTAGCTCTGATTTTTGCGTTTGACAATTATTCCGCACCTTTCGCCACTCAAGATGTCCGTTGTATTTGTCAGTGTAGTAAAGAAAATAATAGCCCCTCTTACTGTCAGTTGGGCACTGTCACAGTCTGCTGGTGCTAACAATACATGATAAACATGGTTTGTGTTCAGACACTTTCATCAGCTTTATTCAATGATAATGACAAAAAGCTCAGTATGAAATCGTCCAGGTCGCCTTCCAGGACTGAATCGGGATCAGACACTTCATAGTTTGTCCGGAGATCTTTCACCATACGGTATGGCTACAAAAAAGGAAAACATATGAGTTTGATCTGAAGAACAATGATAAAAATATGCCACAAGCTTACGATTTTACATTCAGGAACATCTATCTACACTCTATGCTAACTCGTTTCACTATTTTAATAGCCAAACGCTATGATATTTTTCGCATTTTTTTCTATTTACTATAAAGCTTCATGGCAGAAAATTGAAGTAAAACACATACTGAGCAATGTAGCTGCATGGCAAAGTTTGTACGGTGCAGCTTCTTTCTTGATTCTCAATCAACAGCATGTGATGACGCAAACAATGTAAAAGGGCTGATGAATGCAGAGGAGTAGATAATGCAAGCTAAAGTTCTAAGTTTATCCTTGCCAAAGAAGTTAACCTAATCTTATTAATCTCAAAAGATGGAAGCCTCACCTGTAGCACATACGATCTTATTTGGTTTCCCCAGCTTATTTCAGAGAGTGATTGTGTGTGCTCTGCATTCATCTGCGCTTGACGGGTAATCTCAAGCTGGTCCAACCTAGATTGAAGCACCGCCATTGCTGATGCCCTATTCATATGTTGTGACCTGCATTTTTCTTAAACAAGTCAGTACACATATGTTCTACTCAAGCAAAGGATTCAGGAAGTCCCTATTGATTACCAGTTAAGAGATACTCCCTCCGTCCCGAATTACTTGTCGCAGAAATGAATAAAAATGGATGTATCTAGAACTAAAATACGTCTAGATACATCCATTTCTACAACAAGTAATTCCCGACAGAGGGAGCATATGATAACAGTGCTGGTTATATTCAACAGATTTATAAATATATTTTTCTTGAGCTATGATTAAATATTTGAATTCTAAATGCATCAAAACTACCTTTCATTTTGACAAGTTGCCGTTGTACCAGTTGGGATGTGCACAATTCTAACAGCACTTTCTGTGGTGTTGGCATGCTGGCCGCCAGGTCCACCAGAACGGAAGCGTTCAATCCGAAGATCTGATTCGTTTATCTGGTATCGGCTAGAGGCCTCACCAAGAATAGGTATTACAGCAACAGCAGCAAAGGAAGTGTGCCGCCGCTTTCCACTGTCAAATGGAGAAATCCGCACTAATCTGTGAACTCCTATTTCAGATTTGGCATATCCAAATGCATACTCACCATCAACTTTGATAGTAGCCCTCTGGAATAGCAGGTATTCGGTATAAGATCAACAGTTTGCTAAAATCGTCCTCAAATGAAAAGTTAAGAGATTGTAAAAATAAATGAGAGCTTAATGTGCACATGGCTTGATTTCACATTCGTTTTCATCTCTAGAAATGGATAAAACTGGCACTAATTATGCATTAAGTGGTGAACTGACTGGATTGAGTGATGGGAAGCAATGAAAAAATAAAACAAGCAAACCTTGATTCCTGCTAGTTCACCAGGAATTTCTTCTATTACAGTGACTCTGTATCCTCGTCGCTGAGCCCATGATCTGTACATGTTCATAACCATGGCAGCCCAATCCATGCTCTCAACACCTCCGGCTCCTGCTTGGACCTGGTTATGGGATCATGCAAGGAATGCCACAAATAACATCACTATGAAGCTTAAAAGAAACATTACTGTTCCAATTTTTCGGGCTAATGTACAGTCTACAGAGTTATAGAGTGAGCACTGCACTAAGAAATAGGAATTGCTTAAGATAATGTGAAGAACATACCTCAATGAAGCAAGGGTAAACGTCATTATCTCCAGAAAGCAATGCATTGAGTTCTTTCTCCTTTGCATCTCTTCTCATATCGGCCAATGCTCTCATGGATTCCTGCACAGGACAGTTAACCGGGCTATAAAATAAGCAGCTAGCTTGCACCATGAAGGGTTCCAGCAAAGATCCATGTAAGTGTGTTTGGAGCTCAATACAATGTAATTATGTAAAAGAAGCAATGTATTCACCGTCTCGAGTTCATTGTCACCCTCTTCACGTGCAAGCCTCAACATGTCGATGTGCTCCATCAATTGTTGCTCAAATTGGTTCACTGACTTAATCTTGCCCATGAGCTCGCCTTGTTCACGACTAACATTCCCAGCAAAAACTGGATCCTCCCAAAGGTCTGGCTTCTCCAATACCACAGCCAACTGCTTCGACCTCTCCAGTAACCATTTCCACTGCGAAATTAAAACCCAATTCAAGAAGTTTACAGCGGTAAGTCCACACAAACACATTCCAACACCTATCCACCGCCACTCTGCCTGGAACTATGCAAAAATGTGCTTGAACAGAGATCGCTGCACAAGCACACACACATACGCGTGCACCTGAGAACGAACGGCAGAGGCCGGGTGTTGCTCATAATGCTTTGTATCCACTTGATGCTACATTTTTGAGTTAATAAAATCGCCCTTTATCCAAAAAATCCACCGCCACTCTACCAGCAACTATGCAAAAATGTGTAAGTCCACATAAACATATTCCAACACCTGATCCTGCGCCACTCTGCCTGGAACTATGCAAAAATGTGCGTGAACAGAGATCGCTGCACAAGCCCACACACATACGCGTGCACCTGAGAACGAACGGTAGGTGTTTGTCGATATGCCCGAGAGAAACAAGCACATCAGATGCACATCCCAGCCCTAGAAATCAATAACACTCGACGCCCTGATCGATTTCGAGTACGAAAGACAGAGAGCAACAAGTATCGTACAAGATTGGACCTTGAGACGCTTCTTAATAAGCCTGATGGACTGCGCGACGGCGGCGGCGTGGCTGCGCCAGTCGCTCTCGGCGTCGGCGAGGATCGTCCAGCCCTTGTCGGCAATAGAGTCCACAGTCAGGCCGTCAACCGTCCTCGGCGCCTCCACCACCGGCGCCGGCGAAGAGAACCACCGAGTCGGCTCGAGGAGGGGGCGTGATCCGACGGTGGCACGAAGGCCGTGAGTGGGTCCCAGAAGGGAGGACATGGCAGCTCCATGTGTGGGGAGGTGGTGGGTAGGATTCGGCGTCCTGGAGCGGAGGTGGGAGAGGAGGGCCGCGGCCGTTGATCTGGTTATGAGGCGGGAAGCCATTCCCGTCTACTCCGACGCTGGCTGCGGGGGAAGGGCTCGACAGGAGCTCGTATGTCTTGTGTTGCTTGGATGAACCGGAATACGGAAGGCGTTTTCGCTGTGCAGAAGGCGCCTCTCGATGGAAAATGTGTTTTAGCAAAGGAAAAATTAGCGCCCTATTTCGCTGTTATAGCGTCGCTATAACGTCTCCCTAATGGGCAGATCTCCTAAAAATCCCAAACCGTAAAACTGGTTTTACGTGTTGCAAATTCGTCACGCAGAACAGATACACAAAATGGCACTGGATAATTCAAAAACCTATTTCACGCGATTTTTTTAGTGAGATCATGCAGCAGTTCATCACGAACACAATTCACAAGCGAAAACGAGTTCATCAAGCAGAGTTCATACTAACATACGAAAGGATTACATACTAATGGAGACCTAACCCTAACCCTAGTTTGTTAAAATTTCTCGCCGCCGTGCTCACTCATCATAGTTGAGGTAGTGCTTGACGACAGACTTGCGCAGCGCCCACGCGAGCTTGTGCTCCTTCTTGGCGGCTTCGAGGAGGCCCTGAGCACCTTCTTTCGTAGTTCGCCGCCGCGCGCTGGTAACGTATTCGGCGGCGGCGCCGCAGCACCTCTTGATGTGGGGCAAGATGTCGGCCCACATGTCTCGCCTGCCGCTCCAGTAGAGTCGGGTGTGGTACCATCCTGCGTTGATCTCCACTGCGTCGTGCCTCGTGCTCATCGTCGCTGGAGCTGGAGACCATCACCATGGCGCGGGTGGAGCTTCCAGCTTCTGTGTCGTGGCAGGCATGCTTGCTCAACAGCGCACGGACGTGGCTGCCACGACTTTCACTCGGGCCACGACCGCGGCTGGATCCGTCGACCATCGATCTACCGGAGACGGAGAAAAAGTAGAGAGGAGCGAGAAACTGCTCGCCGACATTGGCTACGCCTACCGGCGGAGGGGAACGCGCGCGCGCGGGGGGGGGGGGGGGGGCGGTAGCCCTAAATGCCCCCGGTACCGTCGGCGGAGGGGGCACATATCTGGATCCCTCGATATTTTTTTTCGAACCGAGCTGATATACGGTGCCTGTTCGGGATGTATGGAAGGCAAAAACCGCATATTGGCCGGAATTTTCTAAGCCGGAGGGCTTTTAGTGGATCTGCTAGAGATGCTCTAAGTGCACTATAGCACCGCTAAATCTCGCTAAACACAATAACGTCATAGCGTTATAGCATGCACGGTGCACCCGACAACAACACACCACAGGCTGCAGCCCATCGACCCACCCAGCTCACTCTAACTCTCTCTAAAACGCCCATCAAGACCTACCCTAGCCCGCCCATTCCTCAGTTCCTTGACCCAATCCCCAGTTCGATGGTCATGAGTAAGGACGGCGGAGGCAGTGGCGTCTCTTGACCCGCAGTGGCTACGGCGTTTCGCGAGCGAAGGCGGCAACGGCGGTTTTGTGAGCAATTGCTGCTTCTCGGTGGTGGATCCTTCCAATCTAGCGGCGGTGTGCAGGCCTCCAACTCAAGCAAGCCAGTGACCATGTCAGCCAGCTGTCGGCACCGACAAGTCAGCCACCAAGTAGCTAACCTCTCTTCATCCAGTCTCCAAGTAGCGACGTAGGTGACAGGCTATTCCTCGCTATTGTCAGCCACCAAGTAGCTCAAGTCTCCTCATGCCCTCTCCAAGTAGTTGCTTCGTATCGCCGTTCGCACTGCAGCTGACACCCATTACCCAGAGCTCCTCCTCCTTGTCGTACCCGTCAGCCACGATGGCCTTGTCCCCGTGCTCATTCTGGATGCGGTTTCTTTTGGTCTGGAACTTTAGATTGCTGTCAAGAAATAAAGATTGGCACTTTTTTGCAAAACGTTGTTTCAAATATTGTACGTTATAACTTGTATAGCATCTGGAGAAGGGTGGCGCTAAATTTGGTAGCATAGTATTCTTTTTTCGTTGTCTTTGGGCCCACCCTACTTTTCGTTGTTTTGAGCGGGAAGTTACATCATCTGTGCGTTGATTATTAGACATAAAACAATGAATAGTGCATGTAAATAAAAATTATTTGTACATAAAAAACACACTAGGTGATTACTCCTGCATTGCAATGAAGGCATACATATTCTAGTGATCCTTCCGCCCAATGCTCGATAATCCTTTCGTTGCGCACCTCTTTTTGTCGATTTCCCCCCGGATGTGTTTTTGGAAGCATTTGGAGCACTAAGGAAAAAATTCTAGGAAAAATCACATCAATCTATGTGATTAATAACCACCATAAAAGACTGAAGCTATTTAGAGAAAACTGGAGGTTGCGCAGCGCTTCCAGAGCGCAAGGCAATGTTTTGTATGAGTGCAGGCTCTCGTACTAGTGCATGTACCAGCCAACGCCGCCTTCCACCTCTGTGGAATTGAATTGGGGATCACACGTATACGCACACCAGAAATTCATCCAGAACGCAAAACCCTAGCCTCCGGATGGCATCCGGAGGGGTAATTGGCAAGGAGGAGGTCGCCATCTTCGCCACCACGTGCAAGGGGACAATGGCATCAACCATCTCCATCATCCGTCATCATCCTTCAGAAAAACTTCTGATGTTTCGGGTAATCAACGCACGCGGTCCAACTTAAAGTAAGACTTTTTTTTCTTTTGCAGAAGACCCCAGATGTTTGTGATAATCAACCCGCAGGCTAGGTTTAAGTCAGATTTTCACTTTTGCAGGAACCTTGGTCAACAAGCAGCGCATATCGAATGCTTTAAAAATGTAACATCCCAAAATTCTAAATTTTGGAATGTTATATTAAATAGATAGATTTGATTGATTGAATGAAATTGAGTGAAATTCGAAACTTTTTGGAAGTTAAATGAGAGGGAATAAAAAGGCTTTCCCAAACTTTCATTTTTTTTCTTTTATGATCTCCGTGAATTCAAATTCTTTTCAAATACAAAACCCTAGAGAGAAGATGACATGACTTCTTCCATTTATTTAAATGAAAAGGGGTGTTGAAAATATTTGAATATCATTTGAAAATATTTCCAATTCAGAAACTTCAAGCAATTCAATGATTTTCATGAGAAAAGATAAAATGACTTCTTCAAAACATATGAAATATGAGTTGGAAGTTTAAAAGGATCTAATTTAAAGTCCTTTTGGAAATTATTTTTAATTTGGAGTATTTGGGTTTCAAATTATTTTTCTCCAAAATAAAAATATATGGAAAATAGGGTAACATGATTCCCTACAACAGAAAATTGGAGAGAAATAAATTTGAATTAATTTTGATATTTTGAAAATGATTTTTATTGGATTTTAGTAGAGCAGTAGCACTCTTTGATTTATTTGAATTTTTGTGGATATATTTAATGCTAGAAAAATGCCCATAATGTAGGAAATCTTTTTCTGAAAATTTTGATATATTATATGCCTATATTAAAATTTATTTTATTTTTATTTATTCAGTTTTCCTTTCTGTTAATATTTAAAATAAAACTATACATGCGGCCCGTAATTATTTGTCGCTTACGTGCGCTGCATAGTGGCTCGGGCGCCCCATCATTTTATTTTTTCTTCTCTCCTACATGGGCCAGGCCCAGCCAGCCTTTTAATTTTTTACTTAGGCCAATTTTTGTTAAAAAAAACTGCTGCCCGTGTACGCGTGCGGCGGCCGAAGGCTTCAAGTCCATGCGGTTCTCCTCTGTTTCGTTTAATTACGTCTACATTTAGTCCCACATTACCTAGACTTTGACCCCTAAACCTCTTTCCACCTATAAATATAGACCCATAGAGCCTCCAAAAATCATCCGATTCGGGTTAAATCAATATTTTGGTTTGACTAGATTCACTAAAGAAAAATATATCTCTCCTCTCCGGCGGGACTTTTGGAAGTTGTCTCCTCACTCCGAAGTTGTCTTTTCTATACCTTATAAAGGTATATTTATTCGTTCTTTGCATTTATACGTTAGACCTAAAATTCTTTTAGCCGTAACTATTTTTTCTGTAAAACAACTTGGCCCTGATTTTTCAAATAGCCATAACTTTTTATTCATTCATCCAAATTAGATGAAACCAGCGCCTATAGTTTCGCTTTTCACCTATCTAGTTAACCTGTCATGTCAACTTTTTGAAATTTTCAAATTTCGAATTTTGTTCACATTCATATTCAAACTTCTTTTGAACATAACTTGAGTTCCGTAACTCCGATTTAGTTGATTCTTTCTGCAAATCGAAGCTCTTGACCTAAACTTTCTGATAAGGCCAAATTCACATAATTTTGGTACTGTTAGAATTTTTTTTATGTTGCAAGAGTTATTTGCCTGGTTTTGATGTTTTCCGAACTGTCTTCTTCGTTCTTCCCGATCTTTTGAGTGATTGCTTATGTGTGGTTACTATTGCTCGCTCACGATAGATTGAACGGAGTGTGACGAGTAGAACTATCAAGAGTTATGAGTGTGAATTATCTTCATCAACATTGCAGGCAAGTTCACACTTTGATCATATCCCTTCCATACCCAGTTTTTATGCATTAGTTTCACCCTCAAACATTGCATGAGTAGGATTGAAAACATGTGGGTATTGGGAAGTAGTTGATGAGGTAGGAACCTATTGCCCTCCATTCAAACCTTGGGAGTTACTATTACGTTATGCTTATACTGCTATGCTATGCTCGTAGACGTGGATTGGGTTTGAGTGAATTTTCCATGACAGATGTGAGATTGTTAATTAATGGTTCAACTTAAGGTGGCTACTTAAATAAACAACTGGGTGGATTGAGGCACCTGGAGAACCCAGTGTTGCCTGTATTTTTGGATATCCCGGAGTACCCGTGTGATCATCCTATGGATCGCCATCCAGACTCAAAGGGATCATAAGATTATTCATGCTAGAAACTTCCGTGTGCAGCCACAAGCCATTATGGGCTCTGGCATAGTTGAGTAAGTTGTGTGAGCTCTTGAAGAGGTGGACTAGCAGATGTAGGGGGATTGTAGGTGTAACGGTCTGCCCGGAGTAGAGAGTAAATGCTTCTGAAAGACTGTGTCTCGATCATCCGTTTCTCAAACACCAAGTAGTGCGAGAAATCCAACGGAGGAGATCGAGTCTTGTGGGGAAAAGTGCGCAAACCTCTGCAGAGTGTACAAACTAATCATGATTAGCCGTGTCCCCGGTTATGGACATCTTGAGTATCTAGTTCTTGGATTATCATGTGAATCTCATCATCATGTTACTTTAATTAATTTTGTTGGGTTAATGATGATACTTAATTGGGATTGAGATGCTGTCAACCATCTCAATGTTTCACAACCACCATGATAGTTAAATAAAATTTATTCCTTTGCAGTAGGGAAAAATTGGCTTTTCGCAAAAACATTATAACCATAGAGCTTTTCCACCAGCCATATATGCATGTAGTGATAGCCTTTGTTCATCATTTCTCTATGGTGTGAATTTGCCAGCATATTTCATGTGCTGACCCGTTTTCGGGCTGCAACGTTTCATATTGCAGGATATCTTACGACGAGTAAGTGATACGTTAGGGTTACGATTTCTACACTCAACTTTGCCGTTGGTATTGATGGGAATCCACGACCTTGTTACTTCCGCTATTTGGATTGAGGTAATAGTATTTACGTTACTTTATACATGTGATTTACCTCTGTTATAAATCCTCAAGTACTGTGTGTGTCAGCATACCGATTCAGGGATGACACTTAAGCACAAAGACTTGACCGTCTGAGGTCGGGTCGCTACAAAAAAATAATTTTTTTAAACTCTACCTCCAAATTTAACATGTTTACGAAATTTGATTAGAAAAATATGTAGAATCTAAATATGTGTTATATATAATTTTTTATTAAAAAAATATGTAGAATCTAAATATGCCGTTAAGCATTTTAAAAATATTGCTTAAGATTAATCTTAATCAATACACATGATTTTTTTTGTCGATCCAGATTGGAATGAACGCCTCAACAAAAATCAAGATGGAAGATAGAAAAAACAATTTATAGCCACACATGCACGCTTGATCAAAATCTCACAAAAAAAGAAGATATTTCTCATCGTATGTTGATAGAGACACCTTATGATTGACAACATTCAAACATGTTATGATTATGTGATCACTAATGGTCATCATCGGAAGGATAAGACCGAGAATAAATTAATAAAGATAAGATACCATGTGTTGAAATAAAGAAACGTAGAACTATTTAGATGTTGAGTCATAGTTATTGAGTTAGGGAGTGTGGTGTTTACAGGTTTGATTCTTTCAATCTACGACTTTCTTTATCGAATAAATTAATACAGATGAGGTATCATGTGTTGAAATAAAGAACGTTGATTTATTTAGATCTTAAGCCATGGTTATTAAGTTAGGAAGTGTGGTATTTAATATCAAATTAGGAAGTGTGGTATTTAATCCGTCCAATCTACAGGTCAACGGTGGTTGTTGCTTTGGTGTGTTGATTCTAGGTTCTTAGCACAACTTTTCTTCAACTTTCTACTACAAATTCTGTCTGGCTCCACCAAGGCATAGACGACTTTCTACTACAAGTTTTACCTGGCTCCAGCAATCGTCAATCGTTCCTTGCTTAAAGTCTAACTATCTATAAAAGTTTTATTTGGCTTCAGCAAAGGAGGGGCTTCAAGTCCAACTATCTATTATAGGTTTTGGCCAGCTCCAGCAAAGGAGAGACTTTACCCGGCTCTAACAATCGTCAATCGTCCCTTACTTGAAGTCTAACTATCTACAAAAGTTTTATTTGGCTTCAACAAAGGAGGGGCTTCAAGTCCGACTATCTACTACAGGTTTTGGCCAGCTCTAGCAAAGGAGAGACTTTACCCGGCTTCAGCAATCGTCAATCGTCCCTTGCTTGAAGTCTAACTATCTACAAAAGTTTTATTTGGCTTCAGCAAAAGAGGGGCTTCTAGTCCGACTATCTAGTACATGTTTTGGCCAGCTCTAGCAAAAGAGAGACTTTACCCGGCTCCAGCAATCGTCCCTTGCTTGAAGTCTAACTATCTACAAAAGTTTTATTTGGCTTCAGTAAAGGAGGGGCTTCAAGTCCGACTATCTACTACAGGTTTTGGCCAGCTCCAGCAAAGAAGAGACTTTACCCGGCTCCAGCAATCGTCCCTTGCTTCAAGTTTAACTATCTACAAAAGTTTTATTTGGCTTCAACAAAGGAGGGGCTTCAAGTCCTATCTACTACAGGTTTTGGCCAGCTCCAGCAAAGGAGAGACTTTACCCAGCTCCAGCAATCGTCCCTTGCTTGAAGTCTAACTATCTACAAAAGTTTTATTTGGCTTCAGCAAAGGAGGGGCTTCAAATCCGACTATCTACTACAGGTTTTGGCCAGCTCCAGCAAAGGAGAGACGATGATGGCTATATGCCTTCGGCTTGCTCCAGGATCCGTGGATCTGATCGTAATTTATTTTTGTTATTGTAATTTCTGTTATTATGTTTGATGTTCTTTGTACTACCATGATTGAAGATATTGAAAGTTTCTCATGCAAAAAAAGGGGTATGGTATATTTTTCCACTCTTGCTAGTCAATAATCTGTTATTATGTTTGATGTTCTTTGTACTACCATGATTGAAGATATTGAAAGTTTCTCATGCAAAAAAAGGGGTATGGTATATTTTTCCACTCTTGCTAGTCAATAATATACAATCACAACGTCAAGAAAGCGTACTAAAACACCGCATTTGATAAACGAAATTGATGTGCACACGACATGTTGTGCCCGATGTGCAGCCGATACAAATTCTGCACCGTGAGATTGTCTAGCATCAAATTTACAAACGGCCTGATGGGAACCGTCGGCTGACTATCGTGTGAAAAGTGTCGGTTGCCTAGCAATGCTCTTTGATAAAAGAAGAACACTACATCTTCCCCATTGGCCAAACAAAATTTTATCTTCATGAAATCCTAACAACACCAACGACGCAGCGAATAACGTCCAACCTTTCTGTATGAAAGGAGATGTGGCAGTTATTATTTGAACCGGCTACACCGAGATCGTAAGAAGGAAACACAGGACAAGTGCGCTCGCAAGTCGCAACAACACGTCACCTAAACAAGTCCATTCCGCCGGGCCATCGGGTGGTATCATATGAATGAACTCCCTAAACTATGTCGGAGAGCACGTTGGCGGCGGCGGACAGCGCGGCGCCGGTGATGGCGCACTGCACAACCCGCTCGTGCGAAGCGTTGTCCGAGGTCAGCGCGACCGCCGCGCCGGTGACGGCGCCCGCCACCGCGCTGCTCTTCCAGTCGTGGGTCCCGCGCACCTCCGCGAGGCCGTAGGTGAGGCCGGAGTGCATCCCGGCCGCGAGCCCTGCATCGAGTCTGCAACGTTAACAAAGCTCGGCAACCTCAAGAACCAGCAACAACATCAACAAAATTATAAGGGGAGCACTGTTTACCCCACTGGAACGACTCCTTGCTGACGCTTTTCACCTGAGAAGAGCAACAGAAAATATGATCAAGGAACAAGGAATGACAGTGCCAAGATGACGGTGTACTTGGTTGCAAGAAGAGAACCAAGAAGTGGGCGTTTCTTGCTTACCATGGCCTCCGCTGACTTGCTGTTGCTCGTCCCTCCTTTCCAATCAAAAAGGAAAAAAAAGGAACCATACAGATCAGTCTGAAGCCAGTATAATGAAATCACCAATTAATTTCGATGGTGAAAAGTAGAGTTACCACTGAGGTCCGGGAACGTCCGTTTCCTGCTGCCGGTGGCGTCCGACACCGCTCCGGTGCCCCCAGACTCGCCTGCAGAACCAAATTAACACAGGACCAAGAACAGAGTGAGCCCTCCACACAGTCCGGAAGCCGGAGTAGTACTAGTTCTTTCTTAAGTAAGCAAAAGAACTTGTTCTAATGGCGCTAACACGAATGGTTTGTTACCTTCCATGGCCATGAAGTAGGAGTCCCGCGTGACGGCCTGTATCGCGCCGATCTGTCATCGCAGGAGTGTTATCTTCACAACCAATGATACATCATACGATGGAGCAAGAGTAGTACAGTACATAGCAGAATGCGTACCCCGGCGGCCTTGACGAAGCTGTCGGCGACGCGGTTGAGGAGCGGGTGGCCGAGGTCGAGCATCCACTTCTTCTCCAGGCCCCGCACCTCCTCCACGAACTTGCGCGCCTCATGGCTGCTCATCTTTGCTCCTTTCCCTCTGCTATGCTAAGCTACGGAGAAATGCACAAGCACTGCAAGCTATTTGCGTGTAGTACAATGGTGGCAAACGAGGGAGTGAACTTTGATTCTTTCAAGCCCGAGGTAGGGAGCAGTGCAGCACCAGTCGGCTAGGAACATCGACAGCGAGACGACCAGAACCTGAGAACCGGACACGACACGTATGCCAGCGCCACGGACGCGTGGCCTCTCGCGGTTACTCGTGGCGCTCTTCTGGAACATGCGCTAGTGCGCTCGTGATTCACGGTATCTGTTTAATCCCACGTCTGACCTGCTTTCCGCGCACCAAATTATTTTTAAGTACGATCGCGGATGATAAGCAAAAATCACTCATTACGTTGTCTTCAACAACGTAGTCCATATTATCCATTCTAATCGAAGCACGCCGTTTCCTCGAACTCCTTCAAACAATTGTGAATTGCCTTAGTCTGGTATAAAAAGTTTCAATGATTTCTGTATCAAAAATAATTCTTTTTGCCATTTAAGCGAATAACCCACGAGTCACCTCCTCTAAGGTGCCCGTTTATGGAATTATGGCAATTAACTCCTCTCCACTTTGAAACCCATGCACCATCTTACTGAAGCGTGGAATTGTTGCCTACCAAATTGAACTTTCGTCATCTGTTTCTCTCCATCCCTCTCGATGTGTGTTGTGCCTCAGCTCAAGAGTTGTTCAATGTCTAATTCCGTGAGTTGATCATGAGTTGCTCGATCTTCGAGAAGATCGATTCCTGTAGAATTTCTTTTGTCATCAATGTGTTGGGTGAAGATCTCGAAAGCAAAGATGTCAAGATCAACATGATGCAAGGAATCAACGTTCTTATGAAGTGCAGTTGGATCATGAATATTGTGTCCCCTCTGTCTTTTTACCTCACATCTTGAATCTCGGGACGAGATTCTTGTTTAGTGGGGTGAGTTGTCATAGCCCTAGCTCAGCCCCTATTGTCTTTGCTTGATCATCATCTCATCATGTTTAAAATTCAAATGAATTTGAATTGGGGATGTTCAAACCCTAGCACCAGAAAGAATTCAAATAGGTTCAAGTAAAATATTTTTCAATGAACCCAAAATGCCCTTTGAAAATGTTCATGATTTCTGATAAAGGTGAAAACCTCTGCCAAAAATGATGAACATATTTCTAGGTCATTCCTGGATTTTTGAATTAAATCATAAAGTATTTGAATTTGGGCATTTAAATGCTATAAATATATTAATTGCTCAAATAATTCTGAAACTAAATGAGGGTTGTTGGAAATAATTTCACAAGCGCCCACAATTATTTTCAGCATTTTACCAAATGGTTTAGTATTTTTTTACTAAATCAAAACAAAACAGAACAAATAGAAAACAGAAAGAATTAGAAAAGAGAGAGAGAAGGACTCACCTGGGCCACTTACCTGGCCTAGCACCATGCCGGCCCAGCCCACTGGCGCCTGCCAGTCGTCTTCTCCACCACGCAAGGAGGACAGCGCGCGTGGCCGACGCGCGCGAGCACGCGCCTTGCAACCTCCTGCTTGCCGTTTCGCCTTGGCCCTCTCTGGATGACGCCACGCAACCCTGGAACCCCCTCGGCCTCTCACTCGTCCTCTCCCGTGCCTCTCTGCTCCTCTGCTCTCTTTCTCCCGCTGCTGCCGAGCGCCACGCAGCACGCCGACGAACACCACCGCGTCCACCGGCCACCCCATGCCTCCCTGACACGCCCAGAAGCTCCGCCACTTCGTCCTCGACCCCCTCACCGAGCCACGCCCCGCCGGAAGCCCCCGAACGTCCTCGCCGAGCTCGTCTTCAACCTCCCGACGACGAGATCGCCTCCGCTGCCCCGACCGCTCCGATTCTCCCCCGAGCTCGCCGTCCATCTCGCCTGACTCGCCGTGAGCCACTGCCCCTCCTCCCCCTCTCCACTCTCACTCTCGCACGCCGTAGCCGCCGCGCCACTCACACCCGCACGCGCGGCCGCCTCTGCACGCCGCTGTCGTGGCCACAACCACGCGGGCTCGAAATCGAGCGCGTCACCGCGTTCGCCACACCCCTAGGAGCCTGCAACATCTCTCTGTGCCCCCTGTCGTGCATCCTAGCGCCGAACCGAGCACGCCTAAGCTCCGGTTGCCGCTGTCGAGCTCGTGGCCGTCGTCTCCGGCCGCCCTAGCTGCTGCTGCTTGCCGCAACGGGCGCGGGTGAGCCCCAGCTCCCCGTAGCCACTCTCCGCCGACCATTTGGTCGCCGGAGCAGCGAGCCCGAGCCCCTCCGCCGCGTCTGCTACCGCCGGCGGCTAAACGCCGGCGTGTTAGGCCCTGCTGACCAGGGGTTTGACCTCCCCTGGGTCAATGACAGATGGGGCCGCCCTGCTAATTAACTTAGGTTAGTGTTAGTTAATTAGGTTAGTTAGTTTAGTCACTAACACGCGCGACCCACTGGTCAGGTTTGACTTGGACCGCGCCTGTTGACCTGCTGACGTCACACCGATGTCATGCTGACGCAATAAGTCATTTTTTGGATTTAGTTTAAATTAGAATAACCAAGAAATTCCAGAAAATGTTTAAAACTTCAAAAATTCATAGAAAATAATCTATAACTCCAATGGAAAAGATTTATATATAAAAAATGATCAGAAAGATCCAATCTATCCATTGGTACTGGTTTCATGCATGACAAAGCGACTTAACCTTGCTGTATAGATCAAAACTTGATAATGCAAATTATAAATTCATCACTTGAGTTTGAATTTGAACCCTTGGTTCAAATTAGCTGAAACCCTTCTGGTTTTAGTTGCATTAGCTCAAATCACATAATATTGCCATGTCATGATCATGCATCATATTGTTGCATTGCATTAATTGTGTTCCCTCTTGTTTGCCGGTGTTTGTCCCCTCTCGGTAGATGTTGTTCCGACGATGTGATCGATGACACTGATGAAGACACAATGCTATCTTCAGAAGTGCCAGGCAAGCAAACCCCCATTGAACATTCCGATACAATCCCACTCTCTCGCTCTTGCTCTCTTTTACTGCATTAGGACAACAACATTTCAACTGTTACATGCTGCGGTAGTTGAACCCCTTTCCTCTGCATGACCTGTCATTGCCACAGTAAATAGTTGAAACCCACTAGCATGAGTAGGAGTTGTTTGAGCCATGATGTGCCTACTCATTTATGCTTGCATGTTATGCCTGCTATTGCTTAGAGTTGTGTCAGGTCTGATTCGTCGGGGATGAATTAGAATGTGGTCATCATGTCCTACTGTTGAGAGCTAAGTGTGTGAACACGATTTGGTAAAGGTAGCGATGAGAGGCCATGTAGGAGTACATGGTGGATTGTCTCATTGAAACCGTCCTCAGGAACTGAGTTCTGTATTTGTGATCCAAGAATAGCTACTACCATGCATTGGGCCCGAAACCCATGGACCCTCTCGACTTATTAATCCCCATGTCCTCTGTCCAGGAGTTGCAAATAGTTTCTGGTGCTTGTAGTATGCTGGAGGCCGTGCACAATGCTGACCCTAGGGGTGGGCTGTGATGCGGTAGGCACATGGCATGGTGTATCGGGACGCCCGTTTGGTGCCTCGGGAACCCTGCACACGTCGTTCGGGGCCGTAGTGGAAACCTCGGCCGGACTCCTTGCGGATGGAACCTGAATAGGCGATAAACCTGGACTAGAGACCTGTGTGGTTAGTCAGGTCGTGGCCGACACCCTCGCCAGGCTTTCGCTTGAAGGTTTCCGAGATCCATGACGTGTACATGGCGGTAAGTGGCGAGAGAGCGTGTGTGTGTGAAGAAGTACACCCCTGCAGGGTTAACATGATCTATTCGAATAGCCGCGTCCGCGGTAAAGGACTACTGGTTTGCCTATGCAGTTCATAGACAAGTGAAAGTGGATACTCTAAAATGCGTAAGATAAGCGTGAGTGCTATGGATGGCCTTCTCATAGGGAGACGGGAGCGGATCCATAGTGGTGTATTGATATGGTGAATATGTGGACTCGTGTGCGCCACCTCAAAAGAGTTACTTGCAGTCGTAGTACAGGATAGCCACTAAGTCAAAGCTGGCTTGCTGCAGTTAAACTCCACCACCCCTTTGTTGATACTGATGCATACGTAGCTAGTTCTGATGTAAGTCTTGCTGGGTACATTTGTACACACGTTTGCTTAATTTATGTTTTTGCAGAGAGACTTCAGTCTCACTAGTAGTTCCGCGTGGACTCCGACGTTTAGCTTGTTACCTCAGCTATGATCTTGTACCCTTGGGAGGGTCTTGTAGATAGTCAGGCTCTAAAGCCTTCTTCCTTTTCAGATGTCTATACCCAGACATGTTTATGCTTCCGTTGCCTGTATGCTCTGTATGTTGGGTCATGTGACCCATGATTGTAATTCTTACTATGTATGACTCTCCGGAGCCTTTTAAATAAATAATCTGAGTCGTAGAGTTTTGTTGTGATGCCATGTTGTATTTGTACATATCGAGCATATTGTGTGTACGATTTTGAAATGCTTGGTATGTGTGGGATCCGACAACCTAGTTGTTTATTCTTGGTAGCCTCTCTTATGGGGAAATGTCTCCTAGTGATTTCACTGAGCCATGGTAGCTGGCTACTACTCCGGAACACTTAGACTGGCCTGCATGTGTCCTTCTTCGTTCCTGTGTCTGTCCCTTTGGGGAAATGTCACGCGTTGTTCCTTTAAGTCCTTGTAGCTTGCTACGACTTGGGTTCATACGTTGATGATCGACACGTTTGTTGCTGGGTCATGTATGCCTGTCCTGTAAGTTAGTGCCACTTTGAATTCACGACTAGTCATGTCGGCCCGGGTTCTCTATCATATGGATGCTAGCGACACTATCATCTACGTGAGCCAAAAGGCGCAGACGGTCCTGGGCCAGGTAAGGTGGCACCCGTGGGAATACCGTGCGTGAGGCCGCAAAGTGATATGATGTGCTACATGCTAGATCGGTGTGACTTAGGATCGGGGTCCTGACAGTTTTGGTATCAGAGCCTGACTGCCTATAGGATTACCAAGCCAAACTGGTCGAAGTTGAGTCTAGAAATGCTTTAGTTACATAAGGGAATTGATTGTGGAAGGGAATGTAAGGCTATTTTTACTCCTTTACCTTATGTCCTTCTGATCTGAGTCATCCTCTTCTCTTCTTCGGGGATTAAGGACTAGGTTTCTCATCTATCTATCAGGATCACGTGTACTAATCCGTAGACTTGTAGGAATGTTGGATTCAAGCCTCAGTTCAGTTCTTACTACTTTCGTATGTTGATAGTTGATCTCGGAACCTTGATATTGCGATGTTAAGTGGTTATGCCACCATTTTGCAGGATGTCTCAAATGTTTTTGAGCATTTACAGCCGCTATGCTGTCGAGTCATCCCAGGTTTCTGAATAATCTGATGCATTTGCAAAACAATTCTTCCGTCCCGATGTCCTTTTAGGCCAGATTAACCACACTAGTCAGTGTGTTGAGGTACTTCGTTGCCTCGGCATATAAGTTGAAGCTATTATTATGACACTAGGGTATCCTAGAGAACCACCCAGTAATCTAGCAATGCTTTATATTCCTAGTGTGATGATTCTAGCCACCAATCTCGAAAGCATCTCGTGATGTTATTTAGTTAGTAGGTATTCTATTTCTGGGTTCTCGAACCCAAGATTCGCTCTACTTACTTCCTGTTGATAGTGTTAACTCGTTCCTTCAGGATATTAGTAACCTTTTGATACGTCTCCAACGTATCTATAATTTTCGATTGTTCCATGTTGTTATATTATCAATCTTGGATGTTTTATAATCATTTTATAGTCATTTTATATCATTTTTGGTACTAACCTATTGACATTGTGCCAAGTGCCAGTTGCTGTTTTCTTCATGTTTTTTACATCACAGGAAATCAATTATCATACGGAGTCCAAATGCAACGAAACTCCACGGAGATTTTTTATGGACCAGAAGACACATAATGGTCCCTGGCTGCGCCTGGGGGGGGTGCTCCGAGGAGGGCACAACCCACCAGGGCGTGCCAGGAGGCCCAGGTGTGCCCTGGTGGGTTATGCCCACCTCTGGTGCCCCCCGGGCCGCCTCTTTGGTCTATAAATACCCCAATATTCCCAAAACCATAGGGAAGTCGATGAAATATTGATCCAGCCGCCGTAGAGTCCAGAACCACCAGATCCAATCTAGATAGCATCTCGGATGGGGTTCACCACCTCCATTGGTGACTCTCCGATGATGCGTGAGTAGTTCTTTGTAGGCTTTCGGGTCCGTAGTTAGTAGCCAGATGGCTTCCTCTCTCTCGCTGAATTATCAATACAATGGTCTCTTGGAGATCCATATGATGTAACTCTTTTTACGGTGTGTTTGTTGGGATCTGATGAACTTTGAGTTTATGATCAGTTACATCTTTTTATATCCATGAAAGTATTTGAGTTCTTTGATCTCTTTTATGCATGATCTCTTATAGCCTCGTATTTCTTCTCCGATATTTGGGTTTTGTTTGGCCAACTTGATCTATTTATCTTGCAATGGGAAGAGGTGCTTTGTAGTGGGTTCGATCTTACGGTGCTTGATCCCAGTGACAGAAGGGGAACCGGCACGTATGTATCGTTGCTACTAAGATAAAACGATGGGTTCTATCTCTACATAGATAGATCTTGTCTACATCATGTCATCGTTCTTATTGCATTACTCTGTTTCTCCATGAACTTAATACACTAGATGCATGCTGGATAGCGGTCGATGTGTGGAGTAATAGTAGTAGATGCAGGCAGGAGTCGGTCTACTAATCTTGGACGTGATGCCTATATAATGATCATTGCCTGGATATCGTCATGATTATTTGAAGTTCTATCAATTGCCCAACAGTAATTTGTTAACCCACCATTTGCTATTTTTCTCGAGAGAAGCCACTAGTGAAACCTACGACCCCTGGGTCTCTTTCTCATATATTTGCCTTTACGATCTACTTTTCCTTTGCATTTATTTTTAGACCTATTAGACTAAAAATACAAAAGTACTTTGTTGTACTTTATTTTATTTGCGATCTATTTATTCAATCTATTACAACTTTCTCCCGTCCACACACCAATTTGAGGCGCCGGTACCCGAAAGGGATTGACAACCCCTTTAACACGTCGGGTTGCGAGTGGTTGTTATTTGTGTGCAGGGGCTGTTTACGTTGTGTTGCTTGGTTCTCCTACTAGTTTGATAACCCTGGTTTCATATCTGAGGGAAATACCTACCGCCGCTGTGCTGCATCATCCCTTCCTCTTTAGGGAAATACCGACGTAGCTTCAAGCGACATCAAAAGGAATTTCTGGCGCCGTTGCCGGGGAGGATCTTCAACATATACCAGGTTCCTAATCACAAATTTCATCTCCTCGCATTTACATTATTTGCCATTTGCCTCTCATTTTCCTCTCCCCCAACAAAATTTGCAGTTTTATTCGCCCCTCTTTTCCGTTCGCCGCTTTCTTGCCGGATCTGTTTTTGTGTGCAATCTTGTTGTGTGGTCATCATGACTCAAGAGAACACCAAGTTATGTGATTTCTCAAATACCAACAACAATGATTTTATCGACACTCAGATTGCTCCCCCTGCCACTAGTGCGGAGTCTTGTGATATTAATACTGCTTTGCTGAATCTTGTTATGAAAGATCAATTTTTTGGTACTCCTAATGAGGATGCCGCGTCCCATCTTAATACCCTCGTGGAATTATGCGATATGCATAAGAAAAAAGATGTGGACAATGATGTTGTGAAGATGAAATTATTTCTGCTTTCTTTGCGTGATTCTGCAAAAAATTGGTTTTCTTCTTTGGCTCGCAATAGTATCGATTCTTGAAATAAGTGCAAAGATGCTTTTATCACTAAGTATTTTCCGCCCGCAAAAATTATTTCCCTTAGAACCCAGATCATGAATTTCAAGCAACCTGAACATGAGCATGTTGTGCAATCTTGGGAAAGGATGAAAATGATGCTATGGAATTGCCCAACTCATGGGTTAAATCTTTGGATGATCATACAAATTTTTTATGCGGGATTGAATTTTGTTTCTCGTAATCTTTTAGATTCCGCTGTGGGTGATACTTTTATGGAAATTACTTTGGGTGAAGCCACCAAATTGCTTGATAATATCATGGCAAATTATTCGCAATGGCATACCGAAAGAGCTCCTACTAGTAAAAAAGTTAATTCGGTTGAAGAAATTTCTTCTTTGAGTGAAAAAGTTGATGCTCTTATGAAATTGGTTGCTAGTAAAAGTGCTCCTATTGAGTTTAATGATATGCCCTTGTCTACTTTGATTGAGAAAAATAGTGATGCCATAGATGTGAATTTTATTTCTCAAAATAATTTCAACAACAATGCTTATAGAGGTAATTTTAATCCTAGGCCTTTTCCTAGTAATTCCTCTAATAATTATGGTAATTCCTATGGAAATCAATCTTATAATATTAATAGAAACACCTCTTATCTTGAGAATAATATTAAAGAATTTATCAACACGCAAAAAAAATTCAACACTTCCATAGAAGAAAAGTTGAGTAAGATTGATGATTTATCTAGAAGTGTTGATATAATTTCTCATGATGTGGAAAATCTCAAGATGAAATTTTTTGTGCCTAAGGTTGATGAATCAATTAAATCTCTTTATGTTTCTATGGATGAAAGAAGAAAAGAACCACTATGCTTAGAGCTAAAAGAGAATTTTTAGAAAAAGCGTTTTCTAGTGATTACTTTCGCAAAAGTGATGAAGATCTTAAAATGATTGGTGTTTCTTCTATTGATTCCTTGTTTAGTAAATTTAAGATTGATGAAAAAGGGACTGGAAAAGAGTCAAATTTAGCTAGAAGGCGTCCCAATAATTCGGAGGATGAAAATCTTATTGAGAAAATTGATGAAAGTGGGTTTGAATAGGTCAAAATTTTAGCTAGTGATGCACCCACTCTTTTGGATTACAAAGACTTTAATTGTGATAGTTGCTCTTTGAATGATTATATTTCTTTGTTGCAATCCATGATAAATTCACCCCATGCCTATGAACGAAATAAAGCTTTTACTAAACATATTGTTGATGCTATGATGAAAGCTTTTGAAGAAAAATTGGAATTAGAAGTATCAATTCCTAGAAAACTGCATGATGAATGGGAACCTACTATCAAAGTCAAGATTAAAAATTATGAGTGTTTTGCTTTGTGTGACATGGGTGCTAGTGTTTCTACAGTTCCGAAATCTTTATGTGATGTGCTTGGTCTTACCGATCTTGAAGAATGTTCTTTAAATTTGCACTTGGCGGATTCTACTATTAAAAAGCCTATGGGAAGAATTAATGATGTTCTTATTCTTGAAAATAGGAATTATGTGCCCATAGATTTTATTTTTCTTGATATTGATTGCAATCCGTCTTGTCCAATTATTCTTCGTAGACCGTTTTTACACACTATCGGTGCCGTGATTGATATGAAAGAAGGCAATATTAAGTTCCAATTTCCCTTGAGGAAGGGTATCGAACCTAAAACAAGAATTAGGCCACCTTATGAATCAATCATGAGGGCATCTTATGGATCACGAACCAAAGATGGCAAAACTTAGATCCTTGCTTTATGCCTAGCTAAGGGTGTAAAACTATAGCGCTTGTTGGGAGGCAACCTTTTTGCTTTCTGTTCTTGAGTGTTTACACAATTATGCTACTGTTATGATTGTGTTTTCTGTGTTTTAATTAGTGTTTGTGCCAAGTAAAGCCTTTAGGATTTTCTTGGGTGATAGTTCCTTGATCTTGTTGAAAAACAAAAACTTTTGTGCTCACGAAAACAATTGTTAAAAATCACCAGAACGTGATAAGATGCAAATTGTTTTGCAGTAGATTAATATAAAAATTACCCAGGTCTTCCTGATTTTTTAGATTTTTTGGAGTTCCAGAAGTATTCGAACAAATCAGATTTCTACAGACTATTCTGTTTTGACAGATTCTGTTTTCTTTGTGTTGTGTTCTTATTTTGATGGCTCTATGGTTTTCTTTGATGATTTTTTTCCATAGAAAAGTTGGAATACAGTAGATATAATGCAAAAATAAAATATGAATTGGTTTGATACAACACTTATAGTAGTGATTTATTTTTCTTACACTAACGGATCTCACGAAGGTTTTGTTGAGTTTTGTGTGATTGAAGTTTTCAAATTTTGGGTTATCTTACGATGGATGAAGGAATAAGGAGTAGAAGAGCCTAAGCTTGGGGATGCCCCGGCATCCCAAGCTATTATCCAAAAATGAGCAAACAACTAAGCTTGGGGATGCCCCCGAGTGGCATCCCCTCTTTCTTCTAACGACCATCGGTATTTTACTCGAAGCTATATTTTTATTCGTCACATACTATGTGTTTTGCTTGTAGCGTCTTGTATGATATGAGTCTTTGCTTGTTTTATTTTGTGTTTTAAGTCTTGATCCCTTGCTGGACACACCTATTTGAGAGAGCCAAAATTATGTCATGACTTGTTAGAATTGCTCTCTATGCTTCACTTAAATCTTTTATGATCTATGGACTTGCTCTAGTGCTTCACTTATATCTTTTTGAGCATGATGTGCTTTAGTATTTTTGAAGAAATGCTCTCTTGCTTCAATTAGATTTACTTGAGAGTTAGTAAAATTTTCAAGAAATTATCTCTTGCTTCACTTAAATTAATTTGAGAGAAAGAAATTTTATGCTCATGATCTTCACTTATATTTGTTTGAGCTTGTCAAAAGCAACAAATGAAAATTAGTCCCAAAGTGATAGATATGCAAGAAGGATATATAAAAACTTTCATGAAGATCATTGGAAAAAATAAACTTGATTCTTAGTAATAGTTTTGAGATATGATGATGTGATATGTGAGTTATGTTGTTGAGTAATTATGCTTTAGTAAGAATATTGGTGTTAAGGTTTTTGATTCCCTATGCAAGCACGAAAGCCAATAGTCATGCAATGAAATTATATCCTACTTGTGGTGCATTATTCGGTGTTAATTATGCTTAATGCTTGCTTATGAGATTATCCGTTTCTTGGTTGGTCGCTTCTCAATCTTTTGCTAGCCTTCATTTTGCACTAAGTATTCTTTTGCCGTTCTAAGAAATTTTTTATGTGCCATCTCTAATTTTCAAAATACACTTCTCTTTTGTGTGTTCGTTCCGCTCACGGAGCGGTGAGGGGTGACTAATATTTCCCATGCTAGATGTGCTATTCTCACGATGAGTGTTTATTCAATTGTCATTGTACGAGAGTAAGGCAAAGGTATTAGGGAAATAAATTCCTTGAAAAGTGTTGGTACGGAGGGCAACCGTGGATACGCCTAGCCATGGAAAGTGAAAGTATGGTGGAAAAAGGAATAAACTTTATTTTCTGTTTGGGAACCGCCTATGATATATCTAGCATGGAAAGTGTTGGGAACTCTAAGTCGTTTTAGTTGGTGGGAAGGATACACCTCCCAAAATGTTTTTTCTCTCTAATTTTTTTGCTTTGAGCTCTAGCACCCCTACAAATCCCTACTTCCCTCTGCGAAGGGCCTTTCCTTTACTTTATGCAATTTTTATTTTTGAATTTGAGTCTCCATCTTCTCTTATAAAAGCACCAACTAAGAGGCAATATGATCATACTTGAGTATTGGGTGTAGCTAATATGCGAGTGTGTTTCATGAATGGATCAATGGTTGAGCATGATGGGCTAGAGATAACTTATTTTAGCGTTGATATTTTGAAAGACATGGTGCTTGTTGATATGCTTGAGTATTTAAATTATCATGTCAAAACTACACTATTGCTTTGAATCACATAAAAGTCCAAATGTCCATGCTATAAACAAAAGAATATGATATGACATGTAGGTAGCATTCCACATCAAAAATTCTGTTTTTATCACTTACCTACTCTAGGACGAGTAGGAGTTAAGCCCGGGGATGCTGATACGTCTCCAACGTATCTATAATTTTTGATTGTTCCATGCTATTATGTTATCAATCTTGGATGTTTTATAATCATTTTATAGTCATTTTATATCATTTTTTGGTACTAACCTATTGACATAGTGCCAAGTGCCAGTTGTTGTTTTCTGCATGTTTTTTACATCACAGGAAATCAATATCAGACGGAGTCCAAATGCAACGAAACTTCACGGAGATTTATTATAGACCAGAAGACACATAATGGGCCCTGGCTGCGCCTGGGGGGTGCTCCGAGGAGAGCACAACCCACCAGGGCGCGTCAGGAGGCCCAGGCGCGCCCTGGTGGGTTGTGCCCACCTCGGGTGCCCCCGGACCGCCTCTTTCCTCTATAAATACCCCAATATTCCCAAAACCCTAGGGGTGTCGATGAAATATTGATCCAGCCGCCGCAGAGTCCAGAACCACCAGATCCAATCTAGACACCATGTCGGATGGGGTTCACCACCTCCATTGGTGCCTCTTCGATGATGTGTGAGTAGTTCTTTGTAGACCTTCGAGTCTGTAGTTAGTAGCTAGATGGCTTCCTCTCTCTCGCTGAATTCTCAATACAATGGTCTCTTGGAGATCCATATGATGTAACTCTTTTTGCGGTGTGTTTGTTGGGATCTGATGAACTTTGAGTTTATGACCAGTTATATCTTTTTATATCCATGAAAGTATTTGAGTTCTTTGATCTCTTTTATGCATGATCTCTTATAGCCTTGTATTTCTTCTCCGATATTTGGGTTTTGTTTGGCCAACTTGATCTATTTATCTTGCAATGTGAAGAGGTGCTTTGTAGTGGGTTTGATCTTACGGTGCTTGATCCCAGTGACAGAAGGGGAACCGACACATATGTATCGTTGCTACTAAGGATAAAACGATGGGGTCTATCTCTACATAGATAGATATTGTCTACATCATGTCATCGTTCTTATTGCATTACTCCGTTTCTCCATGAACTTAATACACTAGATGCATGCTGGATAGCGGTCGATGTGTGGAGTAATAGTAGTAGATGCAGGCAGGAGTCGGTCTACTAATCTTGGACGTGATGCCTATATAATGATCATTGCCCGGATATCGTCATGATTATTTGAAGTTCTATCAATTGCCCAACAGTAATTTGTTCACCCACCGTTTGCTATTTTTCTCGAGAGAAGCCACTAGTGAAACCTACGGCCCCCCGGGTCTCTTTCTCATATATTTGCCTTTGCGATCTACTTTTCCTTTGCTTTTATTTTCAGATCTATTAAACAAAAAATACAAAATACTTTGCTGCACTTTATTTTATTTGCAATCTATTTATTCAATCTATTACAACTTTCTCCCGTCCACGCACCAATTCGAGGCGCCGTTACCTGAAAGGGATTGACAACCCCTTTAACACGTCGGGTTGCGAGTGGTTGTTATTTGTGTGGACGGGCTGTTTATGTTGTGTTGCTTGGTTCTCCTACTGGTTCGATAACCTTGGTTTCATATCTGAGGGAAATACCTACCGCCGCTGTGCCGCATCATCCCTTCCTCTTTGGGGAAATACCGATGTAGCTTCAAGCGACATCACCTTTGCGATAGTCCTCGAGGTCCGTGGTATATCATTCTTCCAATACCATGAACCATCATGGCAGAAGTTCTTTTGAACCAAAAGATCACAAATAGAGTGCTCTTGATGAGTTCTCCATTCTGCATTGTGAATCTGCGAGTCCTCTTTTTTTGCATGGTTATCCGGAAGAAATGTTGAGCTTTGTTCGACATGCTAATCTATGCATCCACAACTCGGAAATTTATATGTTCCTTGAGTTGTCCCTCTTTAATCGGATTTCGGTCTTTGTCTATTAGTTGATAATCAAGGGTAGTTGTGCATTCATGTTATCGATGTCTATTATCCCTATGGTCTGTCAAGCCATTCTATTCCGGAATGACTAGGAGAAACAAACTCTAGTACCTCATCCATATCTAGGATTGGGTCAAAGCAGTTGTATCCCGCAGATCAAAATGCCAATCCAGCTTTTGTTCTGTTCTACCTCGGAGTATCACCCTCTTATATAACAAGAGTATCGTGAGAATTGCACTCCCTCTTATGAAATCTTGATGCAGTGATACTTCTCGCCATCGTTGTTCATTGCTTGGTCCCCGTGTTGTTGCAACCGGAATGCCGGCAAATGAAATGGGATGTGTGAAATCAATACTCCTAGAAATCCCGTTGCTTGGTAGTTAATGGATGATAAATTTCATTCTTAGCGTGATGGATTGAATCATCATTCTAAGATAGATTGTGCTACCTAGTCCATTTTCCGGTGCACTCTTCGATCAATGAGTTTGGATTATGTTAATTCCTTGCTCTTTCGATCATATCGTCTTGCCCTGAAAAGCAAGATTGTTCTCGAGCTTAGTAACATATCAGTGGTTCATGACTTTCCGAATATCTTCTCGGAAGTATTACCAGGTTGTCATCTGGCCGCCATGTTGAGTTCGTGATCAAGTTGGTTTTTCCATAAACCACCCTTTCTCCAAGGATCTGTGTTGGATACTCCTGAACTAGTTGGATAAGCTAAACAAGAACTTAGAGAGTTGGAAGATAAAAGTTTCTCCAACTCAGTTCATTCAAAGGGATATCTTTTGTTTGTGTTTGTGCGTTGAAGAAAGATGATATCTTCATCGAATGATCCTCGTGATCAATTGTTGGAGCTATTGTCTTATCCAATCTTTGATTTGGGTATGGGCTATTGTCAAATCAAATCAGAACCAACGATATTCGTAATGTTGTCTTACTCGCAGTTGTTCCTTGAGCATACACCATTATATCTTTTGGTCTAACCAATGCTATGTCCCTGTTCACATAATTATGGAATTCCGTTTATATGGTCATCCCGATGACTTGTTGTTGAGCCCATCAACAACATTATATCTCCTCCATGATTCATGTTGAACATCAAGCTAGTGTTGGAAACTTTTTTAAGCATCTCCTTCGTGCCAGCTCATGAAGTATATGTTTGATGAAATAAGTGACTTCCTTTAATTCATGTGCATTCGATGCAAGTTGCCACCGTCAATTTGAGAAAGTTTATTTTTGCTTCCACTGGAATCATTCCAAGTCAGTCATGCATACGTGCAAAGTATTCTATGGTTTGGAGACTTGCAACCTTCATTCTATATGTGTCCCTAGCACACCAAGCCACTGATTGATTTGTTCAAGGATAATAAGTTCTAAGTGCTAGTCCTGAAGGTACCAGACGGATTTGTACAAGACTCCATTATCCTCGATGATGGTTCCCACCTGAACTCGATAGTGTTTTGTTGTAAGACTACTATGTGGTCATGCTTGTCTGGGACATCGTGTTCACAGGTGCGTAGCAGAACTAGCTCATGTTTTGGAGCTTGCTATCGTAGTTCATTTCCCGAGAATCTTGCAACGTCCTCTTCGATTTGTGTTGCAAACTTTCCTTTTCAGACATGTTCTCTGAACTATTCTGTTATTAACCATATCTGAATCTCAGGCAGATATGATGGTTGAAAATCCCAACATTTGCATTTTGTTCCCAGCTTGCACCGCTATTGTGCCAATTTTCCATGGGTTGTCCCTAACAACAATTGATGTCCAGGATCATCTTCAAAAGTGAACTTACCATGGGTCCCATCCATTTCCGATGATAAGCAAAAATCACTCATTGTGTTGTCTTCAACAAGGTAGTCCACATCATCCATTCTAGTCGGAGCATGCCGTTTCCTCGAACTCCTTCAAACAATCGTTGTGAATTGCCTTAGCCTGGTATGAAGAGTTTCAATGATCTCTCTATCAAAAGTAATTCTTTTTGCCACTTAAGGGAATAACCCTACGAGTCACCTCCTCTAAGGTGCCCCGTTATGGAATTATGGCAATTAACTCCTCTCTACTTTGAAACCCATGCACCATCTTATTGAAGCGTCGAATTGTTGCCTACCAAATTGAAATTTCGTCATCTATTTCTCTCCACCCCTCTCGATGTGTGTTGTGCCTCAGCTCAAGAGTTGTTCAATGTCTCGTTCCGTGAGTTGATCATGAGTTGCTCGATCTTCGAGAAGATCGATTCTTGTAGAATTTCTTTTGTCATCAATGTATTGGGTGAAGATCTCGAAAGAAAAGATGTCAAGATCAACATGATGCAAGGAATCAATGTTCTTATGAAGTGGAGTTGGGTCATGAATATTGTGTAGTTTTGTGTCCCCTCTATCTTTTTAACTCATGTCTTGAATCTCGAGACGAGATTCTTGTTTAGTGGGGGTGAGTTGTCACAGCCCTAGCTCAGCCCCTGTTGTCTTTGCTTGATCATCATGTCATCATGTTTAAAATTCAAATGAATTTGAATTGGGGATGCTCAAACCCTAGCACCAGAAAGAATTCAAATAGGTTCAAATAAAATATTTTTCAATGAACCCAAAATGCCCTTTGGAAATGTTCATGATTTCTGATAAAGGTGAAAACCTCTGCCAAAAATGATGAACATATTTCTAGGTCATTCCTGGATTTTTGAGTTAAATCATAAAGTATTTGAATTTGGGCATTTAAATGCTATAAATATTTTAAATAGTCAAATAATTCTGAAACTAAATGAGGGTCTTGGAAATAATTTCACAAGTGCCCACAATTATTTTCAGCATTTTACCAAATGGTTTAGTATTTTTTACTAAATCAAAACAAAATAGAATAAATAAAAAACAGAAAGAATTAGAAAAGAGAGAGAGAAGGACTCACCTGGGCCACTTACCTGGCCTGGTACTGTGCCGGCCTAGCCCACTAGCGCCTGCCAGTCGTCTTCTCCACCACGCCAGGAGGACAACGCGCGTGGACGACGCGCGCGAGCACACGCCTCGCCATCTCCTGCTTGCCGCTTCGCGCTGGCCCTCTCTGGATGACACCACGCAACCCTGGATCCCCCTCGGCCTCTCACTCGTCCTCTCCCGTGCCTCTCTGCTCCTCTGCTCTCCTTCTCCCGCTGCTGCCGAGCGCCACGCAGCGCGCCGACGAACACCACCGTGGCCACCAGCCACCCCATGCCTCACCGAGGCGCCCAGAAGCTTCGCCACTTTGTCCTCGACTGCCTCACCAAGCCACGCCCTGCCGGAAGCCCCTGAATGTCCTCACCGAGCTCATCTTCAACCTCTCGACGATGAGATCGCCTCCGCTGCCCCGACCACTCCGGTTCTCCCCCGAGCTCGCCGTCCATCTCGCCTGACTCGCCATGAGCCACTACCCCTGCTCCCCCTCTCCGCTCTCGCTCTTGCACGTTGTAGCCGCCACGCCACTCACACCCGCACGCGCCGCCGCCTTTGCACGCCGTCGTCGTGGCCACAGCCACGCGGGCTCGAAACCGAGCGCGTCACCGCATTCGCCACACCCCCAGGAGCCCGCAACATCTCTCCATGCCCCCTGCCATGCATGCTAGCGCCGAACCGAGCACGCCCGAGCTCCGGCCACCGCTATCGAGCTCGTGGCCGTCGTCTCCGGCCGCCCTAGCTTCTGATGCTTGCCGCAACGGACGCGGGTGAGCCCCAGCTCCCCGTAGCCGCTCTCCGCCATCCATTTGGTCGTCGGAGCAACGAGCCCGAGCCCCTCCGCCGCGTCTGCTGCCACCAGCAGCTAAACGCCAGTGTGTTAGGGCCTGCTGACCAGGGGTTTGACCTCCCCTGGGTCAATGATAGGAGGGGCCGCCCTGCTAATTAACTTAGGTTAGTGTTAGTTAATTAGGTTAGTTAGTTTAGTCACTAACACGCGGGACCCACTGGCCAGGTTTGACATGGACCACGCCTGTTGACCTGCTGACATCACACCGACATCATGCTGACACAATAAGTCATTTTCTGGATTTAGTTTAAATTAGAATAACCAGGAAATTCCAGAAAATGTTTAAAACTTCAAAAAATCATAGAAAATAATCTATAACTCCAATGGAAAAGATTTATATATGAAAAATGATCAGAAAAATCCAAGCTATCCATTGGTACTGGTTTCATGCATGAAAAAGCAACTTAACCTTGATGTATAGATCAAAACTTGATAATGCACAATATAAATTCATAACTTGAGTTTGAATTTGAGCCCTTGGTTCAAATTAGCTCAAACCCTTCTGGTTTTAGTTGCATTAGCTCAAATCACATCATATTGCCATGTCATGATCATGCATCATACTGTTGCATTGCATTGATTGTGTTCCCTCTTGTTTGCCGGTGTTTGTCCCCTCTTGGTAGATGTTGTTCCGACGATGTGATCGATGACACTGATCCAAGAACAGCTACTACCATGCCTTGGGCCCGAAACCCATGGACCCTCTGAACTTATTAACCCCGTGTCCTCTGTCCAGGAGTTGCAAGTAGTTTCTGGTGTTTGTAGTATGCTAGAGGTCGTGCGCAGCGCTGACCCTAGGGGTGGGCTGTGATGCGGTAGGCATGTGGCACGGTGTACCAGGACGCCTATTTCGTGCCTCGGGAACCCTGCACACATCGTTCGGGACCGTAGTGGAAACCTCGGGCGAACTCCCTGCGGATGGAACCTGAATAGGCGATAAACCTGGACTAGAGACTTGTGTGGTTAGTCAGGTCATGGCCGACACCCTCGCCAGGCTTCCGCTTGAAGGTTGCCGAGATACATGACGTGTACATGGAGGTAAGTGGCGAGAGCGTGTGTGAAGAAGTACACCCCTGCAGGGTTAACATGATCTATTCGAATAGCCGCGTCCGCGGTAAAGGACTATTGGTTTGCTTATGCAGTTCATAGACAAGTGAAAGTGGATACTATAAAATGCACAAGATAAGCGTGAGTGCTATGGATGGCCTTCTCGTAGGGAGACGGGAGCGGATCCATAGTGGTGTATTGATATGGTGAATATTTGGACTCGTGTACGCCACCTCAAAAGAGTTACTTGCAGTCGTAGTATAGGATAGCCACTGAGTCAAAGCTGGCTTGCGGCAGTTAAACTCCACCACCCCCATTGTTGATACTGATGCATATGTAGCTAGTTCTGATGTAAGTCTTGCTGGGTACATTTGTACTCACGTTTGCTTAATTTATGTTTTTGCAGAGAGACTTCAGTCTCACTAGTAGTTTCGCGTGGACTCTGATGTTTAGCTTGTTACCTCAGCTACGATCTTGTACCCTTGGGAGGGTCTTGTAGATTGTTAGGCTCTAAAGCCTTCTTCCTTTTCAGATGTCTGTACCCAGACATGTTTATGCTTCCGTTGCCTGTATGCTCTGTATGTTGGGTCATGTGACCCATGATTGTAATTCTTAATATGTATGACTCTCCGGTGCCTTTTAAATAAATACTTTGAGTTGTAGAGTTTTGTTGTGATGCCATGTTGTATTTGGACATATCAAACATATCGTGTGTATGATTTTGAAATGCTTGGTATGTGTGACATCCGACAACCTAGTTGCTTATTCTTGGTAGCCTCTCTTATGGGGAAATGTCTCCTAGTGCTTCCACTGAGCCATGGTAGCTGGCTACTGCTCCGGAACACATAGGTTGGCCTGCATGTGTCCTTCTTCATTCCTATGTCTGTCCCTTCCGGGAAATGGCACGCGTTGTTCCTTTAAGTCCTTGTAGCTTGCTACGACTTGGGTTCATACGTTGATGATTGACATATTCGTTGCTGGGTCATGTATGCCTGTCCCTGTAAGTTAGTGCCACTTTGGATTCACGACTAGTCATGTCGGCCTGGGTTCTCTGTCATATGGATGCTAGCGACACTATCATATACTGAGCCGAAAAGCACAAACGGTCCCGGGCCAGGTAAGGTGGCACCAGTGGGAATACCGTGCGTGAGGCCGCAAAGTGATATGATGTGCTACATGCGAGATCGGTGTGACTTAGGATCGGGGTCCTGATAGACATGCATTCGTATTTTATTAGTTAAATCACTAGTCAAAATTTGTCACAAAAATACAAAGAGGACTTATAAATCGGTAGTAGGTAATTACTTGCAAATGTTTTTTATTAATCGTATGTGTACGTGTCCTTTCGTCCTCCTCTCACACATCTTGTCACCTTGCTACCACAGACGGCGTCGAGCGCAAGCTTGAGTAGCGCGTGGGGGCATTCTTTTGGCCAAACAGTGGCTCGAAGTGATGCCAATGAATCATCGATGAGCCCGTTCCCACGTAACCGTGTTGGTTCCCGCGCATAGCCGCGCAAGCTTCCCTCCCAACTCGGCGAAATCCCCCAAAATCCCAATGCTTACCAGCCTGCTATATAAACCCTCACGACCGGCGAGTCCTGTGTCGCATTTTCCCCTCCCTCGCTGTAGCTTATCTCGTCTGCTTCTTTCACAATAGTCAATGGCACCGGTCCGTCGTCGTCGCTCAGGCACTCCGCCGTCATCAGAGGACAGCTCCAGCTGGGAGGCTACAATGCGGCGGTGCAGTCCCCGGCGTAGTGTAGTGCGTGTGGCGTCCCTACTGGGTGTGCGCGCAACACCCACCACACGCTCCGCCACCGCTGCCCATCGGTAGCTGTTGCCGGCCGCCATTGCCGCCACCCTACCGTCTTCCGCCGTGGCCCCACACCACCGTCGAAAGCCGAGGCCATCACCTGCTCCACCGCCGCAGCCCGAAGGCGAGAGGTCGCCATCGTGGCCGCCAACCCACTGTCGGCCACCATGGCATCATCCGCTCCGCCACCGCGGCCTGAAGGCGGGAGGTGGCCGTCGTGGCCGCCATCCCACCGTCGGCCACCGTGGCCGCCAGCCCATCATCGACCGCTGGGGTCATCACCCGCTCTGCCACCGTCGCCCAAAGGCGGGAGGTGGAGGTGGAGGCCCGCACGTGCGTCAGCGACCTTGCGCGCTACATCGAGTTCCCGCGGGAGGAGGAGGAGCACCTCCTCGAGCACGTAAAGAGTCTTACCACTGCAGTGGCCGTGGCACGCACCACCACAGAGGCGAGGAATGAGGAGATCTACGAGGAGTCCCGCTACTTCAAGAGGGGTCATCTAGAGCGTCAGAGGGTGTTCGAGGTGAGCGTCGCTGAAGGTGCAACAGCGGAAGGCACCGGATTGCAGTTGTCCAGCTCGTCGGTTGGCTCCTCCTCCTCTGCCTCTTACCGAGCGTGGTCGACAAAGGAGAGGCTGCTAGAATTAGTACAAAGTCCCTCCGTAGTAGTAGTATTTAGGGGCTATTTTGTTCAGTTCATCTGACTATAGATGTGGTTGAACTGTACAACGTACTTAAAATTAGCTAGTATATATAGTTGAACTAGCTATTTCAGTACGTGGTTGGCAACAATTGGGGAAAAGTTTGGTTGGTTCAGCTGTCGAGTTGAACTATTAGTATAAAGAACGTCTGATTAATCCATGAATGAAATCTATACTTACTGAATTTTAGTTGCAAAAATGAGATGGTGCTAATTTTTAGCTGCAAATTTTGACAAATGGCAGTGTTACTGTCGTGGTGGGCGCACGGCAGATGCCAAGGGATGGCTAAAGATAGGAGGAGGCTCGAGGGCACTGGTGGGCTCCAGAGGCGAGGTTGGCATGAGCGAGCGCGGGACACAAGACATACCCAGGTTCGGGGCTCTCCGGAGAGATAACACCCCTAGTCCTACCGAGTGTAGCTGATATGTATCAGTACAGAGTTGCTCCTCGAGCTGGATGGAGGAAGAAGGAAGGCTGGCCAAAGCTTAGGCTGCTCCCTCTCCTTGGGTGTTGCTTGCTAGGTGTGTGTGTGTGAGTGAGTGTCTTTCGTGCTAGTCGCCCGTATGCATGAGGGCTCCTGGGGGTTTTTATAAGTCAACCCCCCAGGGGTACAAGGGTAATGTTACAAGGCCGTAGGGCCGGGTTGTCAGTGTCCAGGAAGCCGGTGCTGGGACCCGCCGGGTGCCAGGTCTCGCCGGGTTCCCCGGGCGCGGGCCCCATGCGCCTAGGGGCACTGGGCGTTGTCTTGTCGATCGCCAGGGCGTGGCCGAGTCGAGTCGGCTATAGTGGCGCTCCATCAGGTCGCCGCTTGCTGGCGTCATGGGTGACGATGATTGCACTGTTGCCACGCTGGCCCTGGTCAGCGGGTAGGTGGGGGGCACTGTTGCCATGCCCGGCTGACTAGAGGCATGGGCGGGGCACTGTGGCTTTGGTCATCGGTTGGTGGAGACTCGTCCCATCGTACGGCCGGGATGGGACGACCGCTGACCCTTGGCCGGGTTGGAGAACATGCCAAGGGTGGAGCTGGCTTGTTGGGAAAGCTTGAGTTGGTTGTTGGGGCCGAGTTGAGGAGTCCGGCCGGGTTGGAGAGTTTGGCCGGGTCGAGGGACTTGGCCAGGTTGAGCGACCCGGCCAAGTGCGAGCCGGCTTGAGGGGCGATGCTAGCCCCGATGTTTTTGAAAAGGATCTGGGTTCCGTTGCCTTCCAGGGGTTCATCCCCCCGACAGTAGTCCCCGAAGCTGTGAAGGTCCGCCGTCTTCGGATGGGAGGGCCTTCACAGTTTCCCCCTTTGAAGGAGGCGGATTTTGAGACCGCCGGGTCCGGCAACACCCACTGTGTGCCGGCTTCCGGAAGCCGGATCGCGGCATCCCAGCAGCGGCGGGAAACCGAGGAGTCCACCGAATCTTTGAGGCAATCTTTTGGGCTTCGCGCGGGCGCCACGTGGCATCTGGGAGCCGGAGGGGCCTCACAGGCCACGCGCGCGACAGGACAGGGCGACGCGTTGGGGCCCGCGGTCGCGCGCCCTCGGCCCATGCGCGTGGATTTATTGCGGCGTCCGCAAGTCGGTTGCCATTCTCGAGGCAGTTATTGCGCACGTACGTGCGCAGTTATTGCGGGGAAGTGGGAAAGGCGAGCGTGAACGATCCCACTCCCCCATGTTTTGAACCATGGCTTATAAATTGGGGTGAGGAGGGGGTGGCGGAAATCATTCTCGCTCGCGCCCCCTGCCTTCATCTTCCTTCCTCTGCTTCTTGCGACCGCCGCGCACCGCGACGCCCATTGCCTCGAGCAGAGCTTTGTAGCCACCTTCTTCTTCCTTCTCTCGCATCTTTGTCGATGGCGCTGCCGTCGGGCTCTTGGATGGGCTTGACCATCACCCTCGACGACATCGCTTACCTCCGCACCACCAGGTGCCTGCCGGGGGCGACGGAGGTCGCCGCGCGCCTTCCGCAGGGCGAGCGGGAGTCGCGACCCGAGGGCACGGAGCGCGTCGTCTTCTTCCCGCACTTCAAGCGCGGGTCGGGCTTCCTACGAGCGGCTTCTTC
The DNA here is from genome assembly GCF_018294505.1 of Triticum aestivum. NCBI lineage: Eukaryota > Viridiplantae > Streptophyta > Magnoliopsida > Poales > Poaceae > Triticum > Triticum aestivum. The sequence goes on from NC_057805.1 coordinate 323,794,131, forward strand.
CGCAATTTCCTGGAGTTCTTCGGGCTCCAGCCTCATCATCTGGGCGCCGGTGCCATCGTGCAGTTGTCGGGCTTCGTCACCCTCTGCGAGGGGTACCTGGGGGTCGAGCCTTCGATCGACCTCTGGGTGCGCTTCTTCTCCCTGAAGCAGCCGTCATCTCCAAGCGGTCGGGCGCTGATTGCCCAAAGATGCCGCTGGAGGATTCTGCCAAGAATTGCCAGAATTCTTTCTTCTACGTCCGCAACCTCGGTGCGGACCGCATCAACTTGCCACCCTTCGTCAATTCGCCGCGAGGGAGAAGCAGAACTGGGGGTACTACCCCAAGCATCCGTCGCAGGAGGTGCTTAACCTGTGCGAGCGGGTGTCGGTGATGAAGGAGCGGGAAGGGCTCACCGGCACCAACCTCATCACCGCCTTCATCATCCGCCAAGTGCTGTCACTGCAGCAGCGCAGCCACCTCATCGGTCAGATGACCGGCCTTCAGGACCCCAACCGCATGGCAAATTTGCGGCTGGCGGCAGACCAGGTGGCGCGCGGGTCAACGACATCTCCAAGGCCAACCTGCGGGATGACTGGTAATTCGGGAAACCCCCGTACAGCCGCGTGAACCCGGCACCGATGGTGTGTCCTTGGTCTTCGTATTTCGCTGCTGCTTATCTTCTTATCCGCCCCGACGCTACGCGGGAGGTGCTTCTGAACACCATCCGGCATCCTTACGACCGGGAGCGGGCGCAGGTGGTGCGCGTCGCCACGGAGGAGCCCGAGGCCCATGGCGGAGAGGAGGAGGCGACCACTGACGGGCGTCGAGCCGGTAAGTCTTGTCTTTAATTCTTGAGTTGCCGGTCGTTGGACGACATTGGGGGTGCTGACATGAGCCGTTGATGTAGCGGCGCCGGGTGGGGGAGGCGGCAGCGCGGCCGGAGCCGGGTCGTCTCGGTGGGCGCCGGCGGCGAGGTGGCCGCACGGGAAGGACAACATCGCACCGCGAGCTCCGATCGCGAAGCGCGCGGCGGACCCGGCCGGGGCGGCGAAGCCGTCCGCCATGAGGAGGCGTGCCGCGCCGCAGGAGATGTCAGCGAGGCCCGCCATTCCGGTGGTTCCAGGGTGAGTTTCTTTTTTGGCTTGAACCGAGTTGCCGAGCGGCTCTGCCTGGCCTGTATTTAGTTCGTCTTGGGTTTCAGATCGCCGATCTTGCTGGCGTTGGCGGCGGGGACGCCGCGTCGAACGAGGGCGCCGCGTTTCGGAGGAGCCGGTCCGGTACCATTGACCGGGCCGGGGAGGAGGAGGAGCGGGCGGATCCGGATCTCGGTCTGGACCCGGCCGATGCCGAAGGCCTGGCCTGGCGGGACCGGAACCGGGCCGAGGTGGAGCTGGAGGCGGCGTCAACCCAGGCCTGGGTTAGCGCCGCAGCAATATGGGCGTGAGACGGCGAGGAGCCGGTATGGCCGGAAACGCTGGCGGGGACGATGGCGGCGGCGGCGGTCTTCGTGCCATCGTTCGAGGGGGAGCACGACCAAGGCGGCCATGTGGATGAGATGGACCTCGACTGGGAGGTCGTGGTCGTTGGGGATGACACCTCGCCGCGGACCGACGTGGTCGAGCGGGCGGGGACCGACGGAGGCGGCGGCTCAGACGCCGGTGAGCGAGGCGCCACCAGTGGTGGAGCCGCAAGCTACTCCGGCCTCCTGGCCGGCGTCGGAGCCGTAGAGGGCGCCGGAGGGGGCGTTGGCCTCAGGGGAGGCGGCCAGCGGGGGGCACGCCCTGGTGCCCCGGCCCAGGGGTCGCCGGGTCGCAAGCGTCGCGGAGCGGGACCAGCGAGGTTTTCTTCAGGCCCCCGACCCAGGAGGAGGCGGCTATGGCCGCCGTGACCCGGCGCGTGCGAGGGCGTACGGACCGAATCCAGGCCTTCGCCCAGGCCGAGGTAGAAGCGACGCAGGAGCTGGAGCGTGCCATGTTTGTAAGTTTTCCGTTGCATTCTGCTTTTTCTTTTTTCGTTGCTTCTTCTTTGTGGGGGCGCGCCAGCGCACCCACTGGGTGTAGCCCCCGAGATTCGGGCCAACTGCGTAGCAGTTGGGTCAAATCTTATCTTGATTTCTTGTATTGATCTTCGCTTTCTGCAGCAACTGGACTCCTACCTGGTCGGTGTCTTCAACCGGCTCCTTGAGACGCACTGGCGTCTCAAGGAAAGGCTCGCCGCCAAGGAGGAGGAGCTCCGCGCTGCGGCAGGTACTTTTCTTGCATGCTCTTTTTTAGTGGGGGCGTGCTAGCGCACCCACTGGGTGTAGCCCCCGAGATTCGGGCCAACTGCGTAGCAGCTAGGTCGAATTTTAAAGTAGTACTTTGTTTTTGAGTCTCTCTTCTGCAGCCGAGGTGCTATCCTTGCGGACCCGGCTGATTCAGGCCGGCTTTCACTATGACCGGCTTGTTGTAGACGCCGGTCGGCTTGGAGCTGAGGTGGAGCAGGCGAGGGCGGAGGCGACGGGAGCCCGACGGGCGCTCGACGAAGCCAGCCAGCTGCAGGAGCAGCTGGCGGGCGACAAGGGCTGTCTTGAGGCCGAGGTGGAGTGCCTTAAGGCAGAGGCCGCCAAGGTTGTGGAGGCGCAGCGGGCCCTTGCTGAGGTGGACCAGCAATGCGGCAAGCTGGCCGACGACAAGGGGCAGCTCCAGGCCGAGGTGGAGCGCCTGAAGGCGCTGGTGGCCATGGCGGAGGAGACCCGGCGCCACGAGGAGGCCATGAAGGCGGCCGAGGACAAGGACGCCGAGCTGAAGGTGGCCCTTTCCAAGGTCGCCAACCTAGAGAAGACGCTCCAGGAGCGTGACTGCACCATTGCCCGGGAGCGGCACGGTACGTTGCTCGAAGCGCAACACCTGGAAGAGTCCTTCTCCAGTAAGTGCTTTCCTTTGGTTTTGTTGTTGCCGGGTTGGGACTCCGGCTTTTCTTCCTTAGTGACTTTCTTCTGACTTGCTTTTCTTCTCGGCAGGGGCCTTCCCGGAGACGTGCCAGCTGGCGGAGGAGGTGGTCCGCTTTCAGCGCGACCCGCAAGGGATCATCGGCTCCAGGACTGACCCATGGGTGGCGTGGACCTTCCCGGAGATCGTGACCGCCGCCGAGGCCCGTCTGCGAGTCTTGAGCGAGCAGATGGGGCGGCTCTTTGAGGCCGGCGCGGCAATGACGGCGGCCCTTTGGCCGAGTTCCATCGCGCCGAACAGCTTCACGTGGCCGGCGCGGTGGTTGGAGGCGGGGCCGAATCGGCTCCATGACTGGAGGGTTTCCGCCGCTCGTGCTGGCGCCGAGATGGCGCTCAGGTTCGCGATGTCTTGGCATCCAGACCTGTCACTGGACGCGTTGATGGTCCAGCAAGCCGGCTCGGAGAGCCAGCTGCAGGCGGAGGCCGGCCGGATTGCCGCTCGGGCCAGCTACATCACCGGGTTCGCCTTCCACGACGAGTTTCGGCCGGAGCGGGCGGAAGATGGAGGAGTCGTGCCTGCTGACGACTACGGCTTGCTTCTGGACGACCCGGAGGGCAGCTCTGAGGAGACGGACGTCTACTGCGACGCGGACGTCGGGGAGGAGGATACCGGCACCTCAGCGGACCCGGGAGCCGCGCGATTGGGCGGCGGGAATGCCTGATTTTTAACTTAGTAGAAATTTCTGTTAGGTAGCAGGTCCACCCACCCACTGGGGGTTAACTGGGTGTAACGAACTCTGGCCTTGGGCCTGTTTATGAATTTAAGGTGTATGCGCTTTGTGAGTGTTTGCGCTTTTGCTTCTCGTTTTTGGAGCCATTTTCTTGCAACTTTCCCCCTTTGGGTTCCCCCCCCGAGTCTGACGGCCGAGGCTCTGGTCTGTGACAAGGGGTTCGGCCTTTGAGAGGAGCATACAATATTTAAGTTTTTGAAACATTGAGCGCGGGCAAAACACCCACTGGGCCGGCTGGCGGCAATCCGGCGGGGCCGGGTTGGCTTAAGAGGAAAGCAATTGACAAATGTAACCGGCTGACCGAGGCCAAGCAGCCGGTGAACTTCTGGACATCGCGCAGCCGAGCCGGCTTGTGCATGCGCTCGATGGCCTTGATTTTCTCCGGGTTTGCCTCAATGCCGCGCTCCGAGACGAGGAAGCCGAGTAGCTTTCCGGCCGGGACGCTGAAAATGCACTTTTCCGGGTTGAGCTTGACCTTGTACTCGCGCAGGTTGGCGAAGGTCTCCTTCAGGTCATTGAGGAGCGTGAGGTGCTGCTTGGTCTTCACCACGATGTCGTCCACGTAGACGTGGATGTTGCGGCAGCAGGCATTTCTGCATGCAGCGTTGGAAAGTGGCAACGGCATTCTTCAAGCGAAACGACATGGTAATGTAGCAATACGCCCCAAAGGGCGTGATGAAGGACGTCTTCAGGGCGTCGATACACATGCGCCAGGTCTTGTTCTTCTTCAGGACGAGGACTGGGTTTGCCAGCCACTCGGGGTGAAATACTTCCATGATGAAGCCGGCCGCCAAGAGCTTGGCGACCTCTTCACCAATGGTCCTTCTCTTCTCTTCGGATAAACATCGGAGGGGTTGACGGACAGGCTTGGCATCTTTGCGGACGTGGAGTTTGTGCTCGGCATACTTCCTCGGGATACCCGGCATGTCCTTTGGGGTCCATGCGAAAATATACCGATTCTCACGGAGGAAGTCGACGAGCTCGCCTTCCTATTTGCTGTCGAGGCGGGTGCCAACGACAACGTACTTGCTGCAGCTAGAATCTTCCGGGTTCAGCTTCACCTTCTTGGTCTCCTTGGAGGGCTTGAACGAGGCCTCGTCAGCCGGGTCCTTGGCCAGGATCGGTCCGGCCGACGCTTCTTGGGCCAAGGCGACGATCCGATCGAGCTGGCGCCGCTCCTCGGCTACGACCAGTGACTCGGCCAGCTTGGCACCGTCTCGGGCGCACTCTATGGACTTGCGGTAGTCGCCGATGACGGTGATGAGGCCCTTCGGACCCGGTAGCTTTATCTTCAGGTAGGCGTAGTGGGGAATCGCCATGAATTTGGCGAGCGCGGGCCGGCCCAGCAGCGCATGGTATGCACTGGACAGGTCCACCACCTCGAACCAGATCGGCTCGCGTCGGAAGTGGCTGCTGTCGCCGAACAGGACGTTGAGCCGGACCCGGCCGATCGGGGAGCAGGAGAGGCCGGGAACGATGCCTTGGAAGACCGTCCGGGTTGGCTCCAGGTCCTTGGCCTCGAGGACGAGCTTGGTCATGGTGTCGCGGTGATGAGGACGAGGGCGTAGCCACCGCCGTCGATGAGGACCCAGGAGAACTTGCACGTGCGCCGAGGCGCGACGATGGTGGGGTCGAGGACGAGGGCGTAGCCACCCGGGTTCGGCATGATGGCCGGGTGGTCCTCCCGACTCCAGGTGACCGGGCGCTCCGACCAGTGCATGTATTCCGTCTTGGCCGGGATGACAGTGTTCACCTCCTGCTGAAGGAGGCGCTCGCTGCGCTTATCGTCGCCGAGGCCGGTGAAGATGACGTAGGTCGTGTTCTGGGCCGGGTAGGTGTCGTCGCGCATCGCGCCGCCGGCTGGCGGCGGCGGAGGGGGCAGAGGCGGCTGCCCCGCTCCTGGAGCCGGGGCCGGGGGAGGCGGGATGTCGTTCTGGAGCTCGGTCCAACGTGCGAGGTACTCGCGGCCGTTCTGGAGCTCGGTCCAACGTGCGAGGTACTCGCGGCCGGTTTCCGTCGGACCCTGCACGCACATGGCGGTGGGGTGGCCGGGTCGCTTGTACGTGCCGGTGAAGTTGCGCATGAAGGCTTGCTCGAAGTCGACCCACGCGTTGATGCTGCCCTCCGGCAGACTGTTCAACCAGGTGCGGGCCAACCCCTAGAGCATGAGAGGCGCGTAGCGCACGGCGAGGCAGCGGTTACCGCCGGCGATGCCGATGGCGGTGGTGTAGTCGGTGAGCCAGTCCTCCGGCTTCACGGTGCCATTGTACTTGGGGATGTCGCGGGGGAGCATGAACCCTTTAGTAAAGGGCTCACCCAGGATGCGTGGCCCGAAGCATGCCGGTCCGACGGGGCCGGTCTCTCCAGCTCTTGGGAGAGGGCGAGTCAATCGAGGCGGTGACGGACGTCGATGTCGTCGATGGCGCGCGGGCCCAGCCGGTCAGTGACCGCGCCGCGGGGGGCTGGGTCGCCTACAGTCGAGCGCCGGCTAGGTTGGAGCAGAGGGTCGAGTCGGTGTCGGACCTCCGAGACCGGCTCGTCGCCCAAGCCGCCGGCGGTTGTCGGGGCGGGGTTGCGCTGGGTCCGGGTGCGGCCGGAGTGCGCCTCGCCGGGTGGTGATGATGCCGTGTGCTGGATGTCGCCGGGTCCAGCGGCGCGGGCGGAGCCGGATCCGGCCGGCCTGGCGAGCTCTTTGAGGCGGTCCTGCTGCGCGTTGGCCGCAGCGAGGAGGTCGTTCACCCTCTTGAGGCGGTCCTGCAGCTCTTCGCCTGCGAGCTGGTCCAGGCCGACCGCGGCCGCGTGGGCAGTGCGCATGTTCTTCACGGGAGTCCGTAGACGGGAGGGATGGCGCCGAAGGCGCGCCCGATCGCGCCGCCATGGGTCCGCACGTCGGCGACCCGGCTTGGCTCGGGCGCGACAGGCGTGAAGCTTAGGCGGTGTTGCACTCCAGCTGAGCGGAGTCAAGGCGATGCTGCATGGCGGTGAGCGTCTCGGTGAGGTCCAGCATGCGCTCATGGTCCTCGTCGAGGCGAGTCCGGGCCTCAGCGATGTTGGAGGCGTCGATGTCGGTGCCGATGGGGACGCGAAGGCTCTGCATCGTGGAGCGCAGCGGGTTGGACGGGCTGGCCCGCTCCGCTGTGGCCTTGGCTTCGGCGGCCTTCCTCGCCGCGCTCGACGAGGAAGAGGCACCGGTGTTGGTGACAAAAACCTCCACGCAGAGGTCCATCGCCCCGGCGGGAGTGCCGCCGCCGAGGGAGAGGGGGGAGTCAGAAAAGTCAAGTACCTCACTGGGGTACTCGTCGGCCGCAGGCGCGTCGGAGATGCGCAGCGCGGCGAAGGAGGCGGCGAGTGCGTTGATGACGTCGTCCGCCAGCGTGACGGGCTCGTCGGAGTCGGAGAGGAGCCCCGTCTGAAGCATGCTCCCGGCCAGGACCTCGAGCAGCCCCACAGTGGGCGCCAACTGTCGTGGTGGGCGCACAGAAGATGCCAAGGGATGGCTAAAGATAGGAGGAGGCTCGAGGGCACTGGTGGGATCCAGAGGCGAGGTTGGTATGAGCGAGCATGGGACGCAAGACATACCCAGGTTTTGGGCTCTCCGGAGAGATAACACCCCTAGTCCTGCCGAGTGTAGTTGATATGTATCGGTACAGAGTTGCTCCTCGAGCTGGATGGAGGAAGAAGGAAGGCTGGCCAAGGCTTAGGCTGCTCCCTCTCCTCGGGTGTTGCTTGCTAGGTGTGTGTGAGTGAGTGAGTGTCTTTCGTGCTAGTCGCCCGTATGCATGAGGGCTCCTGGGGGGGTTTTATAGGTCAACCCCCAGGGGTACAAGGGTAATGTTACAAGGCCGTAGGGCCGGGTTGTCAGTGTCCAGGAAGCCAGTGCTGGGACCCGCCGGGTGCCAGGTCTCGCCGGGTTCCCCGGGCGCGGGCCCCATGCGCCTAGGGGCACTGTGCACCGTCTTGTCGATCATCAGGGCATGGCCGAGTCGAGTCGGCTATAGTGGCACTCTGTCAGGTCACCGCTTGCTGGCGTCATGGGTGACGATGATTGCACTGTTGCCACGCCGGCCCTGGTCAGCGGGTAGGTGGGGGGCACTGTTCCCACGCCTGGCTGACCAGAGGCATGGGCGGGGCACTGTGGCTTTGGTCATCGGTTGGTGGAGACTCGTCCCATCGTACGGCTGGGATGGGACGTCCGCTGACCCTCGGCCGGGTTGGAGAACACGCCAAGGGTGGAGCTGGCTTGTTGGGGAAGTCTTGAGTTGGTTGGTGGCGCCAAGTTGAGGAGTCCTGCCGGGTTGGAGAGTTTGGCCGGGTCGAGGGACTTGGCCGGGTTGAGCGACCCGGCCAAGCGCGAGCCGGCTTGAGGGGCGATGCTAGCCCCGATGTTTTTGAAAAGGATCCGGGTTCCGTTGCCTGCCCGGGGTTTATCCCCCCGACAGTTACAAAGTTGACAAAGGGCAATGTTACTAGATTAACAAATGTCAATCTTTCCAGTTTGACAAATGGCGATATACCCAATATGACAGATGCAAATCTAACCAAATTGTCTGTACATGGCTACACACGGGTCATCCTAAAAAATCGTTTGCATTGAAGGGATGTACAAATCATGCGTGTCGGATTTTCTCTTGGCTCAGTGGCGAAGGAACCATAGCTCTCGCTTTGCATACCATATACAATCTGAAATGTTTGCGATGAAGGGATGCACAAATCCCGTGCGGCAAATTTTTCCCTTGGCTATGGTGTTGATGTAGAAGCCCTCCGTGATCAATGCCCCCTCCGGCGGAGCGCCGGAAAAGGCCCCAAGATGGGATCTCATGGGTACAGAAGGTTGCGGCGGTGGAAATAGGGTTTTGGCTCCGTATATGATGTTTCCAGGGTATATGGGTATATATAGGAGGAAGAAGTACATCGGTGGAGCAACGAGGGGCCCACGAGGGTGGAGGGCGCGCCCTCCTGCCTCGTGCCTTCCTCGTTGATTGCTTTACGTAGACTTCAAGTCCTCTGGATCACGTTTGTTCCGAAAATCACGTTCCCGAAGGTTTCATTCCGTTTGATATCCTTTTCCTTCGAAACACTGAAATAGGCAAAAAAACAGCAATCTGGGTTGGGCCTCCAGTTAATAGGTTAGTTCCAAAAAATAATATAAAAGTGTATAATAAAGCCCATTAAACATCCAAAACAGAATATAATATAGCATGGAACAATAAAAAATTATAGATACGTTGGAGACGTATCACATGTGCATGTAGTTCAAATTTGAATTATGCACATAAAATGCCTAGAAAACTTAGTTAATGTATAAAAATGTCCAAACAAACCCTAAAAATTTACAAATTTTAACACAACACTCTTGTTGTTCTATGTTGACACTAGAAAAAAATTGAGAAGGAAGAAGAGGCAAAGAATATCGATTCGTCCACAAAGGTGACGCGTTCCCTACCGGAACCATGAGGCTTGTTGTGAGAAGCTCTGGTTTGTGAGAAGCTTATACCAAAACCTGCCCCAAATGGGACAATTTTTTCACCACAGCATGTTGACGCTGTTCCATGATAGCATGCCAAGTTTCATGAATTTTAGATGAGTTTTGGATTTACTAGAATTTTAAAACCATGTGTCTTGGCGGGCGCACGGCAGATGCCAAATGATGGCTAAAGAGAGGAGGAGGCTCGAGGGCACCGGTGGGCTCCACAGGTGAGGCCGGCATGAGCAAGCGAGGGACGCAAGACATACCCAGGTTCGGGGCTCTCTGGAGAGATAACACCCCTAGTCCTGCCGAGTGTGGTTCATATGGAGCAGTACAGAGTTGCTCCTAGAGCTGTTTGGAGGAAGAAGGAAGATAGGCCAGGGCTTAGGATGCTCCTTCACCTAGTGTGTGTTCTACTGATAGTGTGAGTGTGTGCTGTGTTGTATGCGTGCATGCCCGTATACATGAGTGCTCCTGGGGGGGGGGGGTTATAGGTCAATCCCCAGGGTTACAATGGTAAAGTTACAAGGTCGTGGGGCCGGGTTGTCATCATCCGAGAAGCCGGTGCTAGGACCCGCCGGGTGTCAGGGCTCGCCGGGTTCTCCGGGCGCGGGCCCGTGTGCTAGGGGGCACTGTTCTCTGTCTTGTCGGCCGTCACGGAGTGGCCAGGTCGAGTCTGCTATAGTGGTGTACCGCCAGCTCCCGTCTGCAGGCATCATCAGTGACGATGGGTGCACTGTAGCCACGCCGGCCTCGGTCAGCGGGGTAGGTGGGGCACTATTGCCACGCCTCTGCTAGTCAGAGGAGTCGGTGGGGCACTGTTGCCACGCTCATCCATTTAATGGAGACTCGTCCCATCACACGCCTTGGATGGGACGGGAGCTAACCCATTGCTGGGTTGAGGAACACGCCACGGGGGAGATTGCTTGCTGAGGAAGCCTTGGTTCGCTGGGTTCCGTCGGCTTGCGCCAGCCGTCAGGGCAGGGTTGCCGTCTCGGCCAGGTTGAAGAGTTCGGCCGGGTTGAGGGTCTTGGCCGGGTCGACGGACCCGGCCAAGTGCGAGGTGGATTTGAGGGGCGATGCCGGCCCTGATGTTTTTCAAAAGGATCCGGGTTCCGTTGCCTGCCCGGGGTTCATCCCCTCGACAGTAGTCCCCGAAGTTGTGAAGGTTTCCCGGCTTCAAGCAGGAGGGCCTTAGTAGTTTCCCCCCCTGAGAAGGCGGCTGTTGATGATGCTCGCGACCGCCGGGTCCGGCAACACCCACTGTGTGCCGGCTTCCAGAAGCCAGATCGCGGCATCCCGACGCGGGCGGGAAACTGAGGAGTCCGTCGAATCTTGGGGTAATCTCTTGGGTTCGACGCGGGCGCCACGTGGCGCTCGGGGGCTGAAGGGGCCTGACAGGCCACGCACGCGACGGTACGGGGCGACAGGTCGGGGCCCGCCACTATGCGCCCTCGGTCCACGCGCGCAGATTTATTGCGGTGTCCGCGGGTCGGTTGCCATTCTCAAGGCAGTTATTGCGCGTGGTACGTGCGCACTTATTGCGGGGAAGTGGGAGGAGCGGGCGCAAACGATCCCACTTCCCCACATTCGTGCTGCGGCTTATAAATTGGGAGGAGGGGCTGGCGGAGATTATTCTCGCTTGCGCCCCCCATCTTCTTCCTTCTCCTCTTGGTCTTGCGACCACCGCGCGCTGCGACGCTCCGCCGCTCTCGAGCAAGACTTCACCTCCATTCTTTCCTTGCCTTCTCTGCTCCACTCCGCACCATCGATGGTGCTGCCGTCGGGCTCGTGGATGGGATCCACCATCACCGAGGAGGACATCACGTACTTGCGTGACACGAAGCGCCTACCGAAGGAGATGGATGTGGCCGTGCGCCTGCCGGGTGACGAGCAGGAGCTGCGGCCGGAGGGAACCGAGCGTGTTGTCTTCTAAACGCACTTCAAGCACGGATTCAGCCTCCCCGCGAGTGACTTCTTCTGCTCGTTCCTGGAGTTCTTCGGGCTCCAGCCGCATCATCTGGGTGCGAACGCCGTCTTGCAACTCTCGGGGTTTGTCACCCTGTGCGAGGGGTACCTGGCGTTCGAGCCCACAGTCGAACTCTGGGTGCGCTTCTTCTTCTTGAAGCAGCAGGGTCCGGGGGCCGGGGAGATGTCCTCCCGCAGGGCTGCCGTCAACTCGACGCGTTTGCACGGGGGCTGCTCAAGATGCCGCTGGAGGATTCTGCCCAGAAGTGGCAGAATTCTTTCTTCTACGTCCGCAACCTCAGCGCAGACCACATCAACTTGCTGCCCTTCATCGACATGGCGCCACAGGGGAAACCCAACTCGAACTATTCCCCAAGCATCCGTCGCAGGAGGTGCTGAACTTGTGTGCCCGGGTGACGGAGATGGTGACGCGGGAGAGGCTCGCTGGCACAGACCTGGTCTTCATCATGCGCCGGGTGTTGCCGCTGCAGCGCCGTACCAACATCATCGGTCAGATGACTGGTCTTCAAAGACCCCAATAGGATGTCGCCCCAGCGCCTATTGCCGGAGCAGATCGCCAGCCGGGTCAATGACATCTCCAAGGCCGGGCTGAAGAAGGAGTGGCGATTCGGGAAGACTCCCTACAGCCAAGGGAACTCCGCACCAGTGGTGAGTCCTTGGTCCCTGTACTTTGTTGTTTCTCATCTTCTTCTCCGTCCCGATGCGACGAGGGAGGTGCTGCCGAATGCCATCCGACATCCGTATGACGGGGCGCCGACGCAGGTGGTGTGGGCCGGCTTGGAGGAGGCGGTGGTCCTGCGCGAGGTCCCGGAGGAGGCCGACGCCGAAGTCGGCGCGGCGCGTCGCACGGGTAAGCTTCCGTGCCTTGATCTCTTGAGATGCCAGCCGAGGGGCCGTGCGGGGATGCTGACGCGAGCCATTGACGCAGTGGCGCCGAGGGAAGGACGTGGCAATGCGGCTGGGGCCGGGTAGTCTCGCGCGGCTGCAGTGGCCAGCCGGCCGCACGGAAAGGGGGATGCGTCGCCCCGAAAGCCGGCCGTGAAGCGCGCGGCGGATCCGGCGGTCGGCGCCAAGCCGCCCACCAAGAAGAGGCACCATGCTCCGTAGGCGGCGCCGACGAGACCAACCGTCCGGTTGGTGGCTGGGTACGCTCCCTTTTGCCGACTTTGACGAACTATTGAATCTGTCTTTTTCTTTCTTCTAGTGCACTTATTTCGTCGTGCTTCAGGTCGCCGCTGTCACTGGTCTGGCGGGACCGGAACAGGGCTGAGGAGGACATGGAGGCTGCTTCGGCCCAGGCCTGGGCCAGGGCCGCGACATCGAGGGGGCGGGCCGCGGGGAGCCGGCATGACTCAAGATGCCGGCGGGCATGGAGCCAGCGGCGACAGTTTACATGCCGCCATCCGAGGGGGAGCACGGCCAGGATGGTCGGGTGGTGGTGGAGCTGGACGACCGAGAGGTCGTGGATATCGAGGACGACCCCCCGCTGATACGTCTCCAACGTATCTATAATTTATGAAGTATTCATGCCATGTTTACAACAATTTTATATGGTTTTGGTATGATTTGCATGGAACTAACCCGGACTGGCGATGTTTTCAGTAGAACTACCGTGGTGTTGTTTTTTGTGCAGAAATGAAAGTTCTCCAAATGAGCTGAAACTTTTTAACGACTTTTTTGGGAACAAAATAGACCCCCGAAGCTTCGTGGGAGGGCCAGAAGAGCCACGAGGAGGGAACAACCGACCAGGGCGCGCCTGGTGGACCTGGCTTGCCCCGGTGGGTTGTGCTCACCTCGAGGCCCATCTTAGCGTGAAACCAACGCCAAAAAATCCTATAAATAGAGAAACCATCAGAAGTTAACCTAGATCAGAAGTTCTGCCGCTGTAAGGCTCTGTAGCCACCAAAAACCAATCTAGACCCCGTTCCGGCACCTTGCCGGAGGGGGAATCATCTCCGGTGGCCATCTTCATCATCCCAGCGGCCACCATGATGAGGAGGGAGTAGTCCACCCTCGGGGCTAAGGGTTTGTACCAGTAGCTATGTGTTTAATCTCTCTCGCTTGTGTTCTTGAGATGTCACGATCTTGATGTATCATGGGATTTGTTAATATTGTTGGATCATATGGTGTTTCCCCCTCTCTATCTTGTCGTGATGAATTGAGTTTTCCCTTTGAGATTTCGTTGTTATCGGATTGAATACTTTTATGGATTTGAGAACACTTGATATATGTCTTGCAATTGAATACTCGTGGTGACAATGGGGTATCGTATTGATTCACTTGATATATGTTTTTGCACTCAACTCGCGGATTCCTAAGGTAACATTGGGGTAATCTATGCATGAGGGTTGATGCATGTTCGTGTCTTTGTTTCTCCGGTAGAAATCTTGGGGCACTCTTTGAAGTTCTTTGTGTTGGATTGAGTATTATGAATATGAATTTGCTTTGGTGTTATTTTAGTACGAACTCTAGGTATAGATCGAACGGAAAGAATAGCTTTGTGTTATTTTAGTATGGACTCTTGAATAGATCGAACGGAAATAATAGCTTTGAGATGGTTTCGTACCCTACAAAAAATTTATTCTTATGTTCTCCGCTAGATAGGAACTTTGGAGTGATTCTTCATCGCACTTTCAGGGATGGTTATATGATCCAATTATATTAGCATTGTTGAGAGATTGCACTAGTGAAAGTATGGACTCTAGGCCTCATTTTCAAGCATTGCAATACCGTTTTGTGCCTGTTTACTATTTGCTACATTGCTGTTTTTATTGATTCAGATTAAAAAAATATATTTATACAACCCATATTACACTTTTATCACCATCTCTTCGCCAAACTAGTGCACCTATACAATTTGCCATTGTATTGGATGTGTTGGGGACACAAGAGATTTCTTGTATTTGGTTGCAGGATCGTTTGAGAGAGACCATCTTCATCCTACGCCTCCCACGGATTGATAAACCTTAGGTCATCCACTTGAGGGAAAATTGCTACTGTCCTACAAAACTCTGCGCTTGGAGGCCCAACACGTGTCTACAAGAATAAAGTTGCATAGTAGACATCAAGCTCTTTTCTGGCGCCGTTGCCAGGGAGGTGAGTGCTTGAAGGTATATCTTTAGATCTTGCAATTGAATCTTTTAGTTTCTTGTTTTATCACTAGTTTGGTTTATAAAAGAAAACTACATAAAAATGGAATTGAGGTTGCATCATATTATTGTTCATCTTTATAATATCTTTTTTGAAAATGATGGATCGAAAAATTGTGCTCAATTGTTAGAAGAAGAAGTCAATAAAATGTTTGGGACAAAATATTTGAATGATGAGCATGATTGCAATGTTGTTAGTATGAATTCTTTGATTATCCATGATGCTAATGATATGCAAAGCCATAAGCTTGGGGATGCTATGTTTGATAAGATGATATTTTTAGTCCCCCAAGATTTGATGTGCAAATTTTTTATAATGATTGCATGCCTCCTATTTATGATGATTATAATGATGAAAGTGGATTCGGAGAGGTCATGCCTTTATTTAGTGATGAATCCACCATTTTGGAGGAGGTTTCAATTGACTATGACAACAAAGTTGCTATCTATGATGATTATAGTGCTGACATGTATGCTATAAAGAATAATGATAACCATGAAACTTGTCATCATGATTTTAATTTTCACTCTCATGATAGTTATTTTGTTGAGTTTGCTCCCACTACTATTGATGAGAAGAAATTTGCTTATGTGGAGAGTAATAAGTTTTCTATGCTTTTGTGTCATGAAAAGAATGCTCTATGTGATGGTTATATTGTTGAATTTCTTCATGATGCTACTGAAAATTATTATGAGGGAGGAACATATGCTTGTAGGAAATGCAATAATATCAAGTTTCCTCTCTATGTGTTGAAATTTTTGAAGTTATGCTTGTTTTGCCTTCCTATGCTAGTTGATTCTTGTTCCCATAAGTTGTTTTCTCACAAAATCCCTATGCATAGGAAGTGGGTTATACTTAAATGTGCTAGTCATATGCTCCATGATGCTCTCTTTATGTTTCAATTCTTATCTTTTATGTGAGCATCATTGAAATCATCATGCCTAGCTAAAAGGCATTAAAGAAAAGCGCTTGTTGGGAGACAACCCAACACTTTTACGTACTGTTTTTGTGTGTTCACATGATTATGCTACTGTAGTAATCATGTTTTATAGCTTTTGTTTCAATAAAGTGCCAAGTAAAGCCTTTGGGATAGTGTGGATGATAGTTGACTTGAATCTGTGCAAAAACAGAAACTTTTTCTTCCAGAAACAGAATTGTTTAAATTCACTGGAGCGTCGAAATTTTTTGAATTGTTTACAGATGATTGATATACAAATTGTCTATGGGTTCCTAATGTTTCAGAATTTTTGGAGTTGCAGAAGTATGACTAATATTCAAATCTTTACGTGCTGTTCTGTTTTTGACAAATTCTGTTTTCAATGCATAGTTTGCTTGTTTTCTAGTTTCTATGGCTTATATTGCTCAATATAAATTGTGGAAATGATGAGGTACAGTAGGCACTGCGTGAGAACAATTATGAATCTTGTCTTTGACAGTACCAAAGTGAATGGATTGTCTTTATCATACTAACCCATCTCACGAAGTTCCGTTAAGTTTTGTGTGATTGAAGTTTTCAAGTTTTGGGTGAGATATCGATATGAGGAGAATAAGGACTGAAAAGACCCTAAGCTTGGGGATGCCCAAGGCACCCCAAGGTAATATTCAAGGAATATCCAAGCAACTAAGCTTGGGGATGCCCCGGAAGGCATCCCCTCTTTCGTCTCCAACATTATCGGTAACCTCACTTGGAGCTATGTTTTCATTCGTCACATAATATGTGTTTTGCTTGGAGCATCATTTTATTTTGTTAGGATTTGATTGCTGTTAATTAGAATAATGTTTTGCATATTTTATTTCAATAAAAGTGGCATTGATAGCCTTTACTATGCTTATTTTACAAGTCTACATGTTGCTGTCTGAAAACAGAAAGTTTATCGATGTTGCAAAAATTCCCTAGAAAGTCAGAATGCGATAAAATGCTGAAACTTTTTGCAAAATAAGCTCTGATAAATTTTCTACAGTGTGGTAGACTTTAATAAGTATTGATACTCTTGCATTCTTTACAGACTGTATTGTTTTGGCAGATTGCTGTTATGTTTGCATTGTTTGCATATGTTTGCTTGTTTAATGATTCTATTTGAGGATAGGAGTATTAAATATGCAGAGGCATTTAGTATGCAATGTTGAATAATAATTTTAGTGATTTGATACAGTAGAGAATGATAAAGTTTTTGCATTGGTTCATACTAACTTATCTCACGAGTTCTTGTTGAGTTTTGTGTGGATGAAGTTTTTAAGATTTAGGGAAACCGTGATATGAAAGGAATTAAGGAGACACAAAAGCTCAATCTTGGGGATGCCCAAGGCACCCCAAAATAATATTTCAAGAAGACTCAAGCATCTAAGCTTGGGGATGCCCCGGTAGGCATCCCACCTTTCTTCTTCAACAATTATCGGTTAGTATCGGTTGAGCCTAAGTTTTTGCTTCTTCACATGAGTTGTGCTATCCTTGTAATGTCATTTTATTTTAATTTTTCTTGCCGTTTTAATAAAGTACTTAGATCTGAAAGTTTTTAAATAAAATCGATTCCTCAAATAGTTGCTAGGGAGGCTAGGTAAGCGGCACACACATCCCGTCAACGAAGCTCTTTTCTGTGGAATTGCTCTAGTGCTTCACTTATATCTTTTTCAGCATGGTGTGCTACAATATTTTTGAAGAAATTATCTCTTTCTTCACTTAAATTAATTTGAGAGAAAGAAATATTATGCTCATGATCTTCACTTATATTTGCTTGAGCTTATCAAAAGCAACACATGAAAATTAGTTCCAAAGTGATAGATATCCAAGAAGGATATAATAAAAACTTTCGTGAAGATCATTGGACAAAATAAACTTGATTCCTCGTAATAGTTTTGAGATATGATGATGTGATATGTGAGTCATGTTGATGTGTAATTATGCTTCAGTAAGAATATTGGTGTTAAGGTTTGTGATTCCCTATGCAAGCATGAAAGTCAATAGTTGTGCAATGAAATTGCATCCTACTTGTGGTGCATCATTCGGTGTTAATTATGCTCAATGCTCGCTTAGGAGATTATCCGTTTCTTGGTTGGTCGCTTCTCAATCTTTTGCTAGCCTTCATTTTGCACTAAGTATGATCACTACTTGTGCATCCAAAATCCTTTAAACCAGTTTTCCCACATGAGTCCACCATACCTACCTATATGCGGTATTCTTTTGCCGTTCTAAGAAAATGTGTATGTGTCATCTCTAATTTTCAAAATAAATTTCTCTTTTGTGTGCTCGTACCGCTCGCGAGGCGGTGAAGGGTGGCCAATATTTTCCATGCTAGATGTGTTATTCTCACGATGAGTGTTTATTCACTTGCCATTGCACGAGAGTAAGGCAAAGGTATTAGGGATGCCCAGTCCCGAAATGAAAAATGAATTTACTTTATGATGTCAAATAATAAATTCCTTGGAAAGTGTTGGTATGGAGGGCACCCGTGGATACGGTTAGCCATGGAAAGTGAAAGTATGGTGGAAAAAGGAATAAACTTTATTTTCTGTTTGGGAACCACCTAAGATATATCTAGCATGGAAAGTATTGGGAGCTCTAAGTCGTTTCCGTTGGTGTGAAAAGTATGCCTCTCAAAAAAAAATTATCTGTCAATTTTTGTGTTGAGCTCTGGCACCTCTACAAATCCCTACTTCCCTCCGCGAAGGGACTTTCTTTTACTTTCGTTAATTTTTATTTTTTAATTTGAGTCTTCATCTTCTCTTATAAAGCACCAACTAGGAGGCACTATTATCGTACTTGAGCATTGGGTGTAGCTAATATGCGAGTGTGTTTCATGAATGGATCAATGATTGAGCATGATGGGCTAGGGGTAACTTATTTTAGCATTGATATTTTGATAGACATGGTTGCTTGTTGATATGCTTGAGTATTTAAGTCTCATGTCAAAACTAGACTATTGCTTTGAACCATATAAAAGTCCAAATGTCCATGCTACAAAAGAAAAGAGTTTATGATGAATATGATAGGTAGCTTTCCACAGCAAAAATTCCATTTTCAATTGCTACTTTATCATGATAAGTTTTATGAGCAAGAGTTGTTGTTATGATGCTAGGAAAAGTGATTGAAATTATCATTGATCGAACTTATGCACTTTGCTAGCATTCACACTTCGTAAATTATTTCTTTTATCATTTACCTACTCGGGGACGAGTAGGAATTAAGCTTGGGGATGCTGATATGTCTGCAACTCATCTATAATTTATGAAGTATTCATGCCATGTTTACAACAAATTTATATGGTTTGGTATGATTTGCATGGAACTAACCCGGACTGACGCTGTTTTCAGCAAAACTACCGTGGTGTTGTTTTTTGTGCAGAAATGAAAGTTCTCCAAATGAGCTGAAACTTTTTGACGATTTTTTTGGAACAAAAGAGACACCTGAATCTTCGTGGGAGGGCCAGAAGAGCCACGAGGAGGGCACAACCCACCAGGGCGCGCCTGGTGGGCCTGGCTTGCCCCGGTGGGTTGTGCTCACCTCGAGGCCCATCTTAGCGTGAAACCAACGCCAAAAAATCCTATAAATAGAGAAACCATCAGAAGTTAACCTAGATCAGAAGTTCCGCCGCCGCTAGGCTCTATAGCCACCGAAAACCAATCTAGACCCCGTTCCGGCACCTTGCCGGAGGGGGGAATCATCTCCGGTGGCCATCTTCATCATCCCGGCGGCCACCACGATGAGGAGGGAGTCATCCACCCTCGGGGCTGAGGGTTTGTACTAGTAAATATTTAATCTCTCTCGCTCGTGTTCTTGAGATTTCACGATCTTGATGTATCGCGGGCTTTGTTAATATAGTCGGATCATATGGTGTTTTCCCCTCTCTATCTTGTTGTGATGAATTGAGTTATCCCTTTGAGATTTCGTTGTTATCGGATTGAATACTTTTATGGATTTGAGAACACTTGATATATGTCTTGCAATTGAATACTCGTGGTGACAATGGGGTATCATATTGATTCACTTGATATATGTTTTGGCACTCAACTTGCGGATTCCCGAGGTGACATTGGGGTAATCTATGCATGAGGGTTGATGCATGTTCTTGTCTTTGTTTCTCCGGTAGAAATCTTGGGGCACTCTTTGAAGTTCTTTGTGTTGGATTGAGTATTATGAATATGAATTTGCTTTGGTGTTATTTTAGTACGAACTCTAGAGATAGATCGAACCGAAAGAATGGCTTTGTGTTATTTTAGTATGGACTCTTGAATAGATCGAACGGAAAGAATAGCTTTGAGATGGTTTCTTACCCTACAAACAATTTATTCTTACGTTCTCCGCTAGATAGGAACTTTGGAGTGATTCTTCATCGCACTTTGAGGGATGGTTATATGATCCAATTATATTAGCATTGTTGAGCGATTGCACTAGTGAAAGTACGGACCCTAGGCCTCAATTTCAAGCATTGCAATACCGTTTTTGTGCCCGTTTACTATTTTCTACATTGCTGTTTTTATTTATTCAGATTATAAAAATATATTTCTACAATCCATATTACACTTTTATGACCATCTCTTCGCCGAACTAGTGGACCTATACAATTTGCCATTGTATTGGGTGTGTTGGGGACACAAGAGGTTTTTTGTATTTGGTTGCAGGATCATTTGAGAGAGACCATCTTCATCCTACGCCTCCCACGGATTGATAAACCTTAGGTCATCCACTTGAGGGAAAATTGCTACTGTCCTACAAAACTCTACGCTTGGAGGCCCAACACGTGTCTACAAGAATAAAGTTGTGTAGTAGACATCACCCGTCGCGGACCGACGTGGTCGAGCGAGTGGAGGTGGAGGGAGGAGGCGATGATGCCACCTCGGAGGAGGCGCCGCAGGTGACGCCGGATGGGACGCCCCAGGCGTCGACAGGTGGGGCGTCGCAAGATGCGGCGCCACAGACAACTCCTGTCGTCGTGCCGGAGGGGACGCCGGCCATGGAGGGAGCGGCGAGCATGCCCTGGTGATCAGGTCAGGGAGCCGTCAGGCCGCGGGGTCGCAGCCAGCTCGGGCTGGGCCCAGCGGGGTCTTCTTTTGGCCCTTGACGCAGGAGGAGGTGGAGATGGCTGCCGTGAGTCAGCGCCTCCGCAGGCATGTGGAGCGGGTTCAGGCCTTCGCCTAGGCCGAGACGGAGCAGTGCCCGCCATGAGAGCCCGAAGGTCCACGACTCCCCCAAAAGCACCCATCAGTCCGGTCGATGGAGCAGCGCCCACCATGAGAGCCAAACAGCAGAGCGCAGAGGTCAGAGAGGCGGATCTTCGACGCACCCCTACCTGGCGCCAAATGTCTTATTCTGGGCTCCGCAGACCCTTGATAGGTTCAAACTCTGGGGTGCGTGCGAAGAACTCAACCTCCCCAGTCTGCCTACTCGCCAATCTCACGGCCTAGCTCGATGAACAGGAAGGAAATGGTTCACGGCAGTTTACCCAGGTTTGGGCCACCTTGCGGTGTAAAACCCTACTGCTGCTTTGTGGTGGATTGGCCTCGAGGGGCTGAGGATGAACTAGTACAGTGGGAGAACAACCTCAGGAGGTGTGTTCTTGAGCTGGTGGGGGAGAGGATGATCTGAATGATCCGTCCCATCTACGGTGGTGGCTAGGTCCTATTTATAGCGGCCTTGGTCCTCTTCCCCCAAAATGGAGGCGGGAAGGGATCCCACAACGGCCAAATTCGAAGCGAGACAACTAGTACATCTTATCCTGACAAAAGTAGTCTTCGCCTGCAAAGCCTCTAGTCATGACACCGTGGTGGGCTCGGTGATGACCTCCGTCCTGCCGTCCTGGCGGTCTTGGTCTTGTTGCATGGGAATGGAAACCTTTAGCTGATTCCCCGAGACTCCGCGCCTGCGCCGCACCAAAGAGGAAACTACTGTCCTGCGCCCGCTGGCGCTCGCCTGGCCTTGGTCGTCATGGCTCACGTCATCCGAACCTTGCGAGGTGAGGCTTGCATAGAAATCTCTGCTCCTCAGGAGCCAGCCTGAGGAAGCCGCTCCTTCTGGAGGTCTTAGTGTCATCCGCCTCGCGAGGCTTGGCCCCTTGCGAGGGTCTTGAGTTATTGACGATGAAGGTGGGCCGTACCAGGCCATCGATGGAGCCACGCCGTGGGCTGCAGGCAGGCAAGTCTGGGTACCCCCATTCCTAGAACGCCGACAGTAGCCCCCGGGCCCAAGGCGCGCTCGAACTTGGCTTCGAGGCGAAGCCAAAGGGCAAGTGTGGAGCGCCGCGGGCCCCAATCGCCTGCGGCCTTAGTCGACGCGTGGCGATTGACGGAACGTGGGCATCTCCGCTTCCCCACGCTGCCTCGGCAACCGTTCGACTTGACAAGAGCCTGCTGCATGCATAGAAAGATCATCATTGCGTGGGATCGTGGAGGCTGGCGGTTGGCCTCCCTCCGGCTATAAATGAGGGGAGGGGCAGAGCCCCTTGCTCATCTCCATCTTCTCGCTGCCCACTCTTCCTTCTTATTCGTTGTCTCCCTGTCTTACCGTAGCATCCATGGCGCCGACGAGGAGGTTCTCCACCACCGAAAAGGGGAAGGCCCACAAGGAGGGCCCGGGTTCACCACCGCCCAAGAGAGCCCGCGGCCGCCCCCGCAAGTATGCTGCGACCCCAGCGGTGGCTCCTCGGGGGCGCGGACGCACCTCTTCGGGGGCCGGCGTCGCTTTGGGTAGCCGCGGCGGCGCTTCCCCTTGCGGTGGGAGCCGCCGAGGACGGGGCAGCCCATGTGATGAGTGGAGGCGTGCCGTGGTCGCCCGGCCTCCTCGGCCGCGCTTTCACTCGACGGATGTGCTCCCGGAGTTCGTCGTGTGGTCGGAGAGGCCCGCTGGCACTTGCCTCCCACTCCCGCGCTTCTTCGCGGGTGAGCTGCCGACCGCGGGGCTTAATGACCTCTGGTTGCAGGCGGACGGCTGCTGCAGTAGGGCTTCATGGGTTGGGGTCGAAGTCACCGCCGCGGGCAGCGTGTCCTTGACCTGCGGTTGGCAGGCATTTGCCCGTGCGCAGGGTCTGAGCGGGAGGTGCACCCTCCATTTCAGGTACGATGGTCTCGCGACCCTTTACATGAGGGTGTGCGGGGAGGATGGCCGTCGTGCGGGGTGCTGCCCGGAAGACGGCAGCGACGACGACGAGCTTTCCCTTGGCGACGGCCGCGCTTCCCCCAGCAACGGTGGCTCCTCCTGCGGCGAGAGCACCAGCGGCGGCGGCTATGACCAACCACCCCACCGCTGGGCTCGGATCGAGGAAGGCGATGAGCCGCCTCGCCGCCGTGCTCCGGTGAAGCGGGAGGAAGGCTCGGACTGAGCTCGGGCACCACTGGAGCCTGGCCTCGGGAGCTGCCACAGCCGTGCGGCCCGCTTTTATTTAACCTTTCATTTCTCGTGCATTTGACAAAAGTAGAGGGCCCCGCTGGGGTGTGTAATGAACCATGGCACTTATGCCACTATGCTATGTTTATTATTTTGATATTGTGTCATGATACCCATGTTCCGAGCAGGTGCGGTTAGGGTAACTTAACTCGATATGCTTGTGGTAGTTTCCCGCCTCGCGAGGGCGCGCCTTTCCAGCAACATCTGGCGAAGTTCCCTTCCTGACGACTCAGGAGCCGTCGGGCCTCAGGAGACATTGTACAGCTGCAGGGTTATTAGAAAGCTTGATGGGGCATCTCATCCTTCCTCGCGCGAGCCGCCGGGCGTGGGTTGGTTGTGGCTAGCACACTGCATCGCACTGCCCGGAGGCACAAACTTAAGAGGGTGCGCATGCACATGATCTCATTCAAGAGTGTCTCGCGAGGATTAAGGAAGTCGAAGCTCTAGGGCAACGAGGCTTCGGCGAGGTGTGTTTGCGGTGCGGGCGAGCCCAAGCGTACACACTTGCCTAGCCCCCGCTCGCGGGACACGCGAGGAGGAGCGACGAGCAACTGCCGCTCTTCCTGGGACAAGACTGGAGGGGCGAGCGAAGAAAGAGGAGAAAAAATTCCAACTCTGGCAAACGAAAAAGTGAAAACTCCAAATTCCATTAAGAAGTTGCAAACCAGCTAGAGAAAGCAAGCAAAATAATAGCCGCGTCTAGCACCTAGACTAGTCTTCTCACCAGCGCGGAGCTAAGTGCTGCCACTAGGACGTGGGTGGGAGCCCCCGTGAGGCCCGTGGGCGGCACTCAGGGGACTCCGGGGCGTGTATAGCCCCAACTCATTATTACGTGAGAGTATCATGAGCGGAGACCTTCACAGGCACGGGGCCTTGCTTCATGGGTAGAACTTCCAGAGGTGCTGGATGTTCCAGGCGTTCTAGATGGGGATCTCGTCATGTGTCTCCAGGCGTGCGGTGCCAGGCCTGGAGACACGGGCGATCCTGAATGGGCCCTCCCACATGGGCGAGAGCTTGTGCAGCCCTTCCCTGGAGAGTACCCGCCTCAGGACGAGATCGCCCACCTCGAGCGTCCTGGAGCGGATGCTGCGGCAGTGATACCGCTGCAGCGCCTGCTGGTACCTTGCCGCTCGGAGCGAGGCTTGGCGGCGGCGTTCCTCCCCCAGCACGAGGTCTATCCCCCGCGTGGCGTCCTGGCATGCCTCATCGAACGCCAAGACCCGCGTGGAGCGATGCTTGACCTCATGAGGGAAAACCACTTCAGCTCCGTAGACGAGGAAGAACGGAGTCTCGCCTGTCGGCTTGGTTGCGGTGGTGCGGATGGACCACAACATGGACTGGAGCTCATCGAGCCAGCCCCTGCCACAGGCCTTGAGCTACTTCTTGAAGGTCCTTGCCTTGAGGCCTCTCAGGACCTCTGCATTGGCGCTCTCGGCCTGGCCATTGCTCCTGGGGTGTGCCACCGAAGCGTAGCATATCTGCGTTCCAAGGTTAGCACAATATGTTTTGAAAAGGTTGTTGGTGAACTGCGAGCCATTGTCGGTGATGATGCGATTAGGAACCCCGAACCGGCTCACGAGGCCCTTGATGAACTTGACGGCCGAGCCGGCCAGGATGGTGCGGACGGCTTCCATCTCCGCCCACTTGGTGAACTTGTCGATGGTGACGTAGAGGTAGTGGTAGCCCTCGAGCGCTCGAGGGAATGGCCCCATATGTCCAGCCCCCAGACCACGAACGACCATGAGAGCGGGATGGTCTGGAGGCCCTGAGCAGGCTGATGGATCTACTTGGCATGGAACTGGCAGGCTTCACAGGATCTTACCAGCTCGGTGGCATCATTGACCGCCGTGGGCCATTAGAATCCACTGCGGGACGCCTTGCCCACGAGGGTACGCGATGAAGAGTGATGCCCGCAGTCCCCGCCATGTATGTCGGCCAACAGCTCGCGTCCCTGTTCCCTGGAGATGCATCACAGAGAAACATCATTCAACCGCTTACGGTAGAGCTCATCGTCCCGGATGCAGTATGCGGTGGCCTGGCGGGCCACACGCTCTGCATCTTCCTCCTTCTCCGGTAGGGTGCCCTGGAGCAGGTACGCCTTGAATTCCTCGGTCCAGCACCCCTCCTGAGGCTCGAGAGCGAGGAGCAGGCGGGCTCCCAAGGTCGGGCCGCAAGCTGGGGCACCTGAGAGGGGGGCTGGAGGAAGCTCCTCCTGAGGCGATGCTGGTCCAGCGGCGAGGGGAGCTGCCGACGTCTTGAAGAGCCGCTCCTCGAAGATGCCAGGCTCCTGAGGTAGACGTCGAGACGCCCTCTTTGCAATGTCGTCCGCCTCCTTGTTCTTGCCGCGCGGCATGTGTCGCAACTCCAGGCCCAAGAATCGCTTCTCCATTTTGCGTACCTCCTCGAGATATGCTTCCATGTGCTCGTCTTTCAGCTTGTATGCTTTGTTGGAGAAGTTGGCGTGGAGGTGGGAGTCGCCCCTGATGGTGAGGCGCTTCACCCCCAGAGCTGCCGCAGCCTTGAGGCCGGCAATCAGGCCTTCGTATTCCATGATGTTGTTGGAGAACTTTTAGCCTTGCTGGAAGCAGAGTTGCACGACATAGTAGAGCTTATCCTGGTTGGTTGAGATGAGCAAGGCTCCAGCCCCCGCGCCCTGACGCACGAATGCACCGTCGAAGTACATGACCCAACCGTCTGGTGCTTCGTCTTCGAGCGAGAGGGAGCGGTCCTTGCCTACTTCACGGCCAGGGGCGTCGGTCCATTCTGCCATGAAGTCCGCGAGTGCCGCGCCCTTGATGACCCTGGTGGTGCTGAACTCTAGCTGGAACGCTTGCAGCTCTATGTTCCATTCTGCAACCCTTGTTGCAGCATTGGGGCTCTGGAGCACCCTCTCCAAGGGGTAAGCTGAGACGACCTTGATTGGATGGCCTTGGAAGTAGTGGCGCAGCTTCCGGGAGGCGACGAGGAGCGCGAGTAGGAGCTTTTGCGTCATGGGGTAGCATGCCCGCACATCGCATAGCACCATGCTGACGAAGTACACCGGGTGCTCAACGAGGGCGGAAATATCGGCGGGGTCTTGTACCTCCTGAGGCTGAAGGCCCTCAGGAGCCTTGTCATCCATCAAGGCAGCCGCGGCCTCCGGAGCACTGTCCTTGGGAGTTGTTCCGTCAGAAGGGTTGGCCGAGCTCCCAGGGGCGGCGTTGACTGGTGGGGAGGCTGGGGCCTCAGGAGCGCCATCCTGAGACCGCGGCGCCCCATCCGGTGATGAGGTGCTCCACCGTGAGTCTTTGGTCGAGCACTCCTCCCTTACCGCCACCAGTGCTGCGCTGGCAGAGTGAGGCATGGCAGCCAGGTAGAGCACCAAGGGCTCAAGGGGACATGGTGCTACCATCACCGGCGGGCTGGTGAGGCACCTCTTGAGGTCTTGGAAGGCCGCGTCAGCCTACGGAGTCCACTCGAATGGTCCTTTCTTTTTCATCAGCTTGAAGAATGGGAGGGCACGTTCTCCCAACCTGGAGATGAAGCACCCCAGCGAGGTCACACAGCCTGCCAGCTTCTTCATCTCCTTGAGGGTTTGTGGCGGGCTCATCCTTTCTTTGGCCTTGACCTTCTCCGGGTTGGCCTCAATCTCCCTGTGCGACACCAGAAAACCCAGCAGCTTGCGGAGGGGACGCCAAACACGCATTTCTCTGGGTGAGTCGCAGATCCACCTTGCGCAGGCTGGCAAATGTTTCCTCCAGGTCTTCAATAAGGGTCCTTGCCTCCCGAGACTTCACCACTATGTCGTCGACGTAGGCCTCGGCGTTCTTCCCGAGCTGCTGGCCCAGAGTGATGGGCATCAGCCGCTGGAAGGTTTCTCCGGCATTACGCAGCCCAAACGGCATGCAGGTGTAGCAGTACACCCCGCATGGGGTCAGGAAAGTCGTCTTCTCAACATCCTGCACCGCCATCTTGATTTGATGATAGCCCGAGAAGGCGTCCAGAAAACATAGCAAGTCGCACTCGGTGGTGGAGTCGACGATCTGGTCGATGCGTGGAAGCGGAAAGGGGTCTTGAGGGAAAGCCTTGTTGAGGTTGGTGAAATAAATGCACATGCGCTCCTTCCTGCCTTTCTTGGGGACAATAACCGGGTTTGCCAGCCATTCCAGGTACCGCACCTCCCGAATGACACCAGCCTCTTGCAGCTTGCGGGTCTCTTGGATGATGAACGACTGCTTCTTTGTGGACTGCCACCGCACCTTCTGTTTCACCGGGCGCGCGTTAGGGCACACCCTCAGGTGATGCTCGATTATTCCCCTCGGGATCCCAACCAGATCCTTGGGCTCCCATGCGAACACATCCTTGTTCGTGCGTAAGAAGCTAACCAATGCCTCTTCTTGATCTGGGGGAGGCCGGTGAGGGAGTCCTGGATTAAGGGGTCCTCGAGCGTCCGGGCTATGTGACATGGGCCGGACTAATGGGCCGTGAAGATACAAGACAGAAGACTTCCTCCCGTGTCCGGATAGGACTCTCCTTTGTGTGGATGGCAAGCTTGGCGTTCGGATGTGAAGATTCCTTTCTCTGTAAACCGACTCTGTACAATCCTAGGCCCCTCCGGTGTCTATATAAACCGGAGGGTTTAGTCCATAGAGGCAATCATAATCATACAGGCTAGACATCTAGGGTTTAGCTATTATGATCTTGAGGTAGATCAACTCTTGTAAACCCCATATTCATCCAAGATAATCAAGCAGAAGTAGGGTATCACCTCCATCAAGAGGGCCCGAACCTGGGTAAACATCGTGTCCGTGTCTCCTGTTAACTTTGATCCTTAGACGCACAGTTCGGGACCCCCTACCCGAGATCTGTCGGTTTGGACACCGACATTGGTGCTTTCATTGAGAGTTCCTCTGTGGCGTCGGCGACAGGATTGATGGCTTGCCTTGCTATCAAGGACAGTATCACTTCCGGAGGAGCCCTGGCTGCAGGCCAAACCCTCCGGCTAGGCAGCTTTACCATGGCCGCCCGTTCGGCCGTTAAGCCGATGATGATTTCCCAAGTCATCGAAAATCGTCTCCGTGTTGGCCCCGAGTACTCCAAACGGATGGATCCGGTGGATTTGTCTTCTTTAAATGAACTCGTGGATCGCATCGCCACCCTAGGGGTCGCTTCAGACTTTGATCGGATCGGGCTTAAACCCAATCAGAGAGAAATCAAATCTCCGCCGATCACCCATTAGATAGCGGTCGTAGAGGAGCAAAACAACAACGACTCTTCCCCTATGTTCAAAACAAGCTATGTTCAGATTTCCGAGCTCAGAGAGCCGGATACCCGTCTGCGGGGGGACACTCCAAGTCCTCCGAACTTAGAATCGGGCGTTGAGCCTAAAGAATCATTGGACATCCCACAGCCTGAACTAATAAACTCGGAAGTTTTTCAAACTCTGGACTCCACATTGGGTCAGGGTTCTGATTTAACGCCACCCACCCACCACAAGCAATATTCGCCAAACAATTCCGGTCCCCCGGATATATGCGACCTCATGTACGTACCACAGCAGTCTTAGGAAATAGTCCATCACTTCTGGGCCAGATTCCTCCTTGTCAAGGACAAGATTAAAGATTGCCGCGACGAGGACGTGATTTTAGTATTATGCAATAATTGCACGGATGAAGGAATCCTCAACACCCTCAACCGCCATCGCATACTACACTTCGCTGACTTGGCAACAATAGTACAGATGTACTGCGCAATGGAAAGCGCCTGGAAAACTCAGACAGCCCGCTGGGAACCACCGGCCTTCACGCCACCTCCCTAGCAGACAAAAAGGATGCACCCTCGCGGGGCACCCGACCCCGTAGGCAAGAAAATTAAACCCATTACGGGATGTGGAACCGTTCTTGAGGGATGGCTTGATAAGCCATGCAAAATTCACACGACACCGGATACCGAACCAACGCACAGCCTCAGAGCATGTTGGATACTCCGGCAAGTGGCCAAGAGCGGCGAGGATATCCTCACCAAAGATACCTCAGAGAAGAACTCTTCGGAAGATGACGACCTCAGAGTATTGACGGTCATCAAGACTTTCGCTTCAAACAATCAGCGCAAGAGGGCAT